>NC_031995.1:112213194-112228214 GCF_001879085.1 Nicotiana attenuata | reverse complement strand
TATATATATATATATATATGTCGGTTTAGTATCTGGTTTTTTTCCTCAATACTAAACCAAACCTAGTCGGGTTTTGAGTTTTCGATTTCGGCGATTTTCCGATTCGGTTTGTACAATATATATATATATATATATATATATATATATATATATATATTAAAAGAGGCATCTTTCTGTTAGCTTCGTCTTGGAATTTATGAGAACGTCACCGAAGTCAAAAGTCCTTCAATGTAGACACAATAATGTACTCACTCCGTCCCAAATTAGTCTTCATCTCACCATCTGCTCTGCGAGAAGGATATTTTACAATATTTGGGTAGGACATATGCACATTAAACATCGTGAACCATGAGCTCCATCAAGCGCAATTTTTTTCAAACCACCCATATCATATAAACACACCCATTTATACAGTTATTAACTTACTAGTATTGCACATATCAAAAGATATAGTTCTGCCTCGTGAAAATTTGATCTCTAGACCTCAAGAATCTTCGCACCAGTGATCTCTATCTTGCCTACCCTAATAACTGTGATGTCAAATGTACATTTACCTTGTAAAAGGAATACTCCCATCAACCTTCCTATGTCCAACCATAAAATTTGAGGACTAATGGTCACCAATCACATAAATTATGCAATTCTCAGCCAAATAATCTGTAGCTTTTGTTCTCAATACATCTTATGTAACCCGCATCCTTCTCGGGTGATGCAGGATAGTATCACCATACTCTTAAAGCATCTTAAATCTCTCATGTAATCTCTAACTCAATAATCACCTAACGATCCGACCGGTCGTTTTGAGCAATTGCACTTTGCTCGGTTGTTTGAGGGCATGAGTAGCTCCGTATGATGTATTATGACTTATGTGAATCTTCAATTTTGGTTTTCAGGTTTTCCGGAATTGATTTGGGAGAATGGTCTCAGCTAGAAACTTTAAATTTGAAAGGTTTGACCCAGTTTTGACTTCTAGTATTCGACCTCGGATTTGGATTTTGATGCTTCTGTTAGCTCAGTTAGGTGATTTTGGACTTGGGAGCGCGTCCGGAATGTGGTTTGGAGGTCTGGGGTAGAATTAGGCATGAATTGGTGAAAGTTGAAAATTTGGCGATTTTGGTCGGCAGTGGAAAAAAATTTGATATCGGGGTCGGAATGGCATTTCGGAAATTGAAGTAGGTTCGTGGTGTCATTTTTGACGTGTGTGCAAAATTTGGGGTCATTCGGACGTGATTTGATAGGTTTCGGCGTCGTTTGTGAACTTTGGAAAGTTAGATGTTCTTAGGCTTGAGTCCGAGGGTAATTTGGTGTTTTGATGTTGTTTTGAGTGATTCGAAGGATCGACTAAGTTTAAATGATGTTATGGGATGTGTTGGCATGTTTGATTGAGGTCCCGAGGGCCTCATGTGACTTTCGGGTGGTTAACGGATCAATTCCTGGCTTTAAAAGTTGGCAGATTTTCTGGTGTGATGTTGCAGAGAATTCCTTCATCGCGTTCGCGAGAGGGCTCTCGCGTTCGCGTAAGGTATTTGATAAGGGTAGCTGGGTTTTCCTTCGCGTTCGCGAAGGTGTAGGACTTTAAGGCTACGCGTTCGCGACCAGGTCATCGCGTTCGCGTAGAGTCAACGATCATTGGAGCTTCAGGCGTATAAGCCTACGCGTTCGCGAGGATAGTACCGCGTTCGCATAGGGTCAACTAGCGTAGGCTTCGCGTTCGCAAGTGGTTCCTCGCATTCGCGAAGGAGGATTTCCACATCAGAGGCAGTTTGTGCTTCGCGAACGCGAGGGCACTACCGCGTTCGCGAAGATTAAAATCTGGGCAGGCAGTGTTATATTCAAAATCAAGGGTTTGAGCCCATTTTTCATATTTTGAGTTAGAGACCACGAAACTGGGCGATTTTTGAAGGGAATTTCAGAGAGGTGATAGGGATAAGTGTTCTTCACTTGATTTTGGTTAGATTCCATGATTGTATCTTGATTTTCATCATCTAAATGTGGAATTGGGGTGTAAAATTGGGAGAAAAATGAAAGAGAATTGGAGAGATAATTTTGGGGATTTGAATGGCTATTTGATGTCGGATTTTGATGAATTTGGTATGGGTAGACTCATGAGTGAATGAGCTTTCTAGTTTTGTGATTTTTGTCGGATTCCGAGACATGGGCCCGGGGGCCGAGTTTGAGTGGATTTCGGGATTTGTGTCTAATTTGATAGTTTTTCTTGTGGAATTCATTCCATTAGCGCATTTGATGGTATTGTTATCGTTGTGAATAGATTCGGAGATATTGGAGGCCAAGTCGAGGGACAAGAGCATCGCTGAGTAGAGATTTATCCCGTTTGAGGCAAGTAACGATTGTAAATCCAGTCCTGAGGGTATGAAACCCCGGATTTTGAATCGTTTTACTATTTTGAGGTGACGCACATACTAGGTGACGGGCGTGTGGGCGTGCACCATTGGGGATTATGGCTTGGTCCGTCCCGTAGCAACTATAAAGTTGTGTATTTGGTTGAAACTATATGATACTTCTGTTTTTAGAAAGAGTTTCTGTAAATTGGGCTGAATGCCATGTTTAGGCCTTGTGCCAGAGCTGTTTGAATGCCATGTTTTACTGATTCATGACTGAGTGAGGCCGAGGACTTGATTTGTGAGAATATTTATAGGAACGGGTTGCACGTTGCAGCATGTTTTACCGATTCATGACTGAGTGAGGACGAAGGCCTAATTTGTGAGGATATTTATGGGATCGGGCTGCACGCCGTAGCATGTTTTACTGATTCATGACTGAATGAGGCCGAGGACTTGATTTTTGAGGATATTTATGGGATCGGGCTGCACGCCGCAACATGTTTTACTGATTTATGATTGAGTGAGGCCGAGGGCCTGATTGATTTATGCCACGAGGTGGCTTGTTATAGCGCTTGGGAAGGAGCCCCTCCGGAGTCTGCACACCCCCAGTGAGCGTAGGCACCTACTGAGTGATGTTTTGCACGAGGGGCTGTATATGAGTGATGGTGAGGTATGCCCAAGGGGTTGTGTACGAGTGTTGTGAGGTTTGCCCGAGGGGCTGTATATGAGTGATGAGCAGGTTTACTAGAGTCTTGCGGATCGGTACGGAGACGTCTATACTTATCTTTGAGAGGCTACAGAACCTTTAGGAAATCTCACATTCTGGAATTCTTATCGTGCGACATTGATTAAGTTTGAAGCGTAACTCCTTGAATTCCTTCCAGGCATTCGTGTGGGCACATGAGCGCTCGGTATCAGCTGTGCATCGACGGCTTGTGATTCCTGGATGAGGTGCGAAACGTAATTCTGTGTGTTGATGTTGGGCCAGTCTAGAAGACTTGAGGCCGGGTTTTGACTGTAGCTTGAGCACTAAGGTGTTGATTGTGTGAGCACGTGCTTTTGGATTTATATGTTCGGTAGTGTCCCTATTAGTAGAAGTGATGGCTGGATGGCTACGTGATGAGTATGATGTAACTGTAAGATGTGTTCATATAATTTGAATGTGACGGGAAGGGTCTGCGTGAGGTGTAGAAAGAACTATTTGGTGCTTGATTTCCATCTTGATTTGATGTATAGCCCCGAGTTATGAGTGTGTTGAAGGATCTTTTCATGTTGTTTAGTTTGGGAGTGAAGTAGATTTCATGTCGTAATATGGGTTCACACTCAAGAAGATTAAGTGATTGCGTAATATTTATGACGGTGGAAGGGTATAAAAAGATGTTCGTTTGAGGCGAAGCAGGTGGGTTATCTCCTGCGGGGTGTCCCGAGGGTGTGTGATCCCTATGTTGTTTTGTAGCGAGTCCTCTTTTATAGTGAATTATAGGTGCTGCAGTTTGAGTTTGGATCGCTCATGAGATGTTGGATAGACTGTTACGAGGATGAATACGAGCTTTGCAAATGATTTGAGGTACTAGATGGGTCGTGTTGCATGAGCTTATGAAGGATTTAGTTGAATCTCACTAAGACATTATGGCAGTGATAGATTATGGGCATCTTGAATTATTGTGAGTTTGGGGGAGTCCGCTATTGATCAGTTGATTGCACAGTTATGTGTTGTATTGGTTTCAGTTTGAGGTATACTGGTGAATCACTTATGGCTTACAGAGGTTGAGATCGAGGATGACTTGCGTAAAGGAAATTTTGGGTAAGGGTTGTGTTATGCTTTTCTGAGTATACGAGAAGTATTGGATGATTTAGTTGTTGTTTGTAAAGGATGTAACGCCGTAACATGTTTTACTGATTCATGACTGAGTGAGGCCGAGTGCCTGATTTGTGAGGATATTTATGGGATCGGGCTGCACGCCGCAGCATATTTTACTGATTCATGACTGAGTGAGGCCGAGAGCTTGATTTGTGAGGATATTTATGGGATTGGGCTGCACGCCGCAACATGTTTTACTGATTCATGATTGAGCGAGACCGATGGCTTGATTTGTGAGGATATTTATCGGATCAGGCTGCACGCTACAGTATGTGTTTACTGATTCATGATTGAGTGAGGCCGATGGCCAGATTGATTTATGCCACGAGGTGACTTGTTATAGCGCTTGGGAAGGAGCCCCCTCGGAGTCTGCACACCCCCAGTGAGCGCAGGTACCTACTGAGTTATGTTTTGCCCGAGGGCTGTATATGAGTGATGGTAAGATATGCCCGAGGGGCTGTGTACGAGTGACTGTGAGGTTTGCCTGAGGGGCTGTATATGAGTGATGTTTTGCCCGAGGGGCTGTTTATGATTCCATCATTTTGCTCACTATTGCGTTGAGCCTCTGTTTGAGAACTGTTGAAAAATATCTTCAAATGATTTTACTGGAACTGAGTTTAAACGAAATGATTTAATTCGAACTCTGGTTTAAAGCCTGTTGTATTTTTACTGAGATTTCATGATATGAACTTTACATGCTTTATTGCTCGTCACTACTGCTCAGCCTTTATTTACTTTGGTTACTTACTGAGTTGGCGTACTCACGTTACTCCCTACACCTTGTGTGCAGATTCAGGCGTTTTTAGACGCGGTAGCGAGTGTTGATTGTTCAGTTGCAGATCCATCAGAGTTAGCAAGCTGCCTGGCGATTGCAGCCCTACTTGCCTCCCTCTTTTTCTTCCCTTAGTTGTATTCAGTTATTCCAAGACTATGTTAGTCTTGATATTGTTAAACGGTTGTAGTAGATGTTCATGACTAGTGACACCTCAATGTCGGGCTTTCTTTTCCTCTCTTTTGTTTTGATTTGAACTCTTTTATGAAGGTTTTATATTAAATAGTTTTGGAACTATCTTTGAAATGGAAATATCGATTTGTTTAGGTAATGTGTCGGCTTGCCTAGTACCACGATAGGCGCCATCACGACAGGGTCAGTTTTGGGTCGTGACATCACCACCCTAATCTCTTATGATCCATTATCAATAATCATTAGAAATTCGACAAAAACACGGTAGACTGATCAATTTTGGTCGGTCAAAAAATAGGCCAAAAAACTGACCAAAGTTGGTTGGTTTTTAAAAATATTTTATTTTTTAATTTATTTTTATGAAACCGACTAACTTTGGTCGGTTTTCTTTGGCGCAAAAATGCGGGGAACTATTTTGAGTGCTGCAAAATTTATTTTTCAAGAAACCGACCAACTTTGATCGGTTTTTTATTTAAAATAAATTAAATTACCGATCGAAATCGGTCGGTTAATTCGGCCGGTCATTTTAAAAAAGCGACCGAATTCGATTGGTAATATTATTTTTTAGTAAAATCGACCAACTTTGGTCGGTTATTTTCGTGCGAAAATACAACTACAGAGTATAAATGAAATAAAAGACAGTCTTAAAACAAAATGCACCAATGATCTAGTGGTAGAATAGTATCCTGGCATAGTATAGACCCCGGTTCGATTCCCAGATGGTGCATTTATTAATTACATAAATAAAATACAGACCAACTTTGGTCGGTTTTTTCGGCAATATTTTTTTTTTGAATTTAATTGTTCGACCAAAGTTGGTCGGTATGCCCTTCCGGCCTTCAAAATACCTGTTATACCCCATTTTAACACGGGTCAAACTAGAGTATAACATATTGGTAATTCTGAAGTTTAATAAATTAAAAGAGTCGCCATGCTGTTATACCCCATTTTAACACGGGTCAAACTAGAGTATAACATATTGGTAATTATGAGGTTTTAATTAATTAAGAGTCGCCACCTAATTATTTTAACTGTGAATTAGGACACCAATTTTAGCTAAGTAGTGCTTAAAATGCACTCTGTTTTGTGGTCTGCTTAACCTTAAGATTATGGGTAAGGGTTCTAGTTATCTCAAAGGGAAGGGGTAAAGCACCTTTTAAGATCCATTAAAAATGGTTAACCGGCCAAACTTAGGTTAATTAAGGCTAAGTATAAAATATATTAGTTTCTAAAGAAAAGGATAAACAAGTGACTAAATGTTTATAAAATAAGTATGGTAACGTTAGTTTGGGCTCAAACAGTAGTGTACTTGAACTCTTAATCAAGATTTGAGAAAATGATTTCTCAAACTGGCATGAGCTCTCGTTCAAACACTATCCCAAAGTCAATCTATGTTAATATTTTAACACCAAACTTTTAAAAGAGAAATCAAACGAGTAACTATTAATTCAAAATATTTTTAAAGAAAGTAAAGAAAACAATGCCATCTTGAATATATGTAACAGGAAAAGAAAACGAAGATGGCAGCTTCTATGCACTCTGAAATACTACTGGTTTTAGTTCTTAAGAAAACATATAAAGCAGAGTTATCGATCTTATAAAGTCGGTAGAGCGGAGAGAAGTAGTTTAAAAAAAACCATAGTTGATTTTATAATACCTTAGCGACTTTAATACCTAGTATTTGACGCATGTCGCAACTCTAAGAGTTTAGTCGCACAACAAATAAGCAAATAAACGAAGCAGAAAGGAAGGTTCAAGAGTCGTGTTCAGCTCCCAGAAGATTCTCTCTTCTATATTTATGGGCATATGATGTAAGAACTGGAAAAGATGAGGATGTGCAGTCTCTATGCAGCAACGGCATCGTTGAGTCTCATCATGAAACTCTTCGGCTCCGGTGTTCATGCAAGACAAAGAAAATAAAATGGAGATGAGTAGGAAGAAGATCTGAATATTAAACACTTCAAAAAAGATAAAGAAGAAAGCAGGAGTTACAAAAAGAATACATAAACCATAAGATTATGCTAAAACTAGTATTTATACATAACGTACTAATAAGGCACATAAAGGGACTAAATTTATCAATTTGAAAGATTCTTAAGGAAGTGTTAGAGATGAACAATTACATTCCCTTTTAAGGCAATGATCCTAAAGTGTACTTTGAGAGGCTTTTAAACTAATTCAAATTAACACATCAGATAAATATATGTTTAGGTCATGAATTATGGAAGAGGCGAGTCAATACCAAATTATCAGCATTACACAATACATCATTCCAAAGCACATCTCAAGTTGACACAACTTTTAATCATAGCCAAAAATCTTTAAAACTGGCGCCTCTAAAACATGTAGAGAAGGAAATATCCTAATTCATGGAATCTATTTTATGTTATCATAATGTAGAATGCATCTAATCACAGTGAAAGATTGGAAAGAGCACAACTTGTTTTGCTTATTTAGCTACTGGTTTATGAGAGTGCTTCTTAAAAAGGAGATTCATACTGAAGTTCTATTTCACAAGACTTGGAATATTTAGATGAACAATTTAATAACCTATAGGCATGCTTTCTAATATCCAAAAGTAAATATAGGTATATCAACCTATTAACAGGATATGATCTCTAAGTAACTGAACCTGAAACAATATGTAGAAGTGAACACTTAAATCATGCTACACTTCCCATCAACATGGTATTTATAACAAAGAGCAACTCAGTCAAGACTAGCATAGAACAAACATGAATAAAGTATTTCCCCTACAGGCATTTTGTCTAATATTTATAAATACGATATGTAACTAGAACACCAAAATCATATAAGAACATAATCTCTAGGCAAACATACTGTTTTTAAAATGAACGAGAGAAATCAAAACATGTTCAATAGACATAAATAGAAGAAAACTAGAATCATGGTCCCTACATAATTGGAGCAGTGATCCACACTTAGCGACAAAGTACGTTTATTTGAACTACACTACACCCAAAACTTAAAGAGCCAGCACCTAAACATAGCAGGGGAACATGATTTGCTAGCAGATTTCTAAAGACAATTTAGTTATCTTAAGGCACAGTTTTATTCACATGGTATCAACATCACCTTCAATGATTTAAAACAGTACTAGCTAGCTATGCAATTTAATCATGAAATTCCAACTAAAAAAAAATCCAAATATAAGGATTCTAAAACGTAAAACATAGCTTTTATCACATTACATTAGTATCAGAATTTATGGATTCATTACACATAACTAAAGACAAAATGGGAAGAAAACTGAAACGCGATTTTCTAAATTAATACAGCATATTGTCAGCGAAATAGAACAACTGAGGTTGGATATTACCTGTTTTTGGGCAGTGAACTCGAGACATCGGTCTTGAACCTACTCTCTCGTCATGAAAAGATTTGAACTAAAATCGAGCGAACTCGAATCACTCTATAATTAAAGTCAATAGAGACAGAAATATTTTAAGAAAATACGTTGTGGCAAATGAATTGTATGTGGCGTGTCTGAGGGTGTTTCCTTACCAAATCAGATGAAGAGTTAGAGATGTATTTATAGGCCAAGATAAATGACTAGGGTTCTATAGGCCGGCAGATTTTGAATTCAAATTTCAAAAGAAGTGTTCAAATCCGAACGTTGGAGTTGTGGCAGGGCTTCACGTGATTTCGTCAAATTCTGAGATTGAAATAGTGCAGCACTCTTGTTGAAGTCTGTAGAGATTTTTGACCTTTTTCAAAAAAGGGAAGGGGACAAGAAAGGGGCAGCAACGCATAGAGAGGGAGGGGATTAGGGTGAAATGAATCCTAATTCTGTTTAAAGACTTTGGGGCCGGTTGGGCTATATTTGTGGGGTTTGGGCTTGAGATTGTCCTGAAAAAAATTTCTTCCTTTAATTTATTGGGCTTCTAAATAGAAGAATATTCTCATAACTTAATTGAAGTATTTCTTTGGGCTCCTAAATTTAATTTAATTAGCTCTTTCAAATGTATCATATAATAAATATTAAGTAAATAATAATATTAATGATAATAATAATAGCAATAGTAATAGTATAATAAAATTGTAACAGTAATAGTAATAACGACAAGAATAGTACTCGTAATAGTACTCTTAATAATAATAGTAATAATTTCATGATGAAATAATAATAATACTAAGAAAAATGTTGGTAGCAGTTATAGTAATAATATTAACACTAATTCTAATATCAAATTAATATTAATACAAATACTAATAATAGTAGTAGTGACAAAAATAAGGTATTTAAATTATTAATAACTTAAGAGCTCAAAAAAAATTAATTGGAAGAAAGTAGGGACAAAATTGGATGTCAACAGCTGCCCCTCTTTGACCGGAGACGATGAAAGAGTTTTCGGGCAAAGAATATATACTTAGTTGCCAATTTTGTCCCGACCATCAAGGTTGGAATGGGACAAAGGGGATGTAAAAAAAATAATTGTGGCCGAACTCCGGTTTCGAGTTGCCTACATATCTCGGGCTTCACGAGAATCAGGCCATATGTAGTTCAAGACATATATGGTACCCTGGAGTAGGACTCAACTATTTATGCAAATCTTAAAATGCTGCCCCGGTGTTGAATTATAGAAACACTGGGTACCATGATTGAAAGAAAGATATTTGAAATAAGGATTTGGTTAGGAATTTTGATAGTTGAGTCGAGTCGAGTTCGAAGTAGATTCTTGACCTTTGTTGTAGAGTTTGGTATTCCTCTCCAACAAATTGCCCCAGTTCACTGCTAAGATATAGTTCCACGTTGCGCTATAATTCCTGTAGAGCTTGACAATACTAAGAAAATTCGTTAGGAAATAATATGCAATATGCCATAAAAAATAATCGTATGAAAATAATATTTAGGTGTTAATTCCTAAGAAAAGCGAATTATTGTGCAAACATATATAAATAATTTTATGGTGACATATTTCATGATCGGCAATGGCACATGGAAATTTAGCCTATAAAGATAAATGTGTTTGGCAATTATTTATGAAAGATATATTTTGGCAATACTTATGCAAGCGGGACCACTCGGGTCGAAATAAATGAAATGTCCTTTTGAGGAAGGATTAACTTTAATATCCTATTTGCGGGCGGATTGACCCGATATATCCTATTTGAGGGCGGATAGACCCGATATATCCTATTTGAGGGCGGATAGACCCGATATATCCTATTTGAGGGCGGATAGACACGATATATCCTATTTGAGGGCGGATGGACCGATATATCCTATTTGAAGGTGGATGAACCTGATATATCCTATTTGAGGGCGGATAGACCCACTATATCCTATTTGAGGGCGGATAGACCCAATATGTCCTATTTGAAGGTGGACAAGGCTGATATGTAGTGCTTGATTTGTAATTACAAAGATTGATATGATGCGGTGCAAAGATCTTGATATGGTTTCTTTTCCTCTCTTTTGTTTTGATTTGAACTCTTTTATGAAGGTTTTATATTAAATAGTTTTGGAACTATCTTTGAAATGGAAATATCGATTTGTTTTGGTAATGTGTCGGCTTGCCTAGTACCACGATAGGCGCCATCACGACAGGGTCAGTTTTGGGTCGTGACATCACCACCCTAATCTCTTATGATCCATTATCAATAATCATTAGAAATTCGGCAAAAACACGGTAGACTGATCAATTTTGGTCGGTCAAAAAATAGGCCGAAAAACTGACCAAAGTTGGTTGGTTTTTTAAAATATTTTATTTTTTAATTTATTTTTATGAAACCGACTAACTTTGGTCGGTTTTCTTTGGCGCAAAAATGCGGGAAACTATTTTGAGTGCTGCAAAATTTGTTTTTCAAGAAACCGACCAACTTTGGTCGGTTTTTTATTTAAAATAAATTAAATTACCGATCGAAATCGGTCGGTTAATATGGCCGGTCATTTTAAAAAAGCGACCGAATTCGATTGGTAATATTATTTTTTAGTAAAATCGACCAGCTTTGGTCGGTTATTTTCGTGCGAAAATACAACTACAGAGTATAAATGAAATAAAAGACAGTCTTAAAACAAAATGCACCAATGATCTAGTGATAGAATAGTATCCTGTCATAGTATAGACCCCGGTTCGATTCCCAGATGGTGCATTTTTTAATTACATAAATAAAATACAGACCAACTTTGGTCGGTTTTTTCGGCAATATTTTTTTTTGAATTTAATTGATCGACCAAAGTTGGTCGGTATGCCCTTCTGGCCTTCAAAATACCGACCACACGTTAATGGTCGCGTTTTGGACGGTTATTGGCCATTACCGGCCAACTTTGGTCGGTTTTTTTTTGGACGATTTTTCTCGAATTTCTAGTAGTAAATAACACCGTATTCTAAGTATAAGAATTTTATTACCCATTCCGAATCTCAAGTAGGATGGTTCTTGTCATAATCACTTCATTGTCTAGAAGCATACAACTCAACTCAACTCAACTCAACTCATGAGACAATCACAAACATACAACAAATTGTCCAAGTATGTAGGCAACATCAACCTACGAATTGCTATCCAGCATCTTATCCATTTGCTTGAATCGCAGTTTACGGCGAATTTATTGTTGATTAATTTGTAAATATAACTGATGTTCATCCTTCTTATATAATTATATATGTGGTGTATCTAAACAGTTGGTATGTACATTTTAAGTGTTGAATAAAAGTTGGTACGTAAACAGAGTGATAATACGAGTCAATGATATTCTGTTATATTAGTTGCCTTTTAAACTTGTTTTTCCATGTTGTTTTGTGGTAGGATAAGATTCTTCAGCAATTAACTAACCTTGTATGATTCCTCTCTAGGCACCTAACGCAGTACATGTCGCAAGTGCAAAAGCCAGTCTTGAGGCACTCAGACGAAGTCCCAAATTTCTACCATATAATCTGAAGTTATATATGTTAGAACTAAAACTTTAAAATGAAAGACTTTCATCTTATACCCAAGACATATCATGTCAAATCATCAAGAACAAATACTAGATGCGGAAACGTACCTGAATTCATGAATGCCACATAGATCACTGGATCTTTCAGTCTACGGTCTTCCAAACCAAGACGTAAGCCGTTTTATTCTTCCAGCGATGAGATGTTAGAAAGAAAATCGATTTGGGAAATATAATCCATTTAATAGGTGCACAATTTTATGTATTTCTAGTTTAGCCATTATTAAACTAGAAATAACATCAGGGTATCTACACATAACACCCCATAGTTTATAAGATATCATTTTGACCCATTTAACTTTAAAACTTAGTAGATCACTTTAAATTAGGCCAATGTTTACCTTGAAAATGGTAATTACAATTAGATTTGATTTTGTGGTTCTAAAAATACGTGATCTATTTTATGCTAGTTGTTTAGGCAATAGATGCTAAGTAAGAGATTAGAAAATGAGATAACAGCTTGTAGATGGTATAATGACCAAACCGAAGGGCTAGAAATCGGGGCCTCGAGCTGGTGTGTACGGGCCTCGAGGTCGAGTCAGGTGCTCGGCTAGGGGCAATCAAAAGGGGATTAGCAGTTATGAGAGCTGCTATGGCGGCTCTTTATGATCAATAACAAGCAATAAATAAAGAACAATAAATAGAACACAATGGATATAAGCAATAAATATAAGTAATAAGAACAAGAGAATATGTTTTAGTTGGAGAGTAGAGAGAATGTCCTTGTATTGAATGAAAAATATTGTGTATCAGATGTATCTTACAAAACGGTAAGGAACCCCTTTATATATAAGGGGAACCCACCTATGGTACACGCGCATTTATTATATAAATAACCGGTACGATCACTCAATCAGTCTGGCGCAGGCTGTCACTGTTTGCGCAGGTGTTGTCAGAAAAGGTACTGCTTCTAGGGAACCTCCCGCCCACTAGTGATAACCTCTGGTTCGTTCTACCCCGATATCGGGCAAGAAGATTTCTCGAAGTCTCCGAACCCCGAGCTATTACCTCGGTCCCTCGGGGTGACATTGCGCAATACGTCGCCGATCATAAAATCGGCCTTTTCGATTTTGGCCGCATACAGATAGTCCCCGCGTTTCTTAGAATGAAATGAAGAGAAACGATTTTGAGATCTTACCCCTCCGATTCTTCCATCGAAGCAAATAGTCGTGACTTGCCAGGCGACTGATGTAGCAGACAAGGCTTCTAAAGGTTGTGCCCACACAATGCCCAAAGTCTTCGAATTAATTAATAGCAGTTGGCTGTCTTTTGGCCCGCTCAATTGGGCATCTATAAATACTCATGCCTTCGCCCCTTCCTTTTTATTGTGTTATCAGATTCCCCATAGAGTTTTTTCTTCCTTCCTACTTTCTTTCCGCGTTCTTTTCTGAAGCGTGATTTTTCCGTTCCCTCTCTGTGACCTTTTGGTAAAATGGCGAGCACTTCCGTCTCTATCTCTCAGGAAGTCATGCCTTCCTCTTCCACGCCCCCTCTGAGGGTAGAGCAGCAGCGTCTTCTGATGCTAGAACATGTGTTCCGGAGGTCTTTGAGACGACCTCCGATTTCAAGGTCGAAAGACCTTCTTCAAAGCCGGGGCGAAGTGAGCCCCGTCTCGTTACGTTAGCTTAATAGCGGACATCGAGAGGGTGAAGATCGACTGTCGCTGGAGAGATGCGGTGTTAGTGGAGATTCCTTCTCGGGGGTAGGACATAACAACGTATAAAGCCGACTTCCTCAGTGTGTATACTTATCCATTTACCCTTGGCCCGGCGATGCCCTCTATGCCTTCGATAGACCCCGTGATCCTTGACTTCGGCGAACGATATCAAGTGACTCTCGGCCAAATTCATCCATCATTCTGGCGCATCGTTTATATGACCAAATATTACGTGAGTATGATCGAGTGTCGCGCCCCCTTTTTCTCGCGAAATCGGGTTTATGATATTTGGAGGGACAACTCATTCCTTTTGGGAACTGGGTTTGAAGAGTCACCACCTAATGATTAGGGTGCATTAGGACACCAAAAGAATTCGATTTGAATAACCAGAGATAGGGTAAGGGCTTGAAATTATTCTAAGGGGAAGGTGTTAGGCACCCCTCAGAATCCACTAGTGTGGTTCCCGGCCAGACAATTATTGTGAATTTGGGTACAATTAACATATAAACAAATAAGGCTCAGATAAGAGGGGATTTCAGCACATAATGGTTTGAAAGTAAACAAGGTTTGCAAGAGCAATTAGAAGAGCTGATTTAAGAAATAAAGAGTTAAAATGCTAAGGAAAAAAAATAAAGAAAGAAGGGAGAGGGGTCCTAGGTTTATTAATAATATGCATCACCCCACACAATGTCCGGTAATCACTCCTCAATGAGGGGCTACACGTGACATTATCGCGTGGTCATCATATCCATATCTACCCATCTCACCTCGTTAAGGTATTTAAAGCGCGGATTGGTATCGATTACTTAATGCATGCTATTACCCGTCCCAATCCTATCAGTCCTGGAGGCACTTAGGACTACTAATCCTAAAAGGGAAGGATATTAGGCTTATTTGGAGTTTCAAAGGTAAAATTCTAAGGCGACATACAAAACACATACTGCATATTTGGGGAGACATATAAACATATAAGGCTCAATTATACCTCCTTGCACAGAAAAAAGCACATAATAGCATGTCTTGCACGTACTGCTTAGGTCTGATTAGAATTAAATATGAAGGAGTCTAAAGGATTAGGGCAGATTGGTTTATTACATAATTCAGATAAGAAGCCCGAATCAAGACTGCCTGCTGGTTGTAATAATTAACAGAAGCGGATTCAGTTTTTATTATTACTCTAAGGTTTGCCTAAGTGCTCAGACGGGATCCTATAGGCATGGTATCTATTGAACTCAGAA
>NC_031995.1:112179275-112212559 GCF_001879085.1 Nicotiana attenuata | reverse complement strand
CTTAATCCAGCAAAGTGTGCGTTTGGAGTCCCATCTGGGAAGTTGTTGGGATTCGTGGTAAGTCGACGCGGTATTGAGTTAGACCCGTCCAAGATCAAATCCATTCAGGAGCTACCATCACCAAGGAACAAGAAAGAGGTGATGAGTTTGCTTGGCAGGTTGAATTACATCAGCAGGTTCATTGCCCAGCTCACAACGACTTGCGAGCCCATCTTCAAGCTGCTAAAGAAAGATGTTGCGGTCAGATGGACGGATGAGTGTCAAGCAGCATTTGACATGATTAAGAAGTATTTGGCTAGCCTACCCGTGTTGGTCCCACCGGAGCCGGGAAGACCCTTAAGGCTAAGGAAAGCTTTCAAATCAACCCAAGAAACATGGAAATCAGTAAACAAGGAAAGAATCAATCAAACTTACATGAGGAGGTCTGAAATCAGTCCACAATTAAGGGTTATTTTGAGAGGGAAATTTAGCCTATAAAGAGTGCATAAACATTAATCATGAAAGGCTGAATCTATGACAAAGAGAAGTGTCATGCAATCACAAAATCAGTAAGTAATGGACTGTAGGAACATGGTAGTCACCTCAGTAACAAAGAAGAGGGAGTGTCCAGTGTCATGCAAAAAGGGGTCAAGTAAAAGATCTTATAGAGTTTAACAGGAAGTCAGAATCATTCAAAGAAACAAAAGTTGAAACAAAGATTTCGAAACTCAGTCGAGTAGTAGATGAAACAACTTCAGAAACTCGAACAGGTCCAAAGAAATTAGGGTTTTGAAACCAAACAAGTTCAGAGATGAGGAACAAGCAAATCACATAGCAAATAGTCTCAAAACTCGAATGAACCCCCAAATTTTAGGGTTTCTACCATCAATCGAGTATAGAGATGAAAGACAAGAGAATCAGGCAAAAATATCAACAAAGAAAATAAAATCAGAAACCTTAAGAAAGAACTAAGATTTTAACATGCACACTCCAGTAGAAGAACAACATAAAGAAACACAGTAGAACATGCTAAAGATCAGAGAAACTTCTAAATAACTTAACAAAACCCTAAATCGGAAAAGATAAAGGTTCTGAAGGTAAAGTTTTGAAAGAAACTTTGAGAAAACGTTTAAAAGCTTAGAGAAAACACAGATCTACAACGGATCTAAAAGAATCAGAATAACCTCGAAGGTTAGGGTTTCAGAAGAACCCAGATGGTGAGAAAGGCTTGGAGGGTCATTGATCTGAGCAGGAAAAGCCAAGAGACAGGCTTGAATAGCGATGGCTGGCCGGAACAAGGTCAAAGATGGCCGGAAACAACCATAGAACTGAAAGCATCCGAGGTCTAGACTAAGCTTCTTCAAAGTCTGGTCTTGAAACCATAATAATCGAGCATGTAGGAGTCACAGGAGGCAGATACAGGCCTTTAATGGCTTTGGAAGCCATTGATTCAGGCGATTTTTGGGTGGTGTTAGAAGGCGGCGGCTAGGTTTAAGAGAGAGTTTGGGAGAAGGGGGGATTCAAGGGCGGCTACCGGTGAGAAGTGATTAGGGTTTGGGGGTAATGGGGAATTAAAAGGAAAGGTTAAATGGTGGCCGTTGATCATTTTGATCAACGACCTGGATTGAATGGGGATCCGGGCGGGTTATTTTAAAAGGGTCGTGGGTCGGGTAGATTAGGATTTGGGCTGGGTAATTGGGTTTTTGGATTGGGTCTAATTGGGGTGCCAAATCAGGCTAAAATTGAAATGAAAATGGGCTACTATTTAAATAGCCATTTTCCCTTGTTTATTTTATAAAAATAGTAGAATAATTTCTAAAAATAAATTAAAGGTACAGAAATGATTAATAATACGTAATTATCAAATTAAAAATACTGGAGTCAATTTTATAATTATAAACACAATTAAACCTTAAAAGAGGCTAATATTGCAATTATATGCAATTAGCTTTTAAATATTAAATAAATTTTTAAAAATGCGCAAATATTATGTTAGCTGTGAGAATCCAATAAATGAATTACCAAAATGATAAATTTGGGAATAATTATTGAGTTTTTCTTGATAAAATAAGGCAATAAATTGATTTTAAAATCTTTTAAAAATTAGGAAAAATAATAATACATTGGGACATACTTATATATGCATATACATGCTACTTGAAGGTATTTTGCATATTAAAATATACAGGAAAAAATTGGGTATCAACATCGAGGGGATGCCCTTCACCCTTGATCATCTGATCAGAATGTACAGTCCTCGACTCTTTCGTGGGGGCCTGATTAAGCTTTGTTGCAGGGCCTCGAGGGCCCGCTTTGCTTGTACCGACGAGGCTAGGAATGGAGGGTGGATGAGCTGTTTCTTCCGAGTTAGGACTTCGGACTTGATCCCCTCAGAGAAGGTGTCGTTCCCTGAAAGATGGAATATGAAGCGTAAGTGGACATACCTAGTTGACTGCCCATTTCTTTCTTTCCGATATATTTCTTCATGGACTAACTTCTTCCGCTGATACAACTACCGCATCATACCCTGATGTGGTCAGGGATCTTTTAGGCTGGGTAGCTAATCTGGACTCGATATGCCCATATGTTGAGCGCACGTGGCGCGATTTGTCCAAGGCTCGATGGGAAGCTAAGGATCACGGTGGGACCTCATTCCCCGTTATAGTTTTAGTTTTATGAAGGTCGTTGCCAATTGCGCTCTCATTTCCCATGCTTGTTCTTGTTTTTGGGCAGGTCTGGGGGAGGCCTTGTTGATGAGAGAAGCCCTGCGCGGGGAAGCGAGTGCCCCAAAACCTGAAGAAGAAGGGAGAAAACGAGGGAGGACGTCGACGTATTCTCCGACCCTTAATAAAGCCAGGTTGGAAGATCCTAAGGATGATTCAACAGCCCTAATCACAGAAGTGTCCGGGGGAGTGGGGGGGGGGGGTAGGGGGCGGAGATGGAGGCAAAAAGAAAGATAATCCCCTGATATCACCTGAGGGGGGAGAAGATCTGACCGTTTTGCCTACGGTTGAACCAGCGGTTTCCGAACTGCGGGTTGGTCCCGTTGTATCCCCGCCTCGGGCTGAAGAGGCCAACGAGGGTGTGTCGGGTGCCGTCGCCGAGCCGGTTGACGGCAAAATTTTCCCTCGAACTGAGGCGCGCTTGGTAGGCGGTCCGGGAGAGACTATTCCCGAAGCTCCTCAGAAGCAAGAGGTGGCCCCGATCGATATGATCGAGGTTGTTGAAGTGGGCGACTCCCCTCCAGAGTCGTCTCTTCCTTCGAGGGGGACGCAAGATGTTCCCCATACAAAGTCTTTCGACGCGGGGGCGTCCAGTGGCGATAAGAATATGTTCGAAAAGCCTTCTGTTGTGCCTGAGAAAAAGCCTGAGCCTGGAATTTCGCTCGTCTTCAGTGAGATCGACAGGCTATGCGAGCAGGTAATTCATTTGTAAATTATGCTTGGAGCTTTATCCTTTCGACTTGCTAACCTTACTTCTTTCATGGTTCCAGGCCAAGGCGCTTTACGATCAATCATTTGCTGATTTTAAAGCCGAGCTATCTCGCCATAAGGGTGAATATAAGAGACTTACCTCGGAGGCTGATGAACTCAGGGCCCTTTCGATCAAGAAGGAGGAGGAACTCCGTAGCCTTCGGGGTTGCTTGGAGGCGGTGTCCCGGGAAAAGGCTCGCCTTGCTGAATAGGTTACATAGCTCCCGCTTGTTTTTTGTCTCTGTGTCTAACTGACTTTAGTGTTTTAATATCTTTTGGTCGATTTTTGCAGCTTAAGGAGAAAGACATCCTTATGGGGAAGGAGCTCCGAGCCAGGGATTCTGAAATTCTTGAACTCAAACGGCACTTGAGCGAGACGATCTCTGAGAATGCCCTCCGAGGAAAGGTGGTTTCGATCGGGCATTGCCTTAAAGAAACGAGGGCTGAGAGCAGCAAGTATAAGAATCTCCATACTGAGTTGGCTACTACGTTATCCGAAGTCAGGGCTGAGGCCGAGGCGCTTGTGACCTCGCATAAGGAGGATGCTGCTACTGCGAATGCTCAGGCCCGGAAGGTGTTCGAAGAGGCCGAGCTTTGCTTGACCCGAGCAGTGGGTCATGCCCGATTAGAATCTCGGAGATGGAAGCTCGAGGATGCATATGCGGGGGGCATTGATTTAATTGCCGAAATTGAGAGGGTGAAGACACTAGAAGAGGAAGCCGCGGCCCTGCTTCCTCCCGAAGATGAGTCGAGCAGTGACACGGGAGGCGATGAAGATGGAAGTGGAGTTCCTGAAGGGGAGAAGGCCGTTCAAAATCCGGAGGTGATGGCCGAGGTTATCGAAAGAGTAGTTTCTGAGGGGGCCGTTGGTCCACAGTCCTCGAGGGGGATGTAGACTAGGATCTCTTTGATTCTTTATATGGGGCTCTCAAAGAGCGTTCGACAATGTAGCTTTTGTATTTTTTCGCGTATGCGCATAAAAGAAAACCCTTTGGTTTCATTTTCCATGTATTTTCCTTTGTTTGCACATGTCTCTCTTCGTTTCGAATTTATATGTCAGTTGATGATTGGCTAGGTGAACTGGGCTCAGTCTCCGAGTCGGACTTTGACTTAAGCTCGTTGGCCTTCAAGTTTTTGAATTTCAAGCTGGCCCTTACGCTCTTACGTGTTAGGTCGGTACGACCTTTTAGTATAAGCCGGCGTTTGAGCTCCTATGCTTTTGCTCTTGGGCATATTCAGTTAACTGTTTCGGGCTCGGTTTCTGAGTCGGATTTCGACTCGTGACCCTCAAGTTTTTGAATTAAAAGCTAGCCCTTAGGCTCTTACGCAATTGGTCGGTACGACCTTTTGTATGGGCTGGCAGCAGTGGCTCTTACGCTTTAGGTCGGTATGACCTTTTACATGGGCTGGCGGTAGTGGCTGTTACGCTTTAGGTTAGTATGACCTTTAATATAGGCTTTATTCTTCCCTCGTTAAGGTTTTTTGTATTTGTGTTCGCCTGACTCTTCGACGGTTCGGTAAAACTTCGATTGCGAGTCGTTATATGGCGGTGATCGAGCACCTCGGGAGGTTTTGCTCGGTGGCCGATTGTTTCGAAGCCTATAGTTTTGGAGCTGACATAGTCGAAGCTCTTTTGCCTATGTCGAGGGTAGCCTATTTTAACCGGTTCTTTTCAAAGTTCTTCGAAGTAATTGAAGTCCTGTGATTTTGTAGCAACGGTCCCCGAGTAGTGTTAGTTTGGCTGGTACAGCCTTGTGACCGTAGTCATTGTGTTTGGCCGGAGCCTTTAAGTCCCCGAGTGAAGTAGTTTCGGCGTTTTCATCGAGGGTATGCCTTTTTAGGGGTCTGCGATCGGCGAAGCTTTGGCCGTTTATGAACCGTGAACGCGGTTGGGTGCTTGCGCGAAGAAGGAAGGGGGAGGCCTGGGAGTCCACACGATTGTTCTTCGCGATCGAGTGAAGGAGTCTGCGATCACGCAGCGTGTTCGCGAAGAGTAATTTGAGGGCAGCATAATTTTTGTTCTTCACGATCGTGAAGAGGAGCATTTGGGCAGAATATATGATTTCAAAAATGAGGGTTAGAGTGTTATTTCACATTTGGACTTTGGGAGCTCGGATTGAGGCGATTCTTGGAGGAATTTTCAATGAATTGATCTGGGTAAGTAATTCTAATTCGGATTTGGTTAATATACATGAATCTATCATTATTTTTACCATTTAGTTAGTTTTTTCGGTCGAAAAAATTCGAAAAAATTGTAGAATCTTCATAAACAATAATTTGAGGATTTAAAGGTCGAGTTGAGATCAGAATTGAGTAATTTTGGTATGGTTGGACTTGTTTTTGAATGGGTATTCGGATTTTGTTAATTTTGTCGGATTTCAGGACGTGGGCCCGAGGTTGACTTTGTGACTTTTGTTAAAAAACCTAGGTTTATCATATGGAATTGATTCCTATAGCTTGTGTTGATTGTATTAAGTTGTTTGTGGCTAGATTTGAGTCGTTGGGAGGCCAATTCACGAGGCAAGGGCTTGTTGGAGTAGGGGTTTTGCGCGGTTTGAGGTACGTAATACTTGTAATCTTGATTCTGAGGGTATGAATCCCTGAAATACGTGTTATGTGGTTGGTGTTGAGATGACACACGCTAGGTGACGGGCGTGTGGGCATGCACCGTGGTAATTGTGACCCGGTCGATTCCGTGGAACTATGTAGTCATCTAATCTTGTTATTATTCATGTATTCTCCATGTATAAGAGAAATTAGGTTGTGATTCATGTTAGAAATCATGTTTAGGCTATATATTGGTACTATTGGGATCCGGAGAGTTTTGTTGATGAATTATTTGCTTAATTTGCAATTATGTACTTAGTTACATCTATCATTTGCATATCATATCTCAGTCTTCGTTGCCATTTATTGTTACATCATATTATCATTGTTTGGGCTGATTGACATTGGATCTATGAGCCCGAGAGACTGGAGAGATTGATGACTGAGTGAAGCCAAGGGCTTGATTGTAAGTGATATTTATGGGATCAGGTTGCACGCCGTAGCACGCTTTATTGATTCATGCCATAATTGGCTTATATTAGCGCTTGGGCAGGATCCACCCGTCAAGAGTCTGACATACCAGCAGTGAGCGGAGGTACCTATTGAGTGCGAGTGTCGAGTGTCGAGTGCCGAGTGCGAGTACCGAGTGATTAGGAGCGCTGAGTGATTAAAAGTGCTGAGTGATTGGGAGTACTGAGTGATTGAGCGTTCTATGAGGTTGAATACTCCGAGAGTATGTATATGACTTTATCACTGTGTTGCATTACAGTTGACATGCATATTTATGTAGATATCAAGATATGGCATACCTCATGTTGGTCATACTTGGCATATTTTATCCGTGTTGAGCTCAAACTGTTAAATACTTGAAAGCATGTATACATTTCCGAACTGTCTATAAACTGATTATGAGGCTTTCTCTGAGTTATTGTTGTCATTTTTCTATCATATTTGCGCTGTTATTATCTGGATTTGGACTGTACTTTTTTGAGCTCGTCATTGCTTTCAGCCCAAGGTTAATCTTATTAATTATTGAGTATACTGGGTCGGTTCTACTCATACTACACTCTACACTTTGTGTGCAGATTCCGGTACTTCTGGGCACATCGGTTGCTAGATTTGGAGCTTTATCCGTTTAGAGACTATTGAGGTAGTTGCCTTGGCGTTCGCAGACCTCGACTCTTCTTCTTTTAAGTTTATTAGCACTGTTCTATCTTTCTAGACAATTGTTTTAGCAGTTAGACTGTATTGTCATTTAGATGCTCATTTACTCAGTGACACCCGGATTTTGGGGGATTTTGTATTGAGTCGCGGTATTTTCCTTATCGGTTATTTATGAGAATTTGTTACTATTAAACTTGTTTTTTCTTATTTTTAATATAAAAATACATAGTTAATTGTGATTGTCGGCTTGCCTAGTTTCATGATAGGCGTTATCACGACATGTTGAGTTTTGGGTCGTGACAAATGTGTAGCATGAAAATTACATGCAATATGATCTAAGCATGCCTATTTCCAGCTGGTCCAATTGAAAAACAAGCCAGAGTGAAAAATAAACTGAATACTTTATTTCTGTAGAAACATCCTCAAAATATCCATAAAACCGGAACCATAAACTGAAAACTAAAATGTGTCATAACAAAAGAGCATTTAAAAGGTTACAAACTCCCACCAAAACTTAATATCCTCAAATGACATGACACACATATGAGTAGTATGCTCATGAAAGACCTTGGATGGTAGTCCCTTAGTAAGAGGATCCGCAACCATGGAGTTTGTTCAAATATGCTCTATGGACACCTGGACACTCTGAACTCTTTCTTTAACAACCAGGAACTTAATGTCAATGTGCTTTGACTTTGTTGAACTTCTATTGTTATTGGAATACATGACTGCTGACTTATTGTCACAAAATAACTTAAGTGGTTTTTCTCAAACATATCCCATGGTTAGATGCCTCAAAACATGCTACAATCTCAACTCTCATGGTGGAAGGAGCAAGAAGCGTTTGTTTAACACTCCTCCAGGAGATAGCTCATCCAGCAAGTAAATATATGTAGCTCGAAGTAGATTACTTGCTATTTTGGCATCCAGCAAAGTGAGCGCCTGAATATCTAAGGATTTCTAACTTATCTGACTTTCTGTATGTAAGCATGTGATCCTTTGTTCTCTGTAGATACCGCATGACCTGTTTGGATGCTTTCCAATAATCAAGTCTTGGATTGCTCAAATATTTGCCCAACATCCCAACAATATACGCAATATCCGGATGCGTACAAACCTGAGCATGCATCAGACTCCCTATTGCTGAATCATAGGGAATCATTTGCATTTCCTTAGTCTGAAAATCATTCTTGGGACATTGTTTGAGATTAAACGTGTCTTCTTTAGCAACAGGGGTATCACCTGGTTTACAGTCTTGCATGCTAATTCTCTTGAGTACTTTTTCCATATAAGCCTTTTGTGATAGTCCAAGAGTACCTCGAGAGCGATCTTGGTGTATCTGAATTACTAACACCAAGCTTGCATCACCAAGATCTTTCATCTCATAATGTTTTGTCAGAAATTTCTTAGTTTCATGCAACAAGCCTATATCATTTGTGGCAAGAAATATGTCATCAACATATAAAATCAGAAAAATATGCTTACTCCCTCTAAACTTATGGTATACACAGTCATCTACAAGATTCATCTCGAAACCAAATGTGACAACAACTTGATGAAATTATAATACTATTGAAGAGACGTTTGCTTAAGCCCATTGATGGATTTCTTTAATTTGCATATCATTGACTTTGCATAACTGGATGCAAAGTTTTATGTTTGCACCATAAAAATTATCTCATCAATGTCACCATTGAGAAATGATGTCTTGAAATCCATCTGATGTAACTCAAGATCAAAATGTGCAACTAATGCGATTATAATCCTGAAAGAGTTTTTCGATGAAACTGGAGAGAAAGTCTTTAGCAACAAGACATGCATTATACCACTCCACGTTGCCCCATAGAATCCCTCTTGGTTTTAAATATCTACTTACAACCAATGATCTTCACACCTTCAGGCAATTGAACAAGGTCCCACATGTCATTGTCTTTCATGGACTTCATCTCTAAATTTATGGCATCAATTCACTTTTGAGAGTTAGAACTTTCCATGGCTTGGAGAAATACAATGTAATCATCTGGAATTGAAGTTCTCTTATCTCTAGTGGATCTTCTTAATGGCATTGGTTCTTGAGATTTTAGAGTTTGTTCTTCTGGAACAACTTCTAGAACAGGAGAATGAATGATATTATCTTGATCCGAATTTTCTTCTTGAACAATGTCAAGTGTGGGAAGTTGTCCCTCAGTATTATCAGTAGTAGCTAGAGGAATGTCAATATGTTCCTCTTCAAAGACAAAATCCTTAAATCTTTCTCCCCCCGGAAACTCAACATCCTTAAAGAACCTTGAATTATTCGTCTTAAAAATAGCCTTAGTAGTGGGATCATAAAACTTGTAACCCTTGGATCTTTCAGAGTATCCAATAAAATAGCAACATATAGTCCTACAGTCCAGTTTGTTTTCATTTGGTCTATAAGGCCTCGCCTCAGCTGGACATCCCCAAATGTGCAAATGCTTTAAACTAGGATTCTTTTCAATGCAAAGCTCATAAGGGGTCTTAACAACCACTTTACGAAACTCTGTCGAGTATATATGTTGTGGTCTTTAATGCTTCTCCCCAAAGTGATTCAGGCAAGGTAGAATGACTAATCATACTCCTTACCATATCCTTAAGCGTTCTGTTTTGTCTTTCAGCAACACCTCATAGTGGGTGAACCCGGCATGGTGTACTGTGGGACGATATCGCATTACTCTAGGAATTTTGCAAATGGCCCTGGACGTTGTTTACCTGATCCGTGAATCTATCGTAGTATTCACCCCCACGGTCAGATCTAACACTTTTAATCTTTTTGCCAAGTTAGTTCTTATGATGACCTGATAGGTCATCTCATGTGTTGAAACCTAATTATGTGATTCGAAGCTTTAAAAATCATGTTTAGGCCTCCCTCAACTTGCCTGCGTAGTCCGAGCGTCTTTCCAGAAAGCTTTTATGTTAAAAACTGTTAAAAATGAGAAAATTTACCTAAAACTTTATTTGAGTTGACTTCGGTCAACATTTTTGGTACACAAACCCGGATTCGTGTTTGGACTGTCTCGGTGGGTCCGTATCATGATTTAGGACTTGGGCGTATGCCCAGAGTCGAAATCGGAAGTCCCTAGCCCGAGATATCAGACTTTGTCGAAATTTGATAGTTAAAGGCTATATGCATTTGAGATGTTTGACTTCTTGGATAACGGGTTCGTATTTTGGTTACGCAACCCGGTATAGGTCCAACACCACAATTAAGACTTGTCTATGAAATTTGGTGAGAAACAGAAATGGTTTGACGTGATTCGGACGTCCGGTTGTGAAAATAGAAGTTTCAAAGTTTTCTTGAAAATCTCATTTGATTTGGTGCTAAATTCGTAGTTCTAAGTGTTATTTTGGCGATTTGATCGCGCGAGCAAGTTCGTATGATATTTTTAAACTAGTGTGCACTTTTGTTTTAGAACCCCGAAGGCTCGGGTGAGTTTCGTATAGGCTACAGAGTGAAATTAGACTTGGAGGGGTTGTTGGTGCATCAGATTTTTGTTGCTGGTGCATCAGATTTTTGTTGCAGGCCTCAGACCTCGCAAATGCAAGGTCAATAATCGCATTTTCGACCACTGTTGGGTTCGCATTTGCGAAGAGTGGCTGGGAAGGCCAGGGTTCGCATTTTCGAACCAAACTTCGCATTTGCGAACTGGGTGCTGGGTAGGCAATGATCGCGAATACGATCACTGGGTCGCATTTGCGGAGGCTTCAGAGTTCGCATTTGCGGGCTAATCTTCGCATTTGCGAAGATAGAAGAGGTATTGAGAGCTTCGCATTTGCGATGGCTCCTTCGCATTTACGGTCTTTGCATTTGCGAAGCCCAGGTCGCAATTGTGACATCTGCAGCGGGGTAAAAATGACTTACACGGAATTTTTCTCCTATTCTTAGAATTTTCAAACCTAGAAACATAAGAGGCGATTTTCCAAAGACTCCTTCTTCCCCAAATCAATGGTAAGTGATTCTAACCTATCTATTTTCAATCTTTCACTACATTTCACAAGATTTTAACCTAAACTCTAAGGTTGTCATGGTGAAATTGGGGATTTTTGGGTAAAAACTAGGGATTTCGAAAATTGGGGATTTAGACCTCAAATTAAGGTCGATTCCAAAACCAATTATATATCCGGGCTCGGGGGTGAATGGGTAATCGGGTTTTGGTCTGAATTTCGGGTTTGGACCAAGCGGGCCCGGGTGTTGACTTTTTCAATAATGGCCTAAATTGAATTTTTTATGATCGTGGGTAGTTCTTAAGGCTTAATTTGAGTCGTTTGGTTGGTAATATGCTAGATTCTATCGGTTAAGAGGCTCGTTTGAGAGGAAAAGCCATGGTTGAGCTTTGAGTTTAGGCGTTTGTGCGAGGTAAGAATCGTGGTTAACCTTGGCTTGAGGGATTAAGTCATATTTGCCTATTTGCTACGTGTTTGAATGTTGGGTACAACATATAGGTGAGGTGACGAGTACCTATGTGTGTTTGTCGAGTCATAGCATGCGAGTGTGTCTTATTCTTGCAATTGTTGCTTTCCGCGATCATATTATCCATGCTTAAACTAGTTAATCATTATGTTGATCATTCTTATCATGTTTTTGTATGCTCCTGGATTAAACATAAGAATCCAAAAAAGTGTGCCTTTCTTTGGATTGATTATGGACTTTGGTAATAACTAAGTATTGATTCAAAGTGAAGTTGGCATTGTGAAACCAAATGTTGAAGTAAGACTTGTTTTTGGTTATTTCTATCTCCTTGTTGTCATTGTTCATTGCTTTATTATGAGGGAGAGTGTTAAAGCACGAAGGGTGATGCTGTGCCATATTGTGAGTGTTAATGCACGAAGGATGATGCCGTGCCGTATTGTGAGTGTTAATGCACGAAGAGTGATGCCGTGCCATTTTATGAGAGAGTTAATGCACGAAGGGTAATGTCGTGCTGTTTCTATTGTTTCATATGGTGAGGTTGAGAGTAAAAGCACGAAGGGTAGTGCCGTGCATTTTCCTTTACTGTGTTTACTTGTTTCTATCTGTTTAAGGTATATTGGTTGATCAAGTTCTTATTAACTGCTGTGATTCTTTATCTTGTGATCCCATCAGCATGTCCCCATCCCGGCATTACTTCTCTAACTTTTATTTGTCGTTATCTTTGTACATATACTGTTTAATTGCATAGGTTTATTTGTGGGTGTTTTGTCTTAGCCTCGTCACTACTTAGCCGAGGTTAGGCTCGACACTTACCAGTACATGGGGTCAGTTGTACATATACTGCACTCTGCACTTCCTATCAGATTTTGGTATTGGTCCCAGTTGATCGAGAGGCATAGCAGCTCGGACCGGACCACCGGAGACTCAAGGTAGATCTATCGGCGTTCACGAACCTTGAAGTCCCCGTCTATCTCTTCTGTTTTATTATTTCTTTCGTTCAAACAGTTGTATTTCTTTTATACTATTACCTGTAGTAAATCCTAGAATGTTCGTAAATTTGTTACACCAGATCCAGGTAGTAGTAAATGATAAAGTTATTATATTATTCCGCACTCGTTGTATTTCACTTTAGTTTATTTACTATTAATTGTTGAATTGAATGAGGTTTGGATTAATAATATTCTAACGTTGGCTTGCCTAGCAAGTGGAAATGTTAGGCGCCATCACGGTTCCCACAGGTGAGAATTCGAGGTCGTGACAGTTCTCAACTTCATCTTTATAATTTTTGAATACATCCAATGATTGGGATTTTTCATGAATGAGATAAAGGTAGCCATATCTTCAGATGTCATCTATGAACGTTATAAAATATTGTTGACCATTCCATGAAGCTGTAGGGAACGGTCCACAAATATCAGTGTGTATTAATTCTAAGACGTCTAGTTTCCTGTTGGATCTAAATCTGCTAATATTTGTTTGTTTCCCCTTAATACAATCAACATAGACCTCAAAATCCGAAAAAAATCAAGGGGACCGAGAATAACCATCGAACACAAGTCTCTCAATTCTCCTTTTGGAGATATGGTCTAATCTCTTATGCCACAATGCAGCTGAATCTTTGCCAGTTAATTTGCGCCTATTATCAGTTATGTTAACATGGAAGGATTCATTGAAAGAAACAACTGTATCAAGTAAATATATATTATCTTAACCTGATGAAGAATCGGAACCAATCAATTTTAAATTATGAGATAGACTGACTTTTCTATTTCCGATAGAACAAAAATAACCAGACTTGTCCAATACAGAAACAAAAATCAAATTCCGTCATAAAAATGGTGCAACAAAATTGACATTCAAATCCAAATAAAAATAAGTTCTTAACAATAATTTAATAATTCCAATTGCTTCGACTTTCACCGGCTTGCCTTTACCGACGTAGATGTATCTTTCACCATCATTAGTCTTTTGGCAATTCAGGCAATCTTGCATAGACACACTGAGTGAATTGTTGCACTGGAATTTAACCACCATGTGTGTCTTGGTACCGAAGTCAAATTAACCTCAGAACAAACAAAATTAAGAAGAATACCCTTCTTCTGGTGACTTTCAGCTTCACTAAAGAAATAACTATCCTTAGTTAATTTCTTATGTTGTTTCATTTTTGTTGCTGTAACTGCAGATTTCTTATTCTTTCTGTACCACATAGAATTCGAATTTGTCAAGAGTGTATGATTCTTCGCCTTTTCATTCTCGACAAATTCGTTTTCAATTTTGGTCATGAATTCCTTAGCCGTCATAGTATTTTCTTATACAGTGCCCCCGAATGTTTCTAAAATTGAATTGATGTTGGCAGTAATATTTGTAGAAGTAATTTCAACTGAATCCAGAGAACAAAAAACAACGTAATAAGCTCACATAATATTAAAAACCAAAATGAAAAAAAATTCGAATAAAGGTAAATTCAATCTCAAGGTACCTGTTGTCGCGCCCCCTTTTTCCTTTCCTCGCGGAGGGAATGGGGTTTATGACATTTTTTTTTGGTATGGGACAACTCTTTCCTTTTGGGAAAGGGGTTTGCATTTTTTTTGAAGAGTCGCCACCTAACGATTTAAGGTGCGTTAGGGCACCTATAAGGTTCATTTGGTAACCAGAGATAGGGTAAGGGCTTCAAATTATACTAAGGGGAAGGTGTTAGGCACCCCTCAGGATCCATTAGTGTGGTTCCCGGCCAGACAGTTTTTGTGAATTTGTATAATTAGCAAATAAGCAAGTATGGCTCAAATAGTAGGGGATTTAAGTTTAAACACACAAGTGCAAAAAAAAAAACAACTAATGAAAAAGCTAGGTTTTGAAAAGGATTACAAGTTAAGCATATTTGTAATATAAAAGGGGTGTTCTAGGTTTGTTTATAATATGGATCACATCAGTACAATGCCCGGTAATCACTCCTTAGAAAGGGGCTACGCGTGGCATTAGCGCACTGGTCATCATATCCATATCTACCCTTTCCCGCCCCGTGAAGGTAAGTAAAGCGAGGGTTGGTCTCGTCCCTTATTGCATGTTGTTACCCGTCCCTTCCTATCAGTCCCGGAGGAATTTAGGACTCCTATCCTATAAGAAGGAGGTTCTAGGCAGACCCTTAGGTTTAAAGTCAAAATACTAAGGCGACATACAAAACAAGTAGGACTGCAACTAAAGGGGAGCATGGAAAATAAACAAAAGGCTCAAATACACCTCCACAGGTAAGGCACATAGACAGCATGACTCATACACAATTAAAGTCTGAATTTAAATCCTATGCATGGTATCTAAGTGATAACAGCAGAACCAGATCTATTATATGACTCAGAATAGAAGTCCGAATCAGGTTTGCCTACTGATTTTAACAGTTGATAATTAAACAATGATCGCAGAGATGGTTCTGGTTTTACTTAAAATTGATTACCCAAGGTTTGCCTAGGCGTAAAATAGTATGCAGCAGTTATTCAGAATTATTAAAAGACAGTTTGGAAATTATTTTACCCTAAGAGCATGCTGTTCTAGTTGATACAAATGTAGAGATTATTACCAGCTATTTTAAACAGGAAAATCAAGTGTGAAGCTGTTTTTACCTCTTTTATAACCAGCAGTTTACTAAGTGTGAATGCGAGTACGGATAAGATCCTAAAACATGGTATCTAAGATGCATGTATAAAACTCATGATGCAGAATTCCTAGAGCAGGATTTCTAAATGCATATGGCAGGATTGCAGAATTTCCTAAGAGCAGGATTTCTAAATGCACATGCCAGCGTAGAACATAATAGTAAAGTGCTAATCATTAGCAGATTTCAACACATGATGTTGTACGGGTGCACATGCTGAAACAACAAACATGGGATCTTAAGAGCATGATTTCTAATGCATGTATGAACCCTAAGCATGGTTTCTATTGCGCTATTAGGAACATAAACCTAATAACTTATTTTCTACCATTAACAACTATAGCATGCATATTTACCCTATCCCTTTTCACTAGCCTACCCCGATACTTGTTTACAACAAGTTATTACAGACCAACATTGAAATGAATTACATAAGTAGCAATGAAAAATAAGAAGTTACACTATAGGAATCCTGATTAGGACTTCCTCCCTGAGTTATGTAAGAAATCACTTCAAGTGCCAAGATTGTTCCACAACTTTCTCATATCCGGGTGTGTCAGAGTTCCCTAAGGATCTCAAGGGATCCCGGGCAGTGCTCACACCCAGATTTCATAACCAAGACAGAGTAATAGCCTGTTTGGCCAAGCTTTTTTTGGGCCAAAAGTGCTTTTTTTTTTGGCCAAAAGCACTTTTGGCCAAAAATTAAGGTGTTTGGCCATTTGGAAGGAAAAAAGTAGACTTTTGAGGTAGAAGCAGAAACAGTTTTGGAGAAGCAGAAAAAGTAGACTTCTCTTCAAAAGCACTTTTTTGAGAAGCACTTTTGAGAAAAATACACTTAGAATCAGTTTTCAAAAGCTTGGCCAAACACTAATTACTACTCAAAAGTGCTTTTCTGATTAATTAGCCAAACACAAACTAGTTCTCACCAAAAGCACTTTTTTTAAAAGTACTTTTGAGAAAAGCACTTCGCAAAATAAGCTGATTTTAGAAGCTTGGCCAAACGGGCTATAAGTGCAGTGTGGAAAGGCCAGCTTTTATGTGTCCAAGTTCAGAGGGAGCTCAAGGGTCCCAAGGCAAGGCTCACACAAAAGGGGCAGAACCTAGTAGTCTAAGAGTATATACGAGAGTGCTTGACATACATTTAAAAGAGTTGAGTTGGAAACAGTTTTGAAAGGGGAAAAGGATAGGAGCAACAACAACTTGGAACAAGCCAGCACACACACAGAACAAGTTAAAAGAATGGTACAGTTTCAGAAGTTACAAGCAGGGAAGTAGGGGTTGGGGACATCAAGGGCCCAAATTAGAAACACCTAAACACGGCTGAGAGGAGGTGTATATAGATCAGCAAGTACAAAGAACAAGTAGGGACTGATTGGTCTCCAGAACACAAACAATTACTTCAAAGAGTTAACAAGAGGATCATGCTTGAAATTAGAATAGTAACAAGACATAGGGACAGGGTATAGGAGTAGTCAATGCAGGGGTCTGTTAGACATAATTAGTCATGACTTGGTGTTAACCAAGTACATTAGGAGACATACTAGTTGAGGGACATAAACAGGCACTCAAGTAGACATGCTGATTACATTTGAACAAGAGAGGGCAGAACTTAAGCATGCTGAATAAAGCAGTAGACAAGAAGTGCAATTAAACAACATGAGTCATTAAGTCAGTGCAGAAAGAGACAGGGATTGACACACAATGGAGCACATAGAGTTGAGTTTCAGAATTGAACTAGGAACATACCAGTTAAGGAAGCAAAGTGCAAAAAAAGTAAAGCAAGTAGAGTTCCACAGTCTAGCCTTGGCTTTCAGCCGGCTAGACAAGCAATAGCACAAGTAGTAGAAAAAGAAGAGAAAGTTTTGAGTGTGTATGTGTGTGTTCTGAACTTATTGTTCGTGTGTTAAGACTGTAGAAGAGAGTCATTTATATAGTAGTTGGAAAACTAGTTAAAGTAAGGCAAGAATCAATTCTTCAGTAATTATATAACTCAGCATAAAAATTGGTTCGAATCTCCCTTTGATTAAGGGAGTCGGTGTGAATGGTAAAGGGCAGGTGACAAGTAAGGAAAGAAATCATACACGGCTGGAGTATAACAAGTAAGGAAAGATTTCAAAAATAGTACCAGTATAGAACAAGTAATTAAGGCTAGGTTCAGAAGGTTTTCAAACTAAGGAAACAATCATTAGCAATGCAGACAAGGCAAGGAGAATTAATTAAGGTAAGCAACTAATCAAATCAAGTGGAAAGGTAGGGGCCGAGATTCAGTAGCATAAAGTAGGACCAAATTCATAAAGCCCTGATTGAGGACACAACTTTGTAGAAAATAAGTATCATAGCAAAGTAGGGTAAGGAAATCAATCAGCTTAACAAACGAAGCAAAGCTTTTAGGGTTTTTGAAAGAAAATTTCCAATCACCACAGATTAAGGAAACCAGACTTGATCAAAAGGGAGTCATGACTCTATACTTTCAACATATAAATAGAGGAAGTCCACAGATGTAGCAAGAAAACATATTTGAAGCATACTCACAGAAAGAAGCAAAAGATGAGCAAACAAAGTGAACATAGTCATGCAAAAGTGCCATAAGTAGGCTAGGGATTCAGGAAAACATATTCGAAGCAGGGTAATCTCAGGACTCAAGTAAGCAGGCTAACACACAGATACGGAGTAAAGAAAGCATGCTAACACTCAGAGAGGCAAAGTAAGGCAAATTACAGAAACAAAGTAAAGAAAATCTAAAAAGAAAGGGCTTTTANAATTCTTTCAAGGTTGCAATTTGCACTTTCAAATTGTGGATACAGGAACACCTCTGTCACCGCACAGGCTATATGAACTACGATTTAACTGGATTGAGTTGTATTGCAGAATTCGAGACCCGGGTAACAGGTATTGAGTTCCCTGAGGGTACTGAGGCCTGGTCGTCATGCTTAAGATCACTGACCGCAGATAAAGTTGAATGGGCTTATGGATGGCTTCCTGCTACTGAAGCTGTATACACATCAGCCGAGGTCTCTTATATTCTTTTGATGGGTATTCGAAGCATACAGCCTTATGCTCCTTACCGAGTTCTGCGACAATTTGGAAGATTCCAGACAGTGCACAACGATGAAGACCTGAGTGAGAAAGTCATCGAGTTAGGCCTGAAAGCTGCATTCCCTGAAGGCAGAATTCGAAAGATTTGGAATGAGTGCAGGTACCTTGAACCCAAGACTATAGTACAGGACCGAGCCAGAGGTGAGGTAGATCCCAAATACTTGGGGACATCAAGGGCCCAAATTAGAAACACCTAAACACGGCTGAGAGGAGGTGTATATAGATCAGCAAGTACAAAGAACAAGTAGGGACTGATTGGTCTCCAGAACACAAACAATTACTTAAAAGAGTTAACAAGAGGATCATGCTTGAAATTAGAATAGTAAAAAGACATAGGGACAGGGTATGGGAGTAGTCATGCAGGGGTCTATTACACATAATTAGTCATGACTTGGTGTTAACCAAGTACATTAGGAGATACTAGTTGAGGGACATAAACAGGCACTCAAGTAGACATGCTAATTACATTTTAACAAGAGAGGGCAGAACTTAAGCATGCTGAGTAAAGCAGTAGACAAGAAGTGCAATTAAACAACGTGAGTCATTAAGTCAGTGCAGAAAGAGACAGGGATTGACAAACAATGGAGCACATAGAGTTGAGTTTCAGAATTAAACTAGGAACATACCAGTTAAGGAAGCAAAGTGCAGAAAAAGTAAAGCAAGTAGAGTTCCACAGTCTAGCCTTGGCTTTAGCCGGCTAGACAAGCAATAGCACAAGTAGTAGAAAAAGAAGAGAGAGTTTTGAGTGTGAATGTGTGTGTTCTGAACTTATTATTCGTGTGTTAAGACTGTAGAAGAGAGTCATTTATATAGTAGTTGGAAAACTGGTTAAAGTAAGGCAAGAATCAATTCTTTAGTAATTATATAACTCAGCATAAAAATTGGTTCGAATCTCCCTTTGATTAAGGGAGTCAGTGTGAATGGTAAAGGGCAGGTGACAAGTAAGGAAAGAAATCATACACGGCTGGAGTGTAACAAGTAAGGAAAGATTTCAAAAATAGTACCAGTATAGAACAGGTAATTAAGGCTAGGTTCAGAAGGTTTTCAAACTAAGGAAACAATCAGTAGCAATGCAGACAAGGCAAGGAGAATTAATTAAGGTAAGCAGCTAATCAAATCAAGTGGAAAGGTAGGGGTCGAGATTCAGTAGCATAAAGTAGAACCAAATTCATAAAGCCCTGATTAAGGACACAACTTAGTAAAAAATAAGTATCATAGCAAAATAGGGTAAAGAAATCAATCAGCTTAACAAATGGGGCAAAGCTTTTAGGGTTTTTGAAAGAAAATTTCCAGTCACCACAGATTAAGGAAACCAGACTTGATCAAAAGGGAGTCATGACTCTATACTTTCAACATATAAATAGAGGAAGTCCACAGATGTAGCAAGAAAACATATTCGAAGCATAGTCACAGAAAGAAGCAAAAGATGAGCAAACAAAGTGAACATAGTCATGCAAAAGTGCCATAAGTAGGCTAGGGATTCAGGAAAACATATTCGAAGCAGGGTAATCTCAGGACTCAAGTAAGCAGGCTAACACACAGATACGGAGTAAAGAAATCATGCTAACACTCAGAGAGGCAAAGTAAGGCAAATTACAGAAACAAAGTAAAGAAAATCTTAAAAGAAAGGGCTTTCAGCAGAGTCAAGTTAAAAGCAGTAAGAGCAAAAAATCAATCAAAACAAACAAGGGAAATGGTTTAATCATAACGAAATCAGTTAGAACATGCGTAAAAGAACTCCGAGAAACCCTAGTTTAGAAAGAATGAACTAAAATCGAAATAGTACAGTTAAAATATAGGAGTATTTATAGGAAAAAGCTTGAATATANGCAATACAAGCGTATACTGTGCATAAATTTAAACATGATGCAAATTCCCGTTAGACTATGAATGTTGTCTTTGGACGATGAGGATGATGTCCTTAGACCATGATGTCCTGGGCCATGAAGCGTATGATAAAGGATTCGCAGGCAATGGAATGATGTTCTCGGGCTATGAGGATGGTGCCTCCGAACCATGAAGCCTTTGAATAATGATATGCAAAAGATTGAAAGAGATCCTCAGGCCATAACATGGTGTTCTCGGGCTATGACGATGGTGCCTCCGAACGATGACGCTTTTGGATGAGTTGGGGATATTTCAGCCCATGAAGGATGCAGTACGTGGCGATCTTTCAGCCTATGAAATGCAGTATGGGGCGATCTTTCATCCATGCGGATGGAGTATGTGGCGATCTTTCAGCCATGCAGATGCAGTATGTGGCGATCTTTCAGCCATGCAGATGTAGTATGTGGCGATATTTCAGCCATGCAGATGTAGTATGTGGCGATCTTTCAGCCATGCATATGTAGTATGTGGCGATCTTTCAGCCATGCAGATGCAATATGTGGTGATCTTTCAGGCATTCAGATGTAGTATGTGGCGATCTTTCAGCCATGCAGATGGGAAGGCAGAATAGTAGCCCTATGCAATGCGAATGCAGATGGAGACAACGTTTAGTCTCGGAAGGCAGAATGGTAGCCTTATGCAGATTAGAAGGCAGAATAGTAGCCTTATGCAATGCAGATGCAGATGGAGACAGTGTTTAGTCTCGGAAGGCAGAATGGTAGCCTTATGCAGATTGGAAGGCAGAATAGTAGCCTTATGCAATGCAGATGCAGATGGAGACAACGTTTAGTCTCAGAAGGCAGAATGGTAGCCTTATACAGATTGGAAGGCAGAATAGTAGCCTTATGCAAGAAATAAAATAGCAAATGACAGTAGAGTTTTCTTAGCTGATAGCAGATTGCGGCGTTGTGATTACTGGGAGCATTGTGACATACGGAACATTACGGGTGCGTGCTGATAGCAAATGTTGGCAAGTGCAACGGTTCGGAGAGTCATATTCTTGAACAATTTTTGTTCCACGGGCGTACAGTATGTTCAATGATTTCGTAATCCTAGTGCATACATCCAAAGAAAAATCGTGAGTTTGGTAAAGGGGGAAGGCTAGTTCGTATCCCCGCTGGCTTTGCTTGACTCGTTCGGCTTTGATCTGGTGATATCGTCTGTATCACCGGGGTAGCGTTACTAAACAAAGCAGTTTCAATAGTAAACATGCATGATTTTGTAAAGTATGACATAAATGTATAGTAAAAAATAGCTTTTAGATGAACCGACGACTGTGACGTAGTTCAGGACATTGCAACCTCTCCTGCTACGAAATTTTGAGGGTCCTCCTCAAAATTCTGCCCCAATTTCCAATTGCGGGGGAAATGAAATTTTATTGAATTGTGACCGAACCCATAGGGCTGCCTACGTATCCCCTCTTAAACGGGAATCAGGTCAGGCGTAGTTCAATTTACATCATATAAGGAAAGCATAAAGATTACACATTGTAACGCTTGACTGCGTCTGAATTGCTCACCTTTGGCCAGACTTCTCCGTCCATTTCTGCAAGTATGAGGGCTCCTCCTGTCAAAACCCGGTGAACCATGTATGGGCCCTGCCAGTTAGGTGAGAACTTCCCTTTGGCTTCATCTTGATGTGGGAAAATTTTCTTTAACACCAGCTGCCCCGGTGTGAACTGTCTTGGCTTGACTCTTTTGTTGAAGACTCTGGACATTCTGTTCTGATAGAGTTGACCATGGCAAACTGCGTTCATTCTCTTTCCGTCTATAAGGGCTAGTTGCTCATGAAGACTCTTTACCCACTCTGCATCGTCGAGCTCAGCTTCTTGTATGATCCTTAGGAAAGGAATTTCCATCTCAGCGGGAATGACAGCCTCTGTACCGTAAACCAGCATGTGAGGGGTTGCCCCGGTTGATGTGCGGACTATGGTGCGATATCCCATTAGAGCAAATGTAACTTCTCGTGCCATTGTCTATGATTCTTTATCATTTTCCTCAATATCCTTTTGATATTCTTGTTGGCGGCTTCTACAGCTCCATTCATCTGAGGCCTGTAGGATGTGGAATTCTTTCTTCTCCGATGGCAATAGGTGAATGCTGATTCGCGTTACCTTGACATTTTTTGCATCTCCCAGGTTGACATTTCGGTCTCGTCCAGGTTGGACTTAGGCCTGTTCTCAAAATTCTCAACTTCTTTGACAATCTCGTCAGGTATGTCATCTTCCTCTGAATCAATGTCCGTTTGTTGCGTTGTCTTATTGCATGTCACAGTCATTGGTTCATCAAGATAAGTAATAGTGATGCTGTATTGGTAAAGTAAGGAGGAAAACGATAGCAATAAATATTAATTCATAAGAAAAATCAAACATGCTTTTGATAGATTGAATAATTGTTTTCAACATTGAAGATCTTATTGCGGAGACTGAAAAATGCGCAAAGAAAATCATTTAGTAAATAAAACAGTGAATAGTGCTTGTTTTAGCCTTGCTACCCCGAGGCTCTTCGGGCTCTGGTTGTCCTGATGGTCTAATTCTGGAGCTATGCCCCTCTGCTCACAGCCTGTATGGAAGGGCCTTCCTCCCCCTCCTCCTCGAGAATAACACAACAGTCCATGTCACTGTCCTCTAGAAATAAGTTCTTCACTGCTGCAAGTGCTTCTTCTTCATCTGACCCATAAATAATGTCGTCCTGTTGGAAAGTCTGCTCCAGATACGCTATTGGCTGCTCTAATGGGTAGTAAGCACCGCACCATGGTGGCGACCAGCTATTGAATTCTTCCCAGGTGTATTCATATCCCAAACCGAAGGTAGTGCCATGTTTCTTGAGTTTTATGGGTTTAAAGATCCCTTGGAGGTTCTTGCCGAGCCCTTTGCCAGGTTCGTACCCACTCCAACTTAGTATACTCTCGATTTTGTTATCCCACCATTTGTCTTTGTCGATAGCATTGACCCGCTCGAAGTGGTGGTAAGTTTCTCCACCCAGCTTCCTTCTTCCCCCGATCGCCGGAATGGTCTGGCGACTGTATATAGGGTTGCTACCGTCGCCGTGAATGATCACTTCCTGGTGATTCCATTCGAACTTTACTGCCTGATGCAGCGTTGATGCTACGGGCCCAGCAGCATGAATCCATGGTCGTCCTAGCAGCAAGTTGTAAGACGCTGGCACATCTATCACCTGGAAATCGACCTCGAACCAGGTTGGTCCCATCTGCAGGCATATGTTAATCTCACCGATGGTGGACCTCTGAGAACCATCAAAGGCTTTCGCACTGATTACTCCATCCTTTATCTCATGCAGCCCTTTGCCCAATTTCTTGAGTGTTACCAGCGGACAAATGTTAAGACTGGAACCTCCATCGATCAGGATCCTAGTGATGAAATAATCTTCGCATTGCACGGTGATGTCAGTGCTTTGTTGTGACCTACCCCTTCAAGTGGCAGCTCGTCCTCATAAAAGGTGATCTAATGGCTTTCCAGCACTTGTCCCACCATATTAGCCATTTACCCGCCGGTGATGTTACTTGGTACGTATGCTTCACTCAGCACCTTTAACAGAGCATTCTTGTGTGTCTTGGAATTTTGCAGCAAAGAGAGGATGGATATTTGTGTCGGCATCTTGTTTAACTGGTCGATGACCGAATATTGCTTGGCCTGTATTTTCCTCCAAAGGTCGTCCGGACCTGTCTCAATGAGGGGTGGCCGATTGGAGGCCTGCTTGCTTGATTCAGCTAGATGTTCAGGGGTATAGACTCTACCAGTTCTTGTCATACCCTGTGCTACGACAGTTTCTTCAATCCTGACCTTGCCCTTCCTTCTCGCCTCGGCTGTATAATCCCAGGGTACAACATTTGTATAGAAGGGTGGCATGGCTGACATCGCCACTGGGATCGGCGCGGCTATCCTCACTTCGAATGGAACATGTTCCTTGGGTGGCAAGACTGCAACCTCAAACGGTGCGGGTGCATTAGCCGGAGATGTGAATTCAGCCTCAATTGGTGCCGGTGCTTTTGCGGATGGCGTTGCTTCAAATTCGAGAGGTATAGACATGTTCACCTCGGCGTCCTCAGACGGTTGGATCTGAACTATGATCGGATTGAGAGTAATTGTTGGTTTCTTTGGGTCATCACCTTCTGCGATCAACCCGATTGATCCCTCGGGATCCCAGTCATCTTCCACTTCAATCATGTGGATACCTCCACCCTTATGGTCTGGCAGAGGGTTGTTGCGGACGTTTAGAGCGGTTTCCTTTGCCACAATGATCTTGTTATCAATCAAAGACTGTATCTTGTCTTTCAAGGAGCGGCATTAATCGATGGTGTGCCTTTTCATGCCGGAGTGGTATGCACAGGACTTGTTTGGGTTAACCCACTGAGAAGGATTCTCAGGGGTTGTAGCAGGGACGGGGGTGACATAACCAGCAACTTTGAGCCTCTTATACAGCTGGTCGATGGGTTTAGCGATGGCTGTATATTGTTTTGCAGGTCTGCGATCAACATTAGGTCGGGGTCTAGGGAAATTTTGAAGTGTAGGGGGTGATTGATAATGGGATGATTGAGAATTATAAGTGTGGTAGACATGGGCGGGCTCGGAGTATCTGGGTGTAGTAGGTTGATATGTAGGAGGTGGAGATGATTGATAAATTGGTGGCGGAGCTTAGTACGACTTACGAGGGTGAGGGTGCTTGGTAATTTGGGGTTGGCTGGTATGTGAGTGGAGGTGTTGGGTAAGCTTGGTATTTAAGGGGAGATTTGGTCCTTTGTGCAACCATCACGGCCCCTACGTCCCTTTTCTTGGACACACCACCGGACTGTAATGCCTTATTCGTAGCTTGCAAGGCTTCGAAATTTGTAACCATATCACTTTTAATACTTTCTTCAATTCTTTCGCCTAATTTGATAATGTCGGAGAACTTATGGTTCTCAATCATCATCAGCCGTTCATAGTACTGCGGGTCCTGAGCCCGGACAAAGAACTTGTTCATTTGCTCCTCTTCTAAGCGTGTCTAACCTTAGCAGCTTCGGACCTCCAGCAAGTAGCATACTCGCGAAATGTCTCCTTGGGCTTCTTCTTAGATTCTGAATATAGAATATGTCTGGCGTGTTCTCTGTATTAAACCTGAACCTGTCCATAAAGTCAGATGCCATGCCTACCCAGCTCGACCACTTCTTGGGGTCTTGGCTGATGTACCAAGATATCGCATCTCCTTTCAAACTCCTCATGAACGGCTTCATGCGGATCCTTTCATCCTTTCCTACTCCGACCAGCTTGTCGCAATATGTCCTCAGATGGACCCTTGGGTCACCTGTACCATCAAACATTTCGAACTTAGGAGGTTTGTCCCCCTCAGGCAGTTCGACATCAGGCTGTATACAAAGGTCCTTATAGTTCAGCCCCTCGATTCCTTTGCTTCCCTCAACGCCCTGAATCCGGCTAGTTAATTTCTTAAATTCCTCGGCCAAGTTCCTGATAAGCAGATCCTTTTCATCAGACTCAGGTGTGCATGAGATACGTTGGGTGGAGTGTGGCATGATCTCCACGTAGATAGGATTGTTATGGTGGCCTGGTGTATGGGTGTGGAAATGGTCGTTTGCGGAGTTCTGAGGTTCTGGGATGAGTAGTGGAGTGTTGTTTGGGGTATGACAGGTGTTACATTAGTTCTTTGGTGGAGCAGCGAGATGATTCTATTGTTTTGGGATATTTTGAGGAGGTGTAGGGTTTTGAGCATTGGGGAAGTTGGTATCTGGGGTGCTAAGGGAAAATGACAGGTTTGCCAAATTCCGAACCTGATCGAGCTCTTCCTAGAACTTCAACAGTTTCTGTTCAAGTTGTGACACATTCTCGTTAGGAACCTTAATACCATGGCCATCAGTGGCCTCTACTCGTTCGGTTGTGTTCTCTTTCCTGATGTTATTCAAACCTTCCATTTTGTTCTTGCCTTTGCTTTTAATGGGACTAAGAGGAGGAGTGGGTGGAGGGCCCCTGGATCTTGTGAAATAGGATGATAATGCCAGAGTGAACGAACTAACCCTTGGAGGAGGGGAATAATAAAACAAAAATAAAAAAAATAAAAGGTAATCAAGTTAGTGAGGATTATAAAAAGTATTGCAATATCTAAATACATAGTGCAGGAATGTAAAGCGTGTCCTAATTTGGGAACCTCTTTGTGCCCGATGAACGCCTAGCGACAAATAGACTTGGAGAACTTTTTAATGCTAAATGCCTCATTTTATTGATAAAAATAGGTGAATCCCAAAATGACACTAAATAAGCAAGAAATAAAAATCACTAATGGCCATTGGCCTTATTACATTCATAAGGCGAAAAAAGTAAATTCCTATCTATTTGGTCCCAGAAGGACCTTCCCCAGATTCGGCATCCTTGGCTCCGTCGAACAGCTTCCCCATTTCACAAAGTCCCAGCAACAGGAATGCTCTGTCTAGATGTCCACCTTCGATCCCTTCAGCCTTTGACAGTCTTCAACCCTTTTGAGATTTTGTCACTAGAATGCAAATCTTCCCACCAACTCAGCAATCTTGGGTGGATTTTGGTGACCATGCCGAATCTGGGGACTTAGTGCCTCATATTTCTACAAGACAAACAAGGTTAGGCCCTTAGCCCCACCAAACTCAACTATTTAACATCAACAATTAGCATGAAGTATTTAGTTCTCCAAATAAATGCACAGAACGTGATGATGTCCGTTTGGGTTTAGGGAAACCCGGTGGACTTTTGGACAAGGCTATCTTAAAGGATCATTATGTGGACAACATAACTGATCCAGCCAGGTTTGACCATGATGCATGTGCAATTTAAACAGAGTAAGGTTTCTATGGGGTTTTAGACTGGTACCCTTGAGCGGACAACTCAAGGGGGAAGGCACAAAAGGTTTCTATGGGGTTTTAGACTGGTACCCTTGAGCGGACAACTCAAGGGGGAAGGCACAAAACTGTCAACTGCACCGCTGATCGACTAGTTTTACCACAAATAAGCCTTTTCGAATTTAGGGGGTAATGATATAGGAAGGGCGCAACCACTCATCAAGCATTGCTATAGTATTTGTTTGGCACGAGTGGAGTATGATGTTGAGCATGATTATGCAAAATTAAAAGCATGTTGACATGTATTTGCACGTTAAGAAAACGATAAATACAGCAGTTTCATAATTTAAAGCAGCAGTTAAAGGAAAGAAACAAGGAAGATATGTCAGTTTTGCTTTCGAAGAAGAAATTAAATGCTTAAAGAAATTAAACAAATAATTGCACATCCCTGAGGGTACAAATTCACATAAACGGTATGAAATGATAAAAGCCTAAATGTCCCCAGCAGAGTCGCCATGCTGTCGCGCCCCTTTTTTTTATTTTCCTCGCGGAGGGAATCGGGTTTATGATATTTTTTTGGTATGGGACAACTCTTTCCTTTTGGGAAAGGGGTTTGCATTTTTTTTGAAGAGTCGCCACCTAACGATTTAAGGTGCGTTAGGGTACCTATAAGGTTCATTTGGTAACCAGAGATAGGGTAAGGGCTTGAAATTATCCTAAGGGGAAGGTGTTAGGCACCCTTAGGATCCACTAGTGTGGTTCCCGGCCAGACAGTTTTTGTGAATTTGTACAATTAGCAAATAAGCAAGTATGGTTCAAATAGTAGGGGATTTAAGTTTAAACACACAAGTGCAAAAAAAACAACGAATGAAAAAGCTAGGTTTTGAAAAGGATTACAAGTTAAGCATATTTGTAATATAAAAGGGGTGTCCTAGGTTTGTTTATAATATGGATCACATCAGTACAATGCCCGATAATCACTCCTTAGAAAGGGGCTACACGTGACATTAGCGCACCGGTCATCATATCAATATCTACCCTTTCCCGCCCCGTGAAGGTAAGTAAAGCGAGGGTTGGTCTCGTCCCTTATTGCATGCCGTTACCTGTCCCTTCCTATCAGTCCCGGAGGAATTTAGGACTCCTATCCTATAAGAAGGAGGTTCTAGGCAGACCCTCAGGTTTAAAAGCAAAATACTAAGGCGACATACAAAACAAGTAGGACTGCAATTAAAGGGGAGCATGGAAAATAAATGAAAGGCTCAAATACACCTCCACAGGTAAGGCACATAGACAGCATGACTCATACACAATCAAAGTCTGAATTTAAATCCTATGCATGGTATCTAAGTGATTACAGCAGAACCAGATCTATTACATGACTCAGAAAAGAAGTCTGAATCAGGCTTGCCAACTAATTGTGAGCACGTGATTTTTGCCCTATATGAATTACTCCTATAATTTCAAACAAATAATTTCTTTTCATTGTTTAAATTATTTTTTTTTCATTTTTGATAATTGTTTGCATTTGTTTGTGCATTTTCAATTCATATAAAAATACAAAAAATGTATACATTGTATTTTAGGGTTTAACTTTACATATTTTTAGAATTAATTAGGAATTTACAAAATACAATAAAAATCACAAAAAAATAGTTAATTCGCATTTTTGATGTTGATTTACGAATAGTTTTTCTGTTAATTGCTTGTGATGATTACCATTTTAGGTTTAATTATGTCTTTTTTTTTTAGTAGATAATTCAACTCTAGGAATTAACTTTGGGTTTTCATTAAGTCTTAAAATAAAGAGAAAAGGAAATTTGGGCCAATTTAATTCCCAGCCCAAACAATTCCCCCAAACCCATTCAAACCCACCCCATTGGCCCAAGACCCAGTCAGTCGACCAAAGTCCTCGAAACGACGTAGTGCAAGAGTGAAACTACGTCGTTTCGAGTTCAGGAGTTAAAATAGATCCCAGCCTTTCATCACATCTTATCCAACGGTTGGGAGGGGTCTCATGAAATATGTATAACAATGTCCAAATCTCGTCTGCTTAACCTAGTACTATCTCCCTCACCTTCTCTCCCCTGTAACGCCGCCCACATAGCACCATCCGCCGTCGCCGGAAATCTCCTCACGGTGGCGGCGACCCTTCGATCCCAACCAAATTAACACCACAAACTTGTTTTGATCTTCTCATCTCAGATCCACCATCGCTTTTTCTCAAATATACCCATAATCCCTCAAATCTTCACTTAAAAGATGAAAACCCTAGCGCCGCCACAATTCTCCGGTGGCGGCGCCGCCTCTGTTCAGACTCAAAATTACACCCCAAAACCCTTCTCACCACCTCATCACATATCTTAAGCGGGTTGTCTTCAAAGCCTAGCCAATCTCTCTGAATTCAGACCCCATGTTTCAGGGTTATAAATACGAGTCAAGATTCGAGTTAATCAAGTTTTCTTTTCGAAAGCTTTGGTTAATTCGAATTTTGGCTCGATTTTGAGAAGGTTCAACTGTCCTGGCCGGCCCCTGCTTCCCCCACCCTTTTGAGTCATTCATCTCGGTTAGTTGCTAACCTTCCTTGGTTTTCTATCTTTAATTTTTGCTTTGGTTTTACTTGCGTCTGTTTCGACTCTTTGTTTTGGTTAATAATTAATTAGTTGTATGATCCAGATTTAGGTTATTATCAGCATAGTTAATTTTTTTTATTTTTCTTTATTTTAATTTCATGCTTGCATTTACATCAATGGCCCCTTTCCTTTCAGTCCTCTTGGACGTCGGCCCGGTGGATTTCTGTGAGCCTGTAAATTGTTCAGGCCACAATTTGGGCCTCAAAGGTTCAGGTGGCCCAAGGGCCGTTGGAACCTGGTGATGCAGTAGCCCAAAAGTTTGGGGTCAGTCCAGGGTCAATTTGACCCGCATTTTGTTTTAGCTTTGGATAAATAACAGGGCTTTTAAGGGTAAATTAGGAAATCTAGGGCAAAGGGAATCTTCATAGCAGATTGGGGAAGCCCCTAGAAGCTTCTAGTAGGGGTCCCTTTGGATTTTCAGGAAGATGATAGGTATTACTTGGGGACCAAGTCACAATAAAAGGGACTAAAAGGCAAAACAAAACCTGCAGGGGTTGCCCTAATTACTTGCCTATAAAGGCAGTCTTTCTTGCCTAAGAAGGCAGAGTTTTAGGAGCTGAAAAATCCGGAAAAAAAAAGAGCTGCATAAGTTTACTATTTTAGAAAGGTGTGAAGAGCTAAAAATTCAGAAACAAAAGGCGGCTCAATTTCATTCTTTTAAAAGGTTTTTTTTTTTACATTCTGAGAGTTGGAAGAAGCTGAAAAAATCCCAAAATTTTTGCAAGTTTAAAAACCTAAAATTGGAAATAGACCACTCCATAAAAGTTTCTTAGACTGAATTTGGGTGTTAGCTATTGATTTAGAAATTCCTAGCTCAATCAAGACGAAAATGGCTTGTGTATCCTTGGTATTTTGGAGGCTGAAATTCCAGTAGTTCCTGGATTGGTTTTGAGTTTGTTTTGGTCTATTCAAATCCTTTGTGGTCGATTATTGGTCCTGCTTCTCTTCCTGGGCATGCTGTGATACTATTTTGGTCTCCAAATTAGTCATACTGTTGCTGTGTTGCTGCTGGCTTGTAATTGCTGATCCTGACCTGCTAACATTCATATTTACTTTTCTTCATTTCTCCATGTACAAGTCCTGAATCCTTAACCGTATATGATTAAATTGAGCAATAAGACAAGAGTTACGTCTGCATTTGTGCCAATTCGCTTGCTTACTTGTTCTGATTCTAAATATGTTCATAGTTGATTTAGATAAGAATTCGAGTGATGGACTATTGTACTTAATATGGACTGGACTGGACTATGTAGACTGTAAGATTTGTGACTATTCCTCCAAATATATTAGCCCTAGCATAGTTTAATTTCCTTGCGTTATTGTAAACTTTAAACCTTGAAAAAATATTGTGGAATTCGAAACTGATTCTGAGGTAGCATGTATACTCGCATTCGTTAGCTCCAGGTCTAGGGAATTGTTTGGAACGATGCTGTACATCACGTATTTGATGTCAAGTGGTTTGGCTATTGCAATCACAAATATGTATTTCAACATGCTAAATCTGTTTTAATTTTGATGCTTCTATATCGTGGATAATCACCCTGGTGTAATCATCACTTCTTATAATTGTTTATGTTAATTAATAGCTTAACAAAGTGCTTAGATTCTAGCTGATACATGAATTTGAATCCTGATGACTGATTTCATGTTTCATGCACATCGAAACTAATTTCTGATTTTAGCTGATATTTTAAGGGCCTAGACTGTTTGTGCCATGAATAAATAATTCAACATGACCAAAATTGATGCCAGGCCCGTCTTCTGCTGAGTCAATAGGGGCCTGAGCTGCTGGGCTTCACGACAGGCCCAATTTCCCTATTTCTTTATTACTCTAAACATGGGCTTCTTATTAGAATTAGCTGGCTCGCCCATTTGGTTTAATTTCTTTTAATAGCTAAGGGGTGTTATGAATAAGGTCAATCGGTATGATTTGGGCCTTTCAAATTAAGTAGCGGACTCGAGCTAAGGGTTTCTTCAGTAATGGGGATCGCCTTGTTCGAGTTCGGACTTGAACTCGAGGCACGAACTCCTTAATTGACAGTTTACTAATAATGATGCTAATTAATTAGGGCCATTTTAGAGACAATACTTTAATAGAAAATCGTAGTTTCTTTTAGGTTGGCTTTTAAAATAAATTGAGGTGCGCCGCGCCAAATGAAATGACAAATTGCGTGGCCCTCTTCAAATGTGTATATTAAAATATTTAGAATTCGGGGCGTGCTATTTAGCGAATTTTCATAGCCTCCCGCAAAATTAATAACACGTTAGTCGCTTTAGGCGCGTTCTTTAATAATTTTACCTTCCTAAACTCGGGTGTGCATTTCATGTGACCCAAATCCAAATCCCAAAACGTTGAATAAAAATGTGTTGAGGATCCGGGTGCATTTCTTGTGACGTGATCCAAAAATACGTTTTTAAACGACGTTCACTTTCTTAAAATTTATTTAATTAAAAGCGGTCAAATTCTGAAAATGCACATAGGTTTGAACATGTACTAAAATAAAATAATTAAGCCAAATATGACAGTTGAGCGACCGTGCTAGAACCACGGAATTCGGGAGTGCCTAACCCCTTCTCCAGGGTTAACAGAATTCCTTACCCGGATTTCTGGTTCGCGACTGTTAAACAGAGTCAAACCTTTTCCTCGATTCAGGATTCAAACCGGTGACTTGGGACACCATAAATCTCCCAAGTGGCGACTCTGAACTTCTTAATAAACGAATCCCGTTTCGATTGTCCTTTAATTGGAAAAACTCCTTTATTATACCTTTCATGGGGTGTAGTAGCGAAAAAGGAGGTGTGACAGCTCTGGCGACTCTGCTGGGGACCGAACCCAGAATCTATGGTTTAGGGTTCAAGAATTCGAGCTCAGTTAAATTTATCTGATTTTTCTACATGTTCCATGCTATGTGCTAAATGTTTTACCGCTTTGATATTTGTTGAATTGTATATAAACTGTCGCGAATCCCTTCCTCTTTCTGAGTCTTCTACATCATGGAGAAGGGTGCACTTCATGTAGCTTCTCTTCTGTTTAGAGTCTTTCCCATTTAGAACGAGGTTTGGATAAGTTGCAAAGCAGGCGGAGCTTCTGTATCCCCGGTACGCTGCCTCCCCCTCGGCTCGAGTTGTCCGCTCGGGTAAGCCAGGACCAATAAACCTAGGGTTTAAAACCTAGAAGAACAAAACCTCATGCCGGATCCCTAGTAGGACGCTTGTTTGCATCATATGCATTTGACTTAGGGGACTCAACATAGGGGTTGGGTCCGTCTAGGACAGGTGACATGAAATAAGTGGGACCATCCTGATGCATCTTACGTGTTACTTACGCATTTATTTTCTCGGCTTTGCATGTTGACCGGCTTGTCTAAATGAGTGAGTTATGAAAATAAGCAGTGTTAGGACTAAGTGAGGGTGACCATTTGTTGTGAAAAACCAAGTGCCCAAATAGTACAGAAATGCTGCCGGATTTTTGGAAAAAATGAAAAGGAAAATATTTGAAAAAGAGTTTGTTCAAAATATATTTGGTTTTGGCAAATCGCCCGAACTACGCCGGTTTGATTCTCACCGGATGTGAGATACGTAGGCAACCCTCATCGGGTCCAACCTCCCTTTTG
>NC_031995.1:112176859-112177901 GCF_001879085.1 Nicotiana attenuata | reverse complement strand
TCTTCTGGAAAAAAAATTTGGTGCTTTTACCCACAAATGGAAATCTGATAAGTGAGATCTCGAGTAAGTGTTTACATAATCTTCTTCTGTCCGAAGAAATGATTCATCGAAATAAATGAGTCACCATTGATATCGACACATCTGAGATCGCCAAATGCTCGGGAGTTCCTCTTATTCAATCCTTTTCCTAAGACTGAGGAAAGAGCCCAGTTTGTACAACAAATGAAGAGGAACTATGAGGGAACCATTGCTAATATGAAAAGAAAAATGAATACTCTTGAAGAAAAGGCAGCTCGGCGGGACAAAGAATTTCGGGCCGAGAGAGAACAGTGTTATGGGTTAATCGCTGAGATGGAAAAGGAAATAAAATTATTACAAGACCTTCACCTCCAGGATTCTCAGGTTCTAGAGGCTCGTACCCAACAGATAAGTCGGCTACTCCAAGAAAAGGGACAAATCAGGGAAAGAATCAGAAACATTGCCAACTATATTGTCATGAAGTGCCAGGCCGGTGAGCGGATGGGTCGTACCACGTTCTTTGCCTCCGCGATGATATTTGTTCGCCAGGTCATGAATGATCTGGATCAGTTGCAAAAGGGTCTCGCACGCAGGCCCGCGGCGATGCCGAGAGATGCCCCGCGGGCCCCAGGATTTGAAGTTTTGATGTATTCTTAGATAATCGAGTCTCCATTTCTGCTTTTTTTTTTGTACTTTCCTTTTCTGAGAAAAGAAAAACAAATAGTCTAATAGCTTTGTAATCGCAGTTGTTATTAATGAAAATTTGAAAATTCCCGAAAAATTGTCTTTTTTTATTTCTTGCATTTATTTTTTGCATTTATTTGCAAGAACTACGCTCGGTCTGATTCACGTGGGGTCGTGATACGTAGGCAATCTCCATAGGATTCGACCGTAACTAAATGAAAAGAAAAAAAGAAAAAAGAAAAAGAAAAGAAGTAAGGAAAAGGAAAGGTAGGTAAAAACGAAAACGAAAACGGAAACGAACGAAAAAACGAAAAAAACGAAAAAGGGAAAAGGGAAAAAA
>NC_031995.1:112133754-112156254 GCF_001879085.1 Nicotiana attenuata | reverse complement strand
CTATGGATAAAATAAATACGATAAAAACCAATATGAATATTATAAATACAATAAAAAAAATTGTTACGTTTCCACCTCAAAGTGAAATATAGTATTTAGTTCTTTCTTTCATTTAATGCCTATTGCTGTTCCAAAAGTTCCTTTCCGAAGTCCTGGAGAGGAAGATGCATCTTGGGTTGACGTATAGTGCGACTTTTCAGATATATTGGGTCATATGGTATTTCCCCGTTCTCTCCCCCGATCGAGATATCCCCCATTTCACCCAAGAAAGATAAATTTAATCATCAAAAATTTGGAGCGTGAAGTGCAATTAGATCCATTTTTGAGGGGATTCATATTACTATTATCAATTAGAATAATTCAATTAGAATAATTCAATTAGAATAATTTATGGTTGGCTTGGTTGGACTAAAAAAATGAAGTATCCAGGCTCCGTTTAGAAAAAACCCAATTGGATTGGTAAGATATCTATGATTGCTATTCATATTTTTTCTTTGTAAAGAGATCCTAATTGTCAAGCAAAGTTATCTCAACTCTAAGAAATACTTGTATAAAATGAATTGAAAAAAAAAAAAATGGTAATGGGAGCATTTGTCCTATATGTACAAATCCAAATCGGGCGGATCTTTACCCGGAGTAGAGCATAAACCTAAAAAGATGAAACAGACCCATTGAGGAACAAGAAAATACCATCGCGGTTTGGATTAAATCTCGATGAAAGAATACATCAATGAGAAGTTAATTCGATAAGTTTAATGACCCTTTCAAATTTTATAATGGAAAATCGAAAATATAAAAAAGGAGTCAAAACCCGTCTTTATTGAAAAATCGAAGAAAAGCCCTTTCGTTAGAAGTAAGAAAGAACCTTTCTAGAAAAAAAGAAAGAGGACTGGAATCTATACATTGATTCACACTTTTTTTGAACCGTATGCATCAAAAGGCGCATGTACGGTTCCTAAGGGATACAATTTTACCCTAATCAACCGACTTTATCGAGAAAGATTACTTTTTTTAGGCCAAGAGGTTGATAGCGAGATTTCGAATCAACTTATTGGTCTTATGGTATATCTCAGTATCGAGGATGAGACCAAAGATCTGTATTTGTTTATAAACTCTCCTGGGGGCTGGGTAATACCTGGGGTGGCTATTTATGATACTATGCAATTTGTGCGACCAGATGTCCATACAATATGCATGGGATTAGCCGCTTCAATGGGATCTTTTATCCTGGTCGGAGGAGAAATTACCAAACGTCTAGCATTCCCTCACGCTTGGCGCCAATGAGGTTTTTATTTGAGAGAAAAAAGAAGACTATGCCTTCGCCATATGAATACTAAGTAATAATAGCATGGCACTTCGAATTCGATATGAGAAATTTTTGTATTGTTTTTTTTTTCAAAAACTATTAGATTCTGTATCGAGAGAGTAGTATGAGATAAGGGGTATTTCCGATTTTCTCTTATCTATCGGGAGTTCAGTTCAGCGTCACAAACTTTTTTGTTTTCATGCCGGAGAGTTCTTAACAATATTTATGTTATGAAAGAGTACGAAAAAAAATTCCTTATTTGATCGGATTAAAAAGAAACTTTGGGATTGCTGAATCACAGAAAAAAAAAATAAACATATAAAGCAACGGAGCCATCATAGTATTTTTTAACTCCTCCGAAAGGAAGGATGGCAATTTGATCATTTACCCATCTGAGTCTGATAGATTCGATTTTTCTCTTTCTTCAATAGAAAGGAGGGGAGGTCAATTTTCTTGTAGAGCCGTATGCACAAAAGATGCCTGTACGGTTGTTCAATTCTATCCTTTTTCTATTCTTTATCTTTCTTTTCTCTTTGCTTTATCATGCGAGATAGGGGAAGCTTTTATTTTGTTATATCATCACGGTAATGATCCATCAACCTGCTAGTTCTTTTTATGAGGCACAAACAGGCGAATTTAACATGGAAGCGGGAGAACTGCTGAAACTGCGTGAAACCCTCACAAGGGTTTATGTACAAAGAACGGGGAAACCCTTATGGGTTGTATCCAAAGATAAGGAAAGAGATTTTTTTATGTCAGCAACAGAAGCCCAAGCTTATGCGAAAGGGGGCATTGGAATGGTCTTAGCTACTGAATATTCAGACAATAAAAAGAAAAACGGAAAAAATAAGATTAAGACAGTTATGAATTCCATTCAGTTTCCTTTACTTGATCGAACATCCCAAAATTCAGTTATTTCAACTACATTAAATGATCTTTCAAATTGGTCAAGACTCTCTAGTTTATGGCCGCTTCTCTATGGTACCAGTTGTTGCTTCATTGAATTTGCTTCACTAATAGGCTCACGCTTCGACTTTGATCGTTATGGACTAGTACCAAGATCGAGTCCTAGACAAGCGGATCTAATTTTAACAGCCGGAACAGTAACAATAAAAATGGCCCCCTCTTTAGTGAGATTATATGAGCAAATGCCTGAACCAAAATATGTTATTGCTATAGGAGCCTGTACAATTACAGGCGGGATGTTCAGTACCGATTCTTATAGTACTGTTCGGGGAGTCGAGAAGCTAATTCCTGTAGATGTATATTTGCCAGGTTGCCCACCTAAACCGGAAGCGGTTATAGATGCTATAACAAAACTTCGTAAGAAAATATCTCGAGAACTCTATGAAGATCGAATTAGGTCTCAACGAGCGAATCGGTGTTTTACTACCAATCACAAGTTTCACGTTCAACACAGTATTCATACGGGAAATTATGATCAAAGAGTTCTTTATCAACCGCCATCTACTTCAGAGATCCCTACGGAAATCTTTTTCAAATACAAAAATTCAGTATCTTCCCCCGAATTAGTGAATTAGACAGGATTCCTTTGTCCAGAATAAAAAGTGGTGGGTCAATTTTCAGAAATTTCATCGTAAATGTGAAATACTTATATAAATAAAAATGCGGGAGAGATAAAAAAGATGCAGGGTCGTTTGTTTGCTTGGCTAGTCAAGCATGGGCTAATTCATAGATCTTTGGGCTTTGATTACCAAGGAATAGAGACTTTACAAATAAAGCCCGAGGATTGGCATTCCATTGTTGTCATTTTTTATGTATATGGGTACAACTATCTCCGCTCTCAATGTGCCTATGATGTAGCGCCTGGCGGGCTGTTAGCTAGTGTGTATCATCTTACGAGAATAGAGGATGGTGTGGATCAACTAAAGGAGGTATGCATAAAAGTATTTGCCTCCAGGAGGAATCCTAGAATTCCGTCTGTTTTCTGGGTTTGGAAAAGTGTGGATTTTCAAGAACGAGAATCATATGATATGTTGGAAATCTCATATGATAATCATCCACGCTTGAAACGTATCTTAATGCCTGAAAGTTGGATAGGATGGCCCTTACGTAAGGATTATATTGCCCCTAATTTTTATGAAATACAAGATGCTCATTGAATGATAAGAAAGCTATTTCCACTTAGACAATTTCAGATATTCAAGGATTGCACGTTCTGTTCTAGATTAAGCAGGTCTAATTTAGGGAATTATCGATAGGCTAACAAAAAAAGACAATTAGGGATTCATTGGAATTCTCACATTTATTTGGAAGATACTTATTTCGGATGGGTCACACCAATAGGATGAACCAAATGAGTTCTGCATCATGAACTTTGACTGCGCACATTACTTAGACGGGTTCTAGAAAGGCATATAGGAAGGAATGGAGAAATCCGGAATGAAGAAATCGAATATGAAAGAAAAGACAAAGAAATGAGAGAATATCGGATTCTATTTCTTTGGATCTGAGCTGAATCTTGTCTATTTCAACCCCCCTAGATTCGGATTCTACTTTTGAGCCTTTCAACAATTAACCAATTTAACCTTTCGAATATGTATTCCGTATTCAAATTCGGTTGAACGAGAGGAGAAAAAAAAAGAGGAGATAGAATCCAATTCTTTTAGATACTTTATCTAAGAAACTCTACCCATCTAGAACATAGATGGGGTATATCTCGCCAAACTGGATAAAGCTATTATTCTAATCTAGACTCTAAAAGAATATGTATGTTGATTCATATCAATTAATTAGAAATTAATTCGAGGGAAGAGAGACCCATACAAATTAATCATGTGCCAGGAACCAGATTTGAACTGGTGACACGAGGATTTTCAGTCCTCTGCTCTACCAACTGAGCTATCCCGGCTATTCCCAATGTAGTATCCTCATTTTATTAGAGAACTGGGGTCTATGTCAATTACAAGGACAAAAGTAGATTAAAAATTTTATCAAAGCCGGGGAATTTCTTCGATCTTCAAAAAGATGACTTTGTAAGTTTCAGTATGAGTAATGATATTGATAGGGAATCATTCAACTAGGGATTCCTTGCTCAAAGATGCTCATTTCTATGTGTATCATATATATCACAAGACTTGTGATAAGAGAAAGCCATTTACGCTCAAATCCATTTCTAAAAGAATAGAGTGAATGAGAAAGATAAGGAATTTTGAACCGCTAAGGAAAGGGGGTCGGATAAATAGTTGGGGGGTGAAATAGTCTTTTTGGGGATAGAGGGACTTGAACCCTCACGATTTTTAAAGTCGACGGATTTTCCTCTTACTATAAATTTCATTGTTGCCGGTATTGACATGTAGAACGGGACTCTATCTTTATTCTCGTCCGATTAATCAGTTCTTCAAAAGATCTATCAGACTATGGAGTGAATGATTTGATCAATGAATATTCGATTCTTTCTTCAATGTAGAATCGATTCACACCAATTCTTCTATTTTTTATAGAAAAAATACGGATTCAGGTCATCATTAATCATTTCATATAGTAGCAAAAAATCTCAAATACCTTGATCGTGAGCCATATAATTATCACTATAAATAAGAACCATAATTCCAACAGTAGTGATTAATATTGACATAATAGAAGTAAGTGGGTCGATCAAGTATCCGAAGTCTAAAGAAAAATCATTATTGATGATCCAAGACCATACATATTGATAAAAAGAACTGCTATTTATTTGCTGAATAGACAGGTAGATTGAAAAAACCATGACTATGCTTAACAATAAAACACTCTAAAAAGCCCACATACGGCGAAAACTTTTTGTTGTCGTAATAAGTCCCGCTCCTATTAACATAGGGACTGGAAGTGGAATGAAAGGTATGATCCACGCATATTCATATGTCTGTTCCATAAAAAAGTTTAGAATTCTTAATTAATTGTTTCCGATTCACCGGATCTTACCTCTTTTGAAAGGAGTCAATAAAAAGTCAAAATATGGACTAACTTAAACTAATTTAAAACTTAAATCGAATTTTCTATTCTTACTTATTCTGAGTCTTTGCTAAATACTTCAACTATTGAAATCAAGAAGTTACAATTGGTCAAATGATATGAAAGGGATTAATTACTAGTCTCTTTTTCTCTTTTGAAATAGGCCTATTTTTCTCCAAGTTTGACCAGTGAATCGAACGGGGATTCAAGTTTTTCATTTCATGAAGTAAAAATGCGGTTCTTATCTTTAAACCTTTCGAAGTATTTTATTGCATGTAAATGAAATGTGGAACCATAAATAGAAATCGTGTTTTTTTGGATTCTTTATTTTATTTTTGATTTTTATTAAGTTCAACTAATTTCCTTTCTACAGAACAGCCGATTAGCAAATTCTATAGGTATAGATTTTATGAATCAAAAATAATGTGAAATAAGGCTACCAGTCAATAGAGAACCGTTTTTTTTACAATTATGAATGTTTTATGGAATAGAAAAACTTGAAAAAACACATATTGACCTTCTTTTTTTATTTCCAGTATTATGCAATTTTCACACATCTTTTGCCTATCTCGATAATGTTTTATTTTCGGACGACACTATTAGCTCGAAAATAAATAGTAGTAAAAAGAATTCGTTTTGAACAATAGATGTCTTTCACATCCAGCTATAACAATGAGTAATTTTTTAATTTCTAAATGGCAGTTCCAAAAAAACGCACTTCGACATCAAAAAAGCGTATTCGTAAAAATATTTGGAAAAGGAAGGGATATTCGATAGCATTAAAGGCTTTTTCGTTAGCGAAATCTCTTTCTACCGGGAATTCAAAAAGTTTTTTTGTACGCCAAACAAAAATAAATAAGTAATAAAACGTTCGAATAATTTGAATCAACTTGAAAAAAGAATTCAATTATTCAATTGTTGTCTAATTGAATAATTTAACGATTTTCCTTTCATATTTGATATTGATTAGCTCACCAATCAATACGTAATGGAACTCGCTTCGCTTTTCTGATTGATAGATAAAATAATAGAATTAGGAAATCCTCTATTTACTGAATAATAACTTTTTTGTTGACAAAAGAATAAACATCATTTCTATTCCAAGGTGGGGAGTTTCATTTTCCCCATCGACCTATTTGCAGAATTCCATTAAAAAAATTCTATATTTCCATTCTATTTCCATATCTATAGAAGAACGTATCTAAAAATCTTTAGTGAAATTAGTGAAAGTTAAGAACTCATTGAAACTAATTGATTCTATTTTGAAACCTTTTTGTTTTGTCTAACTTTCTAATTCTTTATTTTCTCTGAATTATTATATAGATCCCCATGTATATCTTGCCCTTAACCCAATAGAGAAAATTGCTTAATGAAATTCTGTATGACTGGCTGTCAATTTTGAGCGATGCAAAATAGGTTCTTTTCTTTCTATTTTGTCTTCAAAATCCATAATTGAGTATAGAACGGTTTAGTTACAAGAGTTCAATTCGAGGAAAGCATAAAATATAGGAAAGTCCCAGGTTAAATAAAAAAAACTAAGACTCTAAACTCAAATCTAAAATAATGAACCTTCAACTTCAAATTCCTATTTGAACAACTTTTTATTGTTCTTGATCCATTTGAATCATTACTAAACTAAAATAGCTTCCTCAATCTCGACGATTGCTTATTCATAGGCTATTATAAGTTCAAGACAGGCCGCTATGGTGAAATTGGTAGACACGCTGCTCTTAGGAAGCAGTGCTAATGCATCTCGGTTCAAGTCCGAGTGGCGGCATACCGTCTTCTAAAAAGGATAAATAGATCTTATAATGAATTCAATTCCCGCTTTCCTTTTTAGAATTATGTAATTAAGGGACTCTTCTTTTTTATGATATTTTTAACCTTAGAGCATATATTAACTCATAAACCTAAGGGTTCCTCCGCAAGGTTCGTCCACGCATAATGGATAAGGAGTCGTTATGAGCAGCTAGCCCTCATAGACGGAATAAGGATGAATGTTGTGTGTCATGGGCAACTCTATCAGAACAGAATGTCCAGAGCCTTCAACAAACGAGTCAAGTAGAGGCAGTTCACACTGGGGCAGCTAGTGTTGAAGAAGATCTTCCTGCATCAGGATGAAGCCAAAGGAAAATTCTCTCCCAACTGGCAAGGCCCTTACATGGTTCATAGAGTATTGACAGGAGGAGCCCTCATACTTGCAGAAATGGACGGAGAAGTCTGGCCAAAACCGATAAACTCATATGCAATCAAACGATACTATGTGTAACTATTTATTTTTTCATAAAATGATATGAATTGAACTATGCTTGACCTGATTCCCATTAAAGAGGGGATACATAGGCAACCCTGTGGGTTCGGTCATATCATAATAAAATTTTCATTCCCCCCTAGAACTAGAAACTGGGGCAGAGTTTTGAGGAGCCTCGAAATTCCGGAGCAAGTCCAGCCAACGCCCTCAAATGCTAGAAAGTTAGAAATCAATCAAAAACTGGGGCAGGATTTTGAGGAGGACCCTCAAAATTCTGAAGCAATTTCAGCCGATCGCAGCATGTGCAGCAGTCAGACGTGTCCACCTAACTGGGGAAGAATTTTGAGGAGAACCCTCAAAATTCTATAGCATGTGAGGTTGCGATGTCTCGGATCGTGTCACAGTCACTGGTTTATCTGACCAATCTTTAAAATAATATATTTTTATTACGTCTTTGAAACTATGCATGCTTGCTTGTAAAATGACTGTGTTTAGCCAACGCTACCCCCCAATGATTTGAACAGGACCTTAGGACCAAGCGAAGCAAGCCAAGCAAACCGACGGAGGCACGAACCGACCTCCCCTTTTACAAAACTCACGATTTTTTTTTCGATGCGGGAGCGAAGAATATACATGCTTCCAAGTCACATTCTTCATAACAACTATGATGCTGAAATCTATTATCAGCTAAGAAAACTCTGCTGTCACCTGCTATTTTATTTTTGCATGGTACTAAGCCTTGTCCCGAATCTTGCATGAGACAGCTCTGTCTCCATCTGCATGAGGCAAAGCCCTGCCTCCACATCTGTATGAGGCTAAGCCTTTACTCCATATTTGCATAAGGCTAAGCTCTGCATTCCATTTGCATGGGACTAAGCCCTGTCTCGAATCTTGCATAAGGCTAAGCCCTGCCTCCATATCTGCATAAGGCTAAGCTCTGCCTTCCATTTGCATGGGACTAAGCCCTGTCCCGAATCCTGTATGAGGCTAAGCCCTGCCTCCATATTTGTATAAGGCTAAGCTCTGCCTTCCACTTGCATCGGACTAAGACATGTCCCGAATCTTGCATAAGACTAAGCTCTGTCTCCATCTGCATGAGGCTAAGCTCTACCTCCACATCTGCATGAGGCTAAGCCTTGCCTCCATATCTGCATAAGGCTAAGCTCTGCCTTCCATTTGCATGGGACTAAGCCATGTCCCGTATCCTGCATAAGGCTAAGCTTTGCCTCCATATCTGCATAAGGCTAAGCTCTGCCTTCCATTTGCATGGGACTAAGCCCTGTCCCGAATCCTGCATGAGGCTAAGCCCTGCCTCTATTTGCATAAGGCTAAGCTCTGCCTTCCACTTGCATGGGACTAAGCCCTGTCCCGAATCTTACATAAGACTAAGCTCTGTCTCCATCTGCATGAGGCTAAGCTCTGCCTCCACATCTGCATGAGGCTAAGCCTTGCCTCCATATCTACATAAGGCTAAGCTCTGCCTCTACATCTGCATGAGGCTTAGCCTTGCCTCCATATCTGCATAAGGCTAAGCTCTGCCTTCCATTTGCATGGGACTAAGCCCTGTACCGAATCCTGCATAACGCTAAGCCTTCCCTCCATATCTGCATAAGGCTAAGCTTTGCCTTCCATTTGCATGGGACTAAGCCCTGTCTCGAATCCTGCATGAGGCTAAGCCCTGCCTCCGTTTTGTATAAGGCTAAGCTCTGCCTTCCACTTGCATGGGACTAAGCCCTGTCCCGAATCTTGCATGAGACAAAGCTCTGTCTCCATCTGCATGAGTGTTTACCGGAAAAATGGTAATAACAATTAAATTTGTTGATGGGACTCTATAAATACGTGATCTATTTTTATGCTAGTTGTTATGAAGTTGATGCTAGATGTGTGATATTTAGAAATGAAATAAGACCTAAAGATAGAGTTATAATCAAGCGATAAGCTAGTCAATCGGGGCCTCGGGCTGGTCGATACGGGACCTTGAGGTCAGTTCCAGGGCTCGGGCTCGAGCTATCAAGGGTAATCGGGGAAGGGCTAATAGTTATAAGATAATCAACGAAGGATCTTTATGGACAATGAGAGGCAATAAATGAAGAAAAAATATGAATGTAATAAATGAGAGCAATAATATCAAGAGAATATGTTAGAGAGAAAGGAGAATGTTCTTCTATATTTCGTGTAGAGCAGTTGAAGCAACAGGCATTACAAAATGGTAGGAATGCTCTTTCTATAGGAGGAGGATCCTAGCATAGTACAAAATACATTAAATACTCAGATACGGGGATGGGACAGCTAGACATGACGTCCTGACGCCCTGAATCATGTTTAGAATAGCCTGCTAGGCTCTGTCAGTCTTAGCCAAGCGCCTTGGGAACTCCCCTCTTCTCTAATATAGCCGTTGGTCTGAACTTCCCCAAGGTCGAGCCCCGACAGCCCTCGAAGGTGAGCCTCGACCTCGGTCTCGAACCTTGAGAAGCATGTTCGCGGGGCACCATAATGTCGGGGAAACTGGACCCCCCAATTTTACCGTACACAGATAGTCTCCGCGTTCCTTAGAGTGAAAGTGATAAGAAATGACCTTGAATTTCTTCCCGCTACGATACTCTTGTAACGACATCAGTCACAAGGTGTCAAGATACGATGCACACGCAGCCCCTGAAGATCTTCGCAATTACTATGGCAGTTGGCTATCTCTTGGCCTTCTTCAATGTGCACGCGGGGCTTCAATAAATACTCCCCTTCTTGTTTTCTATAACTCATTGTATTCCCAAACCCCAGGAAAGGTTCATTCTTCCTTTGCTTTCGTTTTTTCTCAGGAACGCAACTCTCCTTCTTCTTCAGAAATTTCTAGAAATGGCGAAAACTTCCGCCTCTGCTTCTCAGGAGACTGTGGCCTCATCCTCTTCGCTTTTATCTCAAGTTGAAGCGGCAATACCTCCTCATGTTGAGGAATGTATCCCTGGACTTTTCATGATGGCTTCTGATTTCAAGGTCGAGAGACCTTCTTCGAAGCCAGAGCATCGAGAGCCCGTGACTCAGTATATTAGCTCGATAACAGATGTCGGAAGAGTGAGAGCCGATTGCTGCTGGGGGGACGCTGTGCTTGTGGAGGTCCCAGCTTGGGAGGAAGATATTACGACGTACAAAGCTGGTTTCCTCAGTGTGTACACTTATCCGTTTACCTTAGAGCCGGTGGGGCCATCTTCACCTCCGATCGATCCTGTGATCCTCGACTTCTGCAAACGGTATCAAGTAACCCTCGGACAGATTCATCCTTCATTCTGGCGCGCTGTTTATATGATCAGGTACTATGCAAACATGATCGAGGAGATGCCCTTCACCCTCGATCATCTAATTAGGATGTATAGTCCTCGCCTCTTCCGTGGGGGCCTAATCAAGCTCCGCTGTCGAGCCCCGAGGTCCCTCTTTTCCTGTACCGAGGAGCTCGGGAATGGGGGATGGATTAGCCGATTTGTCCGAGTGAGGACTTCTGACCTGATCCCGATGGAAAAGATGTCGTTCCCTAAGAGGTGGAATGTGGAGCGTAAGTAGACACGTTATCTAGCCTTCCCTTGCTTCTCTTTGACTATGCTCTTTCAAGCACTTAATATTTTTTTTTCTATCACTGCAGCCGCAGCAATTTACCCTGGCGCAGTTTTGGACCTCCAAAGTTGGGTCGGTCGTCTGTACTCGATTTACCCGTATACTGAGCGGGTGTGGCGTGATTTATCTCAAGCTCGGTGGGAAGCCAAGGACCGTGGTGAGCTCTTACCCCTGCTGTACTCACATTCTTCGATCTAATATCGCTATTAGCAGCGCTCTCGCTTCCTGTGTTTACCCCTTGCATTTGTGCAGGTCTAGGGGAAGTCCCTTTGATGAAGGGAGCGTTGCCTGGTGAGGGGGGTGCTTTAGTACCCGACGAAGGGAAGAAAAGACCAAGGGATTCATCGGGTGGACCATCGGAATCCAAGAAGGTTAAGGCAGAAGAATCCAAGGCCGATCTGGCAGTTCTGACTCCGGAAACGGCAGGAAATCCTCGAGTTGAAGGTGAGGGGGAAAATAGCTTCCCGACATCCCCCGAGGGATGTATGAACATGGCCGATTCTTGGGCCGTAAAGGTAGTGGCTTCTGAGTCGGAGCTTTATGTCGTTGTGGTCCAGCTTCGCAGCGGAAAGACAACTGATAGAGTATCGAGTACTGCCCCCGAGCTGGCTGGTGGCTAGGGTTCCCCTCGGGCCGAGGTGCCTTTGATAGTCGGTTCGGAGGGGCCTAGCTCTGCGGCCCTGAACGGACAAGGGATGGCCCCGATTAGTCCTGCTAGTGTTGTGGTCGTGATCGATTCCGCTCAGGGAATGACACTACCTCCTAAGGGAGTGCAAGATGCCCCGCATGAAGAACCCTCGGACACAGGGATACCAGCCGAAGACGGAGATGCCCTCGAGAGGCTTCCAACTGTTCTCGAGGGGATTTTTGAGATCGACGCTTCACTCGTCGTTGGTGAGATAAGCAGGCTTTACGAGCGGGTATTTTTCACGAATCTCTGCCGCTCTGGACTGCTCTGATCTTTGTCTTTCTAACTTATTTTTTTTTGTGGTTTCAGGCCAAGGTGCTTCATAGCCAGACTTTCACCCGGTATCAGGATAAGGTGGCTCGTCATGACCGCGAGAAGGCTTACCTTACTGAACAGGTTACCCAGTCCCCATTTGCTATTATCTGAATTCTTGATGGAGTGCTTTAACATCTTGGATCTGATTCGTGCAGTTTGAGAAAGAAGGTGCCTTGCAGAGGGAGGAGCTCCGGGCCACAGGTTCCGAAGTATCTGAACCTAAACGGCATGTGAGGAAGATAACTTCCGAGAGGGATGCCCTTCAGGAGAAGGTGACCTTAGTCGGCTGCCAGCTTGACAACGTGAAGGAGGATAGCGACAAGTACAGAGGTCTCTATTATGAGCTGGTAGCTGCACTATCCGGGATCAAAACATAAGCCGAGGCGCTCATATCTTTACACAGAGATGATGCTATTGCGATAAGTGCTCGCACCGAGGGGGCGTATGAGGAGGCCGGTCCGAAATCAACTCGAGTTGTGGAACGTGCTCGGTTGGGATCTCGAAGGCAGGCTTTTGGAGGCGTGCCGGGCGGTGGCTTAGGCGATGATGAAAATGAGGGCGGAGCCCCGGGGGGGAAGATACCGTCGAAAAGGGGGCCACTGAAGGACCTGTAGTTGTTGGGATGCAACCTTTGGCGGAGCCATCGAAAATGTAGGCTCAGTGACAGATTAGGATTCTGTTTGTTTCCCTCTTTGTATATAGTACCTTCACGGAATGCTGTAAACGGAGATTGCACTTTTTCGTGTATGTGTATAAAAGAAAACTTCAGGGCTTTACCTCTTCTGTACCCCTTTCTGTCTCGAATTTGGCCAGGTGAATTGGTCTCGGAGTTGGTGAGAATCATTAGATTTGTGATATGGCTCTGGGGCTCGTTAGGCTGGCCTGTAGGCTCTTACACGCTCGGTCGATGCGACCTTTAGTATAAGCTGGCGTTTGAGCTCTTATGCTTTTGCTCAACTGTTTTGGGTTTAGTCCCTGAGTCGGGTTTCGACTCGAGCCCATTTGACCCTTAAGCTTTTATGTTTGCATGGGCTGGCGACAATGGCTCTTACGCCTTTGATCGAAGCGATCTTTTATGTGTGTGTGGCCCTGAGGCTCATTAGGCTGGCGACCATGGCTCTTATGCTTTGCCCTTAGGCATATGTAATTAACTATTTTGGGTTCAGTCTCCGTGTCGGGTTTCGACTCGAGCTCAATCGGCCCTCATATTTTAAAATTTGTATGGGCTGGCGACAATGGCTCTTACGCTTTGGGTCGAAGCGACCTTTTATTGGCTTTACTTTCCCCTCGTTAAGGACTTTTTGAAGTAGTTTTTCCCTGACCCTTCATCGGTTCGAGGAGAACCTTGATTTCGAGTCGTTTTTTGGCGGTGATCGAGCACCTCGGGAGGTTTGGCTCGGAGGCTGAGTATCTCGAAGCCAGTGATGTGGAGCTGACATGGTCGAAGCTCTTTTTCCTATGTCAAGGGTAGCCTATTTAACCGGTTCTTTTCGAAGTAAATTCAAAGTAGTTGAAGGCCTGTGATTTTGTAGCCACGGTCGGGCGTCCCCGAGTCGCGTTAGTTTGGCTGGTACAGCCGTATAACCGTAATCATTTGTGCTTGGCCGGAGCCATTTCGGTCTCGAGTGAAGTAGTTTAGGTGTCTATATCGAGGGTATGCCTTTTTAGGGGTCTTAAAAGTTCGATATATAGCCTAAACTTCGGGATCGAGTTTATGCTGTAGTAAGGTCTTACAAATTTTTCATGCCTTTGAGGTCTTACAGTTTGGATTCTTGGTACAAGTATTGTTCATGCCTTTCTTGAGGTCTTACAGATATTGTTGTTGCCTTATGTAGGTCTTACGAGACCGAGTCTACCTGCTCGGGGTCTTATGGCCTCGGGGTTTTTTTAATGAATGGAGATTGGCGACAGTCCCCGAGTCATAGAGGGTACCTTGGCTCGGAAGCCGTCATTTGTAGACTTTGTATTTCCTTATTGAGGGCTTACAATTTTGGAGATCCCGAACCTGAGGTCGTGCATTTTTTAGATTTTGACGCCAGTCCCCGAGTATTCGGGGCACTTTCGGCCTTAGAGACATTTTGTGAGTTTCATGTTGCCTCGTCGAGGGCTTATGAGTTTGGAGTCCTGACCCGGAGGTCGTTCAGGTGTTGAATTGTCGACGCCAGTCTCCGAGTATTCGGGACGTTTTTGCTGGAGGAATCATTTTTGCGAAAAATGCTGAGTTGCTCTTGGAGCGTGAGATGTTTTCATAAAAGTTGTCCTTTGATTACTTGGCACAAGTATACATTTTTTGCCGTCAGGGGCCCGGCTATACGGACACGGTACGTTCGACCGTTTGGCCCGGTACATCATATTCCTATTGGGACCCCGGGGGGTGCCCTCCAGTATTTCGGGGTTGCTTGTAAAAAGGAATCTTGAATACTTGTGGAGCCTCTTTAGGTAGCATGTGGTCGTTACCTCGTTAAAAACCTTGCCGGCAAAACCCTATTAGGGATAAAATCCGGCCGAAGGAAAAGAGTGCAACGCCTGCTCGAGGGTATTTGCGGAATTTTCAATTGGATGCCCTAGCATTATTACAGTTTTAGCATCGATATGTTCCAGTTGCTCGGAAGCTGCTCGCCCTTCATGGTACCGAGCTTATAGGACCCTTTGCCGACTACTCCGAGGACACGGTACGGTCCTTCCCAGTTTTGGCCTAGCTTTCCTTCATTAGGGTTTCGGGTGTTGAGAGTGACTTTCCTTAGGACTAAGTCCCCAACCCCGAAGTACCAGAGGTTTGTTCTCCTATTATAATACCTTTCGATTCTTTGCTTTTGGGCGGCCATTCGGACCACGAGGCTTCTCGTTTTTCATCTAGTAGTTCGAGGGCCGTTGTCATGGCATTGTTGTTAGAGCTCTCGGTAGTATGTCGGAATCTAGCACTCGGCTCCCCGACTTCCATCGGTATTAAAGCCTCGGCGCCGTATACTAGGGAGAAAGGTGTTTTCCCTGTGCTCGATTTTGAAGTTGTTCGGTATGCCCACGGTACTTCAGGCAACGTTTCTCTCCACTTTCCCTTGGCGCTTTCAAGCTTCTTTTTAAGTTCTGGATGATGGTTTTATTTGTGGACTCGGCCTGGCCGTTTGTACACGGGTGGTAAGGCGTTGATAGGATTCCCTTGATTTTTTGGTCTTCAAGGAACTGTGTTACCTTGCTCCTGATGAACTGCCTCCCGTTATCACATGTTATCTAGGAGGGAATCCCGAAGCGGCACATAATGTGATCCCATATGAAGTTAACGACTTCTTTTTCTCTTATTTTCTCGAAGGCCTGCGCTTCCACCCATTTTGAGAAATAGTCAGTCATAAATAAAATGAATTTAGCTTTACCTGGTGCCGTTGGCAGGGGGCCGACGATGTCCATTACCCATTTCATGAATGGCCATGGCGATAAGACCGAATGTAGTTGCTCGCTGGGCTAGTGAATCATGGGGGCAAATCTTTGGCATTTGTCGGACTTTCAGACAAATTCCTTGGTATCTTTTTCCATGTTGTCCTAGTAGTAGCCTGCCCTGATCACCTTTCGGACTAAGGAGTCGGCGCCGGAATGGTTTCCGCAAGTACCCTCGTGAATTTCTTGTAGTACATAGTCTGTATCATCTGGTCCCAGGCATACTGCCAGGGGGCCATCGAAAGTTCTTCTGTACAAAGTCTTGTTTGCATCGAGCGAGAACCGGGCTGCTTTGGTTCGCAGGGCCCTCGATTCTTTTGGATCCACGGGCAACTTTCTATCTCTAAAATAATCAATATATTTGTTTCTCCAGTCCCATGTTAGGCTGATGGAATTAATCTCAGCATGACCTTCCTCGACCACCGATTTAGATAGCTGAACAACAGCCCTGGGGAGTAGGTCATCTTCTTCAACAGATGATCCCAGGTTTGCGAGGGCATCGGCCTCGCTATTCTGCTCTCGAGGTACATGGACTAAGGTCCACTCTTTGAAGCGACGTAGTGCGACTTGGATTTTGTCCCAATAACTCTGCATCCTGTCTTCCCGAGCTTCGTAGCTTCCATTCACCTGGCTTACTACCAGGAGTGAATCGCATTTTGCCTCGATGGTCTCGGCTCCCAAGCTTTTGGCCAGTTCTAAACCTGCAATCATAGCCTCGTACTCGGCTTCATTGTTAGTCATCTTTGTAGTTTTTATAGATTGCCTGATTATGCCGCCAACAGGTGGCTTCAGGACTATACCAAGTCCAGATACTCTTACGCTTGTGGCACCGTTAGTGAACAGGGTCCATACCCCGGAAGACGTGCCTGTTTTTAGAAAAAGTTCCTTTACTACCTCGGGTACAAGGGAGGGCGAGAAATCGGCCACGATGTGCGCCAGAATCTGGGACTTGATGGTCGTTCGAGGTTGATACTCGATATCATACCCCCCGAGTTTGATGGCCCAAATTAGCTCGATAGCTCGGGTTTATGCAATATGCTCTGGAGAGGGTATGTCGTCAGAACGCAAATACGGTTGCATTGAAAATAGGGTTTTAGTTTTTGCGAGGCGCTTATTAGCGCGAGAGCCAGTTTTTCTAGACGTGGATACCTAGTTTCGGCATCTCCTAGGGTCCGGCTTACATAATAAATAGGAAATTGCGTACCTTGCTCCTCTCGAACCAGCATGCCGCTTACCGCTATTTCGGAAACGGCCAGGTATAGATATAGTGTTTCATCCTCCTTCGGCATATGGAGCAGAGGTGGGCTAGTCAGATGTCGTTTTAACTCCTCTAAGGCGTGTTGGAATTCTGGTGACCACTCGAAGTTGTTCTTTCTTTTGAGCAAAGAGAAGAAATGATGGCTCCTGTCGGATGACCTTGATATGAATCTGCCCAGAGCCGCTATTCGCCCTTTCAACCGTTGCACGGCCTTTACATTGTTTACCACTGTGATTTCTTCGATTGCTTTAATTTTTTCGGGGTTAACCTCGATCCCCCTGTTTGATACTATGAACCCCAGAAATTTGCCTGAACCCACTCCGAAGGCAGACTTCTCGGGGTTGAGCCTCATGTTGTAACTTCTGAGTATGTCGAAGGTTTCCTGCAAAAGAGTTAAATGGTCCTCTACGCGCAGGGACTTAACTAGCATATCATCAATATACACTTCCATGAATTTGCCTACCTGATGTTCGAACATTTTATTAACTAGGCGCTGGTATGTAGCCACTGTATTTTTTAGCCCGAAGAGCATTACGTTGTAGCAGTAGGTACCATATTTTGTGATGAATGAGGTATTCTCCCTGTCCTCGGGGTTCATCTGGATTTGATTATACCCCGAGTAGGCGTCGAGAAAGGTGAGGGTCTCGTAGCCGGCCGTAGCATCGATCAAACGATCGATGTTAGGCAATGGGAAGGAATCATTGGGACACGCCTTATTCAAGTCTTTATAATCTACGCACATTCTTAGCTTATTTCTATTTTTAGGTACTACTACTATATTGGCCAGCCATTCGGGGTATTTTAGCTCTCTAATGGACTCCTCTTTGATGAATGCGTGTTTCACCTCGGACTGTGGTCTTCTTTTCTGCTTTACCGGTTTAAACCTGGGACCGACACTCAGTCTGTGGGAGTTTATTTTCGGCGGAATTCCTGTCATATCTAAGTGGGACCAAGCGAAACAGTCGATATTATTAATAAGAAATTGAATTTATCCTGAGTTCGGGGGTTAATCCCGTTCCCAGGTATACCTTATGATTTGGGAGGTGTTCGATCAAAACGGCTTGCTCCTGATCTTCGATTGTGGATTTCGTTGCGTCCGACTCTTCTGGGGCGACGAAAGTTCGAGGAGCGAAGAAATCTTCTTCATCGTCCTCGGGGGTTTGTATGCTCTTAGACTCATCCGAGGTCGGATGCGTGGGGGACGGTGCCCCTGGCAAACTGCGAACATTTCTTTCGCCGCCCGATGTTCTCCATATATGGTCGTTATGCCGTCCTTTGTGGGAAATTTTATCACCTGGTGTAGGGTGGACAGTACTGCCCTCATGCTATGTATCCAAGGCCTACCAAGCAATGCATTGTACCTCATGTCACCACCGATGACTTGGAATTCGGTGTTCTGAACTGCGCCGGACGTGTTGACCGGGAGGGTGATCTCTCCTTTTGTTACTTCGCCGGTCATGTTGAAGCCGTGGAGGACCCGGGAGGTAGGTATGACTCGATCAAGCAGCCCAAGCTGCTCTATTACCTTCGATCTGATTATGTTGGCCGAGCTTCCTGGATCCACGAGCACACGTTTGACTCGAGTGTTGCTCAAAAGAAATGAGATCACCAGCGCGGCGTTGTGCGGTTCTGTCAAGGTCTCAAAATCCTCCTCGCTGAATGCAAGGATTTCTTCTACCATGCGGTCTCGGGTCGGCCCTTCTTCGATGGTGGATATTTTTGTTCGTTTGATCATGGGCCCTTGGGGAATGTCGGTCCCTCCAATAATCATATGGACGTCGTGCCGAAGAATCTCTTCTTTTGTCCAGGTTGGGTTTTGTGGTGATATACTGACACCTAGAGCAACCACACCGTTCTCTCCGTGGTTTTCAAGATTGCCATTTTCGACTCTATTTATTGAGCAAGACATTTCGACCTGAAATCGAAGATCTTGGACAATAAAAAGTGTGAAAGATAACTTGCGATATGTAATGAAACCAACAAGACAATAATCACTATTATTTTTAGCCCCACGGTGGGTACCAAACTGTTTACCGGGAAAATGATAATAACAACTAAATTTGTTGATGGGACTCTAAAAAAACGTGATCTATTTTTATGCTAGTTTTTAAGCAGTTGATACTAGATGTGTGATACTTAGAAACAAAATAAGAGCTAAAGATAGAGTTATAATCAAGCGATAAGCTAGTCAATCGGGGCCTCGGGCTGGTCGATACGGGGCCTCGAGGTCGATTCCAGGGCTCGGGCTCGAGCTATCAAGGGTTATAGGGGAAGGCTAACAGTTATAAGATAATCAACGAAGGCTCTTTATGGCCAATGATAGGCAATAAATGAAGAACAAATATGAATGTAATAAATGAGAGCATTAATATCAAGAGAATATGTTAGAGAGAAAGGAGAATGTTCTTCTATATTTCGTGTAGAGCATCTGAATCAACAGGCCTTACAAAAAGGTAGGAATGCTCTTTATATAGGAGAGGGATCCTAACATAGTACAAAATACATTAATTACTCGGATACGGGGATGGGACAGCTAGACATGACGTCCTGACGCCCTCAATCAGGTTTAGAATAGCCTGCTAGGCTCTGTCAGTCTTAGCCAAGCGCCTTGGGAACTCCCCTCTTCTCTAATATAGCCGTAGGTCTGCACTACCCCGAGGTCGTGCCCCGACAGCCCTCGAAGGTGAGCCTCGACCTCGGTCTCGAACCTTGAGATGCATGTTCGCAGGGCACCATAATGTCGGGGAAATTGGACCCCCCCGATTTTACCGTACACAATGAGGCTAAGCCCTACCTCCATATCTGCATGAGGCTAAGCCCTGCCTCCATATCTGCATGAGGCTAAGCCCTTCCGCCATATCTGCATGAGACTAAGCCCTGCCTCCATTTTGCATAAGGCTAAGCTCTGCCTTCCACTTGCATGGGACTAAGCCTTGTCTCGAATCTTGCACGAGACTAAGCTATGTCTCCATCTGCATGAAGCTAAGCTCTGCCTCCACATCTGCATGAGGCCAAACCCTGCCTCCATTTTGCATAAGGCTAAGCTCTGGCTTCCATTTGCATGGGACTAAGCCCTGTCCATAATCTTGCATGAGACTAAGATGTGTCTCCATTTGCACGAGGCTAAGCTCTGCCTTCACATCTGAATGAGGCTAAGCCTTGCCTCCATATCTGCATAAGTCTAAGCTCTGCCTCTACATCTGCATGAGGCTAAGCCTTGCCTCCATATCTGCATAAGGCTAAGCTCTGCCTTCCATTTGCATGGGACTAAGCCCTGTCCCGAATCCTGCATAAGGCTAAGCCTTGCCTCCATATCTGCATAAGGCTAAGCTTTGCCTTCCTTTTGCATGGGACTAAGCCCTGTCTCGAATCCTGCATGAGGCTAAGCCCTGCCTCCATTTTGCATAAGGCTAAGCTCTGCCTTCCACTTGCATTGGACTAAGCCCTGTCCCGAATCTTGCATGAGACAGCTCTGTCTCCATCTGCATGAGTGTTTACTAGAAAAATGGTAATAACAATTAAATTTGTTGATGGGACTCTATAAATACGTGATCTATTTTTATGCTAGTTTTTATGAAGTTGATGCTAGATGTGTGATACTTAGAAACGAAATAAGAGCTAAACATAGAGTTATAATCAAGCGATAAGCTAGTCAATCGGGGCCTCGGGCTGGTCGATACGGGGCCTTGAGGTCAATTCGAGGGCTCGGGCTCGAGCTATCAAGGGTAATCGGGGAAGGGCCAATCATCGCCATTATTTGCTGAGACTAAGCGCAGTCTCTCCGGCACTATCTATTTGCTCCTCTTTCGGGCTAAGCTCTGCCCTCAACCCCACAAGACTAAGCCTTGTCTTGTTGTTTTTAGCATCATTTTATTGCATCTCATGGGTTGAAATATCACCAACTTGTCCAAAGGCGTCATTGTCTAAAGGAATCATCCTCATAGCCAGAAGACACCATGCCATGGCCTTAGGATCTCTCAAATTTGCATATCATTATTCAAAGGCTTCATGGTTCAGCGGCACCATTTTCATGGCCCGAGAACATCATTTCATGGCCTGCGAATCCCCCACCGAACAATTCATAGCCCAGGACATCATGGTCTAAGGACGTCATCCTCAACCGTCCAAAGACAATCTTTCATGGTCTAAAAGGAATTTGCATCATCTATATACTCGCATGCATAGTGTTTTAAATTTTGCAGGTAATCTAGGAGGTAACCGTTCTTCGAACAGAAGCAACCTTCGCTCTGGTTTCCGCTCGTACGATTTTTTTACATTGCCAATATAACCGATTCCCATCGATTAACCACCTTACTTTGTAACCATTCAGATATCTACCCTATAATACATCCGTCACACTCCAAACTCACAAATCATAACTCCATCCGATATTTCCCTTCACAAAAGAACCTTTTCCATTGGCTTCATTCACCGTTCGGTCCAGAACTACACATGGCCTGATTCCTGTAAAACCAGGGATATATAGGTAGCTCAAAGACCGGGGTTCGGCCTCTATTTTTTCAAAAAAAAACCCATTCGGTTAAAATTGGTCATCATTTCTTTACCCGAACACTCTTTCATCCTTCCCGGGTAAAGAGGGGCAGTTGTTGATACCCAATTTTTCCCACATATATTTTAAATCTTGCATAAACACTTTCATAATATTGTACATGCATTTGCAAACATGCACAAGTATTTTTACAATTTTTCTACTATTTTCAAGGCCCTGAATCCATTTATTTCTGCATTTTTAATTACATAGACGTTCAAAATTATCGCTCATACTATTCTATGATGATTTAATCAGCTAAATTCATCATTTCTGGTCATATGAGTGTTCAAATATTTTAATTGTATTTTTTATAATCACATTTATATTTTTGGGTTATAATTGCAATAACTTTGCAATAATAGCTCATGCATGCATCATTACATTATTTCATCAAAAAATAGCTTTTTATATTTTTTTATAACATTGAGTAATTATTTCAAATCATTTTATACATAAAAATCATTTTTTATAGTTTGTTAACTATTTTTACAAATTATTTTACTAATTAACTGGGTATTTAACAAATAACCCTTTTTAATTTAATTTTAACCCAATTATACCAGCCCAGATATCCTAAAACTTAGCCCAGTTCTATCCAGGCACAATTTTTTATCTGAACTGCCCAGCCATTAACTAATCCTAGCCATTGATCTCAAAAGATCAACGGTCCAGGAATTAGTTTCTATTTTAATTAAGTGACCCCCTCCCCCCAAAACCCTACCTCACTTCTCATTATCCGCCGTCTTCATTTCCCTAATCCCTCACCTTCTCTCTCAATCATCCCCCCTAAAACCACACCGCCTTCACCAGCAAAACTCTCCGTCTATGGGGTTTCTCTGCAATTTCCATCCATTGACGGCCTTCTACATCTTCTAGTTGTTCGCTTACATCGATTTCTAAGAAAATCTCAAAGAGATTCAACCTGGTTTCGTCTGAAACATTTCTCACAGGCCTGTCTATGGCCATTTTCATTTGTGAGTACTAATTTTTTATATTTATGGTCCGAATCTATGGTTTTGGACCAAGTTTCCTTTCATCTCTGTCATTTTCGAAAAACCTACTACTTATAACTACTTAGTCTGTTCTAGATCCTTCGTTAGATCCGTAAACTAGTTTTAAGTCGGTATTTGTATATTTTTACCTTCAA
>NC_031995.1:111984234-112132313 GCF_001879085.1 Nicotiana attenuata | reverse complement strand
AGTATAGTCTTTTATTCTATTATGTTAATTCATTATGGTGTAGTAATAATAATCCTTGTAAACAGATAGTTGGGCAAGTTAGTAAAGTGAGGGATTCTTATACAATTTTTGTGAGAGAAATCGTGTAGAATTATGCTTTAGGTTTATTATGTTTACTTGCATTAGAAATCATGCCTTAGGTTTATTATATTTACTTGCATTAGAAATCATGCCTTAGGTTTATTACGTTTACTTGCTTTGGAAACCATGCCTTAGGATTGTTTGGCATACTAGAAAATATGTTATAGGCTCATCACCTCATTTGTTACGAAATTCTGCTTCTGCATAATCATGATCACCTAGAAATTCTATTATTAAATTACTGTTATAATCATACTTAACAAAAACGTCCATTCGTTATGTGCATTAGAGATCCTGCTTTAGGACTGTTATTGCATTCACTTTAAAACCATGTCTACATCGCATAAATCAGTAACTATCCTGTTTAAAAGCAATCCCAACACCTAGATATCATATTCTAGGATTAAATGTATATAAACCAGCTCTATAATGTTCAGTCCTAGACCAGCATGCCTATAGGACTTAAAAAGTTCAAAACAATTTGTTTTAAATTGATCCTGATTACATTTTAGACAGCATGTTTATAGGGTATCTCCGCCTAGGCAAGCCTGTAGTTAATCAAAATCTTATAAAAACTGGAAATTCTGTTGTGCATATTTGTGAACTACCCAGATTCAACAGATTCTAAAATCAGTGGGCAAACTAATTAGGTCTTTAACGCTTTGCCTTAACACAATGCTACATATTTTCTGCTTGTCATGCTCACCTAGATATCCTGTTCTAGGACCTCTCTGAAACATCCGAAATTTGTTGTTTGAGACGTGCACTTGCATGCTCTATTTGTGGAGGTAAAATGTGAACCTTTTAACTGTTCTATCTTTGGTCCAGTCCTACGTATTTTGTTTGTCGCCTAGAATTTTCTCCTTTTAATTATTATAGGAGAGTCTAGATCCACCTTAACTAGAAGTCCTAAATACCTCCTGGACTGTATAAGTAAAGGGACAGGTAATGCATGCATAGGATATATCTTAAGGTTGCTAGAATGCTTTAGGCTATGACCAAGGGAAGGGTAATTGGGTAGTAAAGGATATGATGACCTGTGCGCTAATGCCACGTGTAACCCCTCTATTTGAGGAAGGCTTACCGAGTATTGTACAGATGTGATCCTTTAGGCCAACAAACCTAGGACCCCCTTTACCCTATTTAAATAAACTTTATGTGTTTATGTGCTTTGTTTCTTAAATGACTAATTCACATAATTCGAGTTCGGACGGGGCCCACCGTTGTGGACTGCGAGGGGTGCCTAACACCTTCCCCTCAAGGTTATTTCGAGCCCTTACCCAAGTCTCTGGTAATGCAAACCGGTTTCATGAGTTACTTGCTTTAGGTGCCCTAACGCGCCTTAAATCCGTTAGGTGGCGACTCTTCAAAATTCAAATACCCAATTTCCAAAAGGAAATGAGTTGTTCTCAATGAATGTCGAAACCCGGACTCCGCGAGGAAAAAAGGGGGCGCGACAACGGAGACGTCAATAATTATCCTCGGGAGGCTCTAGAACTATTAGGAAAAGCTTCACTTCTTTGATTCCTTATCGTGCAAAATTTTTTACTTCAGGAAACTAAATTTCTGTCTTTATATTCTCTCATAGATGGTAAGGACACGTACAGCTGGATCAAATGACCAGACACCCGCGCCCCCTACTAGAGTCGCAAGACGCCAAGGCGGGGGTAGAGGCCAAGGAAGTCCACGTGGTGCATCCAGAGCACCTGCACGAGCTGCTACATAGGAGCCACCAGTAGCTCCAGTGGGAGAGTAGGCACTTGAGACGCTTGTTACTGCACCAGCTCTCCAAGAGAGTCTCGCCCAATTTCTGAGCATATTCGGCACTTTGGCTTAAGCAGGTTTGATACCACTTGTTCCTGCAACATCTCAAGCCGGGAGAGGAGCACAGACTCCCGCCGCCCGAACCCTAGAGCAGCGGGTCCAGGTTGGCTAGGTTCTAGAGGTCATACTAGTACAGACGGTCGGCCCAGTTTGGCCCAAGGTTAGGGCAGTAGTTTTTGAGGGGGGGCAGCTCAGGCTCGAGAGGTACAAGAAGTACCACCCTCCTACTTTCAGTGGCTTGTCTCCAGAGGATGCCCAAGGTTTTCTAGAGGAGTGCCACCGTATCATCTGTACTATGGGTATTGTGGAGTCTAGTGGAGTTGCTTTCACTACGTTCCAGCTTAAGGGAGCAGCTTATCAGTGGTGGCAAGCATATGAGTTGGGTAGTCCGGCCGAGGCAGCTTCACTCACTTGGACTCAATTCTCAATTATGTTCTTGAGGAACTAAGTTTCCCAGAGTCTTAGAGATGCATGGTGCGTAGAGATTGAGCAGTTACGCCACGGTTTTATGACCGTGTCGGAGTATGCGGTCCGGTTCAGTGATTTGGCTAGGCATGCGCCAGCCTTGTTTTCTATTGTCAGAGAGCGAGTCCATCAATATATTGAGGGGCTCAACCTTGGTATCATATTTAGCATGGCGCGAGAGTTGGAGATGGACATCGCATACTAGCAGGTGGTGGCGATCGCTAGGATATTGGAGGGTATGTTGACTCGGGAGAGAGAGGGGAGGAGGCCAAGAGGTCTCATGATTCTGGCACATATAGTGGTACTCGTGCCCCAGTTGCAGCTCGTCATGGTAGAGGCTATGGGAGTCGCCCTTTTCATTCAGCACTTCCAGCTTCCAGCGATATTCCGGCCACTCCTAGGCCTCAGGCTCCCTATTATGCACCGCTACTGTCTAGTGCACCTCCTGCACGGGGTGCTTGGAGCGGTCAGTCCAGCCGATCAAGCCGAGCCAGCCACAGTAGCCACGCCCTCTGAGAGCTTATTTTGAGTATGGTGACACTCTTCATATGGTGATGGATTGCCCCAGACTTAGGAGGGGTGAACCTCCATATACTACTCAGGCTCCGCGTGCTCCACCAATTCCTCAGGACATGGTTACCGCACCAGTTGCCACTCAACCTGCACAGCCAGCTTGAGGTGGAGGTTAGGCAGCTAGAGCCCGCCCTAGAGGGGGAGACCGGGACAGATATTATGCTTTTCCTACTAGGAAGGAGGTAGTTACATCTGACTCTGTCATCATAGGTATTGCTTCGATCTGTCATAGAGATGCATCAGTCTTATTTGATCCAGGCTCCAGTTATTCATATGTGTCATCTTATTTTGCTCTGTATTTGGGTGTGTCCCGTTATTCTTTGGGTTCTCCTATCTATCTGTCTACACCTATGGGAGATTCTATTGTTATTGACCGTATGTATCAGTCGTGTTTAGTTGTTCTTGGTGTTTTTGAGACAGAGCCGGTCTATTGTTGCTCATTATGGTAGATTTTGATATTATCTTGGACATGGATTATTTTTCGCCCTATCATGCTATCCTTGATTGTCACACTAAGATGGTGATGTTGGCTATACCAAGTCTGCCGCGGCTAGAGTGGAGAGGTACTTTAGATTATTTTCTTAGCGGGGTTATTTCATTTCTAAAGGCTCAGCGGATGGTTGAGAAGGGCTGTGATGCTTATCTAGCATATGTGAGAGATGTCAATGTTGATACTCTAATCGTCGAGTCAGTTCCGGTAGTGAGGGATTATCCAGATGTATTCCCAACGGATCTTCCGAGCATGTCGCCCGACAGGGACATCGACTTTGGTCTAGGTTTGTTACCGGGCACTCAGCCCATCTCTATTCCTTCATATCATATGGCCCTACCAAAGTTGAAGGAGTTAAAGGAGCTATTTCAGGAGTTGCTTGATAAGGGCTTCATTTGGTCCAGTATGTCGCCTTGGGGTGCTCCAGTATTGTTTGTAAATAAGAAGGGTGGTTCTATGCGCATGTGTATTGATTATCGCCAGTTGAACAAGGTTACGGTGAAGAACAGGTATCTATTGCCACGTATTGATGACCCATTTGATTAGCTACAGGGTGCTAGAGTGTACTCCAAGATTGACTTACGTTCAGGCTATCATCAGTTGAAGATTCCGGAACCATATATCCCAAAGATTTCCTTCAGGACTCGGTATGGTCAATACGAGTTCCTTATGATATCATTTGGGCTGACCAACGCCCCACCAGCATTCATGAACTTGAGGAATAGTGTATTTCGGCCCTATCTTGACTCATTCATCATTGTGTGTATTGATGACATTATGGTGAACTCCCGAAGCCGGGAAGATCATGAGCAGCACCTGAGGACCGTGCTTCAGACCTTGAGAGAAAAGAAATTATATGCAAAATTTTCGAAGTGTGAATTCTCACTAGATTCAGTGGCATTTTTGGGTCATGTATTATCGAGTGAGGGGATCGAGGTAGATCTATAGAAGATTGAAGCAGTGCTGAGTTGACCCAGACTGTCTTCAGCTACAGAGATCCGGAGTTTTCTTGGTTTTGCAGGGTATTATCGTCGATTTGTAGAGGGTTTCTCATCTAGTGCACCTATGACCAGACTGGCCCAGAACGTGCTCCCTTCAGGTGGACCGAGGAGTGTGTGGAGAGCTTTCAAAAGCTCAATACTGCTTTGACTATAGCCTCAGTGTTGGTATTGCCTATAGGTTCGGGGTCTTACACTATGTATTGTGATGCATCGCGCATTGGTCTCGACGTGGTGTTGATGCACAACGGTAGGTGATTGCCTACGCGTCTAGACAACTGAAGGTACATGACAAGAACTATCCCTATGTAGATTCTCATTTACTCGGTGATGCCCCGGTTTTGGGAGTGATTTTGTATTGAGTTCTGATTTCTTATTCTTTTTTTTTAAAAGGTTTTCCTTAAATTTAACTACTTCCGTATCTTTAAAAGTATTAGAGTGTTGGGAATGTCAGAATAGTTGTCTTGCCTAGTTCTATAATAGGTGCCATCACGAAGGGATGGTTTTGGATCGTGACAAGTCGGCTCTTGAGATAAGGTGGTTATGGGTAGGTTGCTGGAATTGGTTGAATTGAAATGTTTATACTTAGCAAGTTTAAAATGGGAAGAATGTGAATTTCGTATATTCATGCTTGATTGCCATTATCGACCATAGTCAAAGGTAGAGTGTATAGTTAAAAAATTGAATTGCTCCTCTCTAGTTGAGATGTACGTTGTTGGGGTGTAGTTTATAGTTTCATTGCTCGAGGGAAAGCAGGAGTTTAAGTGTGGGGTATTGATATTCGCTTTAAAGTATGTATATTTATATACATATTGCCTCGCATTATACTCATGTTTCGTAGATTTTTGGATGTGGAATGTAATAATTTACTCTAATTCGTGATATATTTATGTGGAGGAGTCAACCGGAGGCATGCGGGACGAAAGTGCACGGTTTGAAGCAAAAAGGGAACAAAACAAAAAAAACGGGCCGCCCTGGGTAGCGCCCCATGCTACCCGTAGCACAGTTTACAGATGCAAAAATTTTCCAGCGCCGGGGCTAGTGTCCCGCGCTACCCTGGGCACTGGGTGACGAGAATTCTCCTATTTCACGCATGACAAAGTTATTTCGGTCCTACACACTCCCAACTCGTATAAAAAGAAGTCTAAACCTAATTTGGAAGGGATCTAACAAATTTTGGAGGAGAGCACGCCCCTTTTGGAGGGGAGAATGAAAACCATGCTTGAAGGAGGCTTCTAACTAGTTTTTCTTCTCTTCTTTCTTTAATCTCATAGTTTATTAGTTTTAGAGTTGTGGGTGCTACATGAACGTTGTAGTTTGAAGATTGAATTGTTCTTATTAGTTTATCATATTGGTTTATTTATTCAATCTTGTGCTTAATTATTTTATTGCTTGATCACTAATTGAATACTATCTATGAATCTAGGATTGAACTCGGGAAAGGGAATTCTAGATTGCATATAAGATTGAGTAGAGCGAGATCTTGAACCTGAGTATCGGGAACTGATTTGCTGTTACGATAGGGATACACCTAATCATCTTGCTTGGTTACTATACGGGAATTATTAATGCATTCTTGTTAATCCTAACTCCATAGGAATATATGTGCTAGGTTAGCTTGAATTGGCGAGTAGTACTTCGGGAGAGTAGTATTAGTAATATTAACCCTGTCAACCAATAAATTAGATAATTTAAGTGAAAAACTCAACGAAATCTAACACATAGCTCTGGAATATTCTCGCCCATTGAATTCGTATCTAAGCTTGCCGACGTATTTTCATTAATCTCTTAGTTTACTACTCTAAATTAGTTTAGTTAAATAATTACACCTTAGGAATCTCTTGAATAGTTTAATTGTCTTAGTTTAATTTGGTAAATAGTTAATCACAAGTCCTTGTGGGTACGATATCTGGACTTACAATCCTATATTACTTGTACGACCACGTATACTTGCGTGTGCGTTTGCGAGCAACAAGTACATTAAAAGTTTAAAAATTTTAAATAATTTTAAAAAAGTCACAAAAATAAAATATCTAGTATTTTCTTTATAAATATATAATAATACATTAGTGTTAAAGTTACTATAAGATAAAAATCAACTACAACGTCTTGTTTTTCAGACAATTAAAAGATCACAATATTTTAAAAGATATTATCAAACTACACAATTTACCTTTTTAAAAGTTACTTAATAGTTAATAAACTCCATCAATATTGGAACTTAAAATATTACTCCACATGAGTAAATATAAATTGCTCGCAAAATAGTAAAAGTTCGATAATTTTGATAGATAAAGAACTAAAAGTATGAATACATATAGTAAGCGAAGATGTAAATTTTGGTTATTTAAATGATATTCACTCTCTGGTGTTTTGAATTAGTAAATATGCCATGCTATGACTTATTATTTTGAGTTACTCTAAATTTTCATATTTCTATAAATGAATACAATTTTAATCATTCATTTGTTAAAGAATTTTGGGTCTCAACGGTGCTAACTAGGGAATTTAACACATGATTTGCGCTAAAACTTGTTATGCGAGCCCGAGCGGTGAGCATTAGGCGTATTTTGGATGCACAATTGGGCACTTGGGGGTAAGCCTCACAGAACTAAGCTTCACATGTGAGCCTCATGGCGTTTTGATAGGGTGAGCACCAAAGCGAGTTCCAAGAAAGCCTTTTAAAACACTGTTTCTAATTTATTTCTTTCTTTAAAGGCAGAATAGCCTAAATGACACCTATACTTATGTTACTTTGTCATCCCGGTCCATGTACTCAATGAAGTTTCATCCAGACACCTAAACTCAGTCAAAACATGTATTTTAAACCACTTCGGCATTACGTGTTGGTCACTCGCCTGACGTGGAGAAAATATCATGTCCACATCAGATAAATCAATGCCACATCTTATTTATTTAAAAATTAATTTTTAATAATATTTCAAATCCATCCCCATCTTCCTATGCTGTCGGCGACCCTTATCACGGGAAAACAACCCGGAAATTGGAGTCACCTCCACCATTTTGCTCTCTTTCCTCCTTTTTGAGCACAATCTTAAACCCCAATTCATATGCATAAAACTCTTCAATCTTGATAAAAAAAAAATTATCCTGCTTTATCTCTTTACTCTCACTATTCTAGGTAAAACCAGTGTAATCTTAGAATTTAATGAGACGCAAAAGGGGCAACAACCAACGAGCAGCATGCCATCACTAGAAAATAAAGAACTACATCGCTGGAAGTATTTCATTGCCAACCACCACAAAGCAAAATCAGATCATTGGAAAATAATCACTAGTGGACTCCACCACCTATTTCTCCACTCACCAGACTCCTTTGGAAAATCCATAACCACAATGGACATGAAAATTACTTGGCCATAGCTTTTTGATATCTTTAAATACTTTAACCCCATTAACAGGTCTGCTTATTTAGCTTCCCTCAAAGAAAATTCTTCTCCTTTTTGTACTATTAATTTTGTTCCTAACTATCCACAAAGGGGCGGGGGTGGGGAGGTGGGGGGGAGGGGGTTACGATAGGAAAGAGGGGGGGGGAGAAAAAGACAGGGAGAAACGGGGGGAACAGAAGGGTTGGGAAACAGTACTTAGGTTGGGAAATTAATTAATTTACTTTTTTTTTATGGTTATTCTTTATTATTTTTAATATTTGTAAATCAAAACAAATATATCCACTCTCCTTTTTAGAGCGTGTTATCACTCATTTTTGTGACTCAGCAAAATGAATGACACATAAGCTCGGTCAATGGTCAGAGGGGTTTGAAATACATGTTTTGACGGAGGTTAGGTGTCTGGATGAAACTTCATTGAATACAGGGACCGGGATGACAAAGTGACACAAGTATAGGTATCATTTAGGCTATTCTGCCTTCTTTAAATATTTCTTATGTAACCACACTTTAATATTGTCAAGCATTCATTGGCAAAAAACAATTACAATTACCATCGCTACAGTTTCAACTTACAGGATCATGTAATATAAAGTTTCACCATTTGAACAGAGAAAGGAACACAGAAAATCGTAACTGCCATTGGCAGCAGTGAATGGAATATTATCTCCGTTAACCACCGATAGTTAAACGATTAAAATTTCTCCTTGTGTCAAATTAAAGGTTAAATTGGAAATGTCGAAATATCACAGGGGCCAAAATCAGAATAAGACAATAACACAGGGATAAAAAATGCTATTTTCCCATTTCTAAAGAACTACGATAGCAACTGTCTAGGCATGAAGGTTCCGAACCTTGCGTCCACATCCATAGCTCTAGGCCCTTCTAAATACTTAGGCATTAAGATTATTTTTTTGGGGTATTTAATTCAAGAGTATCAGTATTTGCATTAGAGTTCGATTAAATTCAAATTCGTGCTAGAATATTTCACATTGGGGGTAAATTGCTCCCTTACAAAAGTGATTTTATAACTTAAACTGCTGATTAAGAATGAAGAAGTACGTACCACTTCACCGACGTGGACATGAAAATTGGAACCTTGCTTCCTAGATACAGCCCCTTATAAATGCTTACCCATGTTCACACGGCTAGTTATCAAGTTTCTCGTTGGCTACCCCATAACTTTTCTTTATTTCCTTATTCATAATCTTCTTCTTTTCCTGTGCACTTAGAAATCACTATTTTAACTTATTTTTGCAGGCTAGAAGGTAAGGTAGCATTTATAACTGGTGGAGCTAGTGGCATAGGAGCAGCCACAACTAGGCTATTTGTTCAACATGGTGCAAATGTTACAATTGCAGACATTCAGGACAACCTCGGAACTTCCTTAGTACAAGAGATTGGCACACAAAAGGCAATCTTTATCCATTGCAATGTCGCGATTGAATCGGATGTTCAAAATGCAGTAGATGCAACAATTGAAAAGTTTGGTAAGCTCGACATAATGTTCAGTAATGCTGGTATAGGAGGTAAGCCAATTTCCAGCATCTTAGAAGTCGATTACGACATAATTAAGACCGTGTTCGATGTAAACATTGTTGGCGCCTTCTTTTGCGCTAAACATGCTGCTAGAGTGATGATTCCGGCTAAAAAAGGTTCCATTATATTCACAGCAAGTGCTGCGACTGTGGTCTATGGTCTAGTCCCGCACGCATATTCTGCATCAAAAGGTGCAGTTTTGGGACTTTCCAAGAACATTGGAGTCGAATTAGGTAAGTATGGAATAAAAGTTAACTGTGTTTCTCCTCATTATGTTGGCACACCACTTGCGTTAAATTGGCTTGGAATAGCTGATAAACAAATAGCAGACAAATTGTTTGCAGAAGCAGGAAATTTGAAAGGAGCATTATTAGATGAAGAGGAGGTGGCAAAAGCAGTGCTCTATTTGGCAAGTGATGATTCCAAATATGTAAGTGGAATGAATTTAGTTCTTGACGGTGGTTTTAGCACCACAAATGTGGGTTTAGCCTACAACAAATTGTTCCCATCTACTACTCATCAGACCACCAATAATTAAAACAGTGAAACTATTTGCTTGGAGGAGGAGGAGGAACGGATCTTGTAAAAGCAATGCTTATTAAATCAAGTGGGATTATAAATAATTAGAGACAAGACAATCTTATATATATGTTGTATTCAAATGATATTGATCAGATCATTTGATTGATCAACCTATCCAATATGGAAATTATGAATTCGATAACAATAAAGCAAGGATTATTAAGGAGACGAATTGGTTGGGATTAAGAGGGTATTTGGCTAAGCTTATAAGCTGGTCAAACTGGCTTATAAGCACTTTTTAGCTTATCTACGCGTTTGGTAAAATTAAAAGTGCTTATAAGTTAAGTGCTTATAAGCCAAAAAAAATAAGCCAAAAGTCATAAGTTGGTCTCCCCCAACTTATCAAATTTCAGTTTATAAGCAGTTTAAGTTTGACCAAAATATTTACTATTTTATCCCTAAAATACTTATTTTTAAAACAAAACTCTTCGTATACCCAGTTCTTTAGCTGCATATTATTAATTTCAGCACTTTTATCCAAACACGTAACTGCTTATTTTTTAAATCAGCTTCAGCACTTAAAAGTGCTTTTCAGCACCTAATGCTTATCAGCTACTCTAAATCAGCTTAGCCAAACAGGCTCTAAGTCTTATTCTTTGCTCGTGCACTTACATTAGATTGGGTGTTAATTCTTAGGAGTGTTAGCTTGTTTAGATATTCCTATGCCAATATTACGTAGAGATGTGAATTGAACACACTTTCGTTTTTACTAGGTGTTACTGAGGTGTTTAATGAATAGAGTTGGCATCTCTACTTGCATCGATTTAATATCTCGGCCTCCTACTTCATGAAGATTCATTGAGACACTTAACTTATTTGAATATACTCTTTTAAACACCTTCCAACCCTGCATGTATCTTAATTTCTCATACGTGAATGACACATTAGATCCACATTAGTTGCAACGTCATACATAATTGATTTCAACAAATTCTTCATAACCCATTTTGAATCAAAACCCACAAAGAGGATTCAAAAATGATTCCGAAATTACAGGAAGATGGAGGACTTCAAATAGAATAACATATTGAGTTTTTTGTTGTTCTTTGGAATATAAAGATAAGTCAATCAAATCCCAAAGCTCACCCAAAATACAAAAAATTGAAGGATTAAAATCCAATTAGACAATCAATTTTCTTTTTAGAATATAAATATAAAACAAATTAGAATAAACAGCAAAAGAGACAGTTTGGTAGCTAAGAATTGAACTGAGTTGGACGAAACGAGGAAACCCCCCCCCCACCCCCACCCCCACCCCACAAAAAAAAATTATTCAATTAGGAATTTGGCATAGAGTAGTATTTGATATTATTGGTTGAAAAAATAGAATGGTGACGGAGAGATGAGGAGATGGTGGCAGCAAAAACAAATAACAAAGGTTGGGTGGGTGGCTGAGTTTGAAACAAAAATGGGATCCCTTTTTTCTCAGACCTTTTACCCCTTTTTCTTTTGCCTTTTCTTCTTATTTTTTTAAATTTATATTAATCATTACTAAAGTTAAATTCACCAATTCACGCTAGTCAAACACGTGTATATCATATATTTTGTCCAGTTCATATATATCACTGCCATATAAGTTCGGTCAACAGCTAGAAGGGTTTAAAATATTGGATTTGAGCAAGTTCAGGTGTGTGTACGAGTAAAATCGGGGGCAATGTCAATCCCAAATCTCCGATGAGAGAACAAAGGGGGAGCACGGATACGGGAGATTGTAATCAAGGTCAAAGGCACTTCGTATCGAGATCCTGGAAGAGTGAACGGTATATCCGATATCGGACATCGTAAAACGACGCACCCTAGGCCGAGTGTAAGTTCTCGACCTCGGGAGACACGGTGGACGGTTATGCATGAAGGATAGAGGACCGTAATACCTGCCCTCAATCGGATATCACGGCGCGAATCTCACTCGATGTCGATCATGGATCAACAATAACCGGGAAAAGAAAACTTTTACCTTTTTTAGACTTATACTAGAGTTGGAACTCTCCTACTATATAAAGAGCAAGTTTTTTCTTTTGTAACACACATTGTAACACGCAATTCAATGCAATAAAAGTTTATTTTTATCTTCCAGCTACAGTTAAGAACTTTGCTTACTTATTCTGTTCTTCATTCACGACTGGGCTCGAACCGAGAGTCCAATCGAGGACGAGGCCACTTTTCAATCTACGATCAAGCTTGGTCATAACACTGCAACTGGTTTGATCGTTTATTTCGCCTTTAATTCATTTATTTGTCATTCTTAATTATTCATGTTGAATTAAACCACTTATCCTTTAAACCGCATACAACTTTAATTGTTGCCTAATTTAGGGGTAAATAGTTTGGCACCCACCGTGGGGCTAAGGATTGATTTTACACGAATCTTCATAACACACCATGTTTTACGCTTGTTCTTTGAAATCCTAGTTTCAGGTTAGCCTAAAAATGTCAAACTCTCAGCCTGCTCACTTGAACGTTGACAGAGTCTGGCTATCACGGCAAAAATTATAATTTATTGCTCACCAACGATGTGCCTCCTGCCGATACCAATGGTGTCCCAGCTGCCGACCCAGTCGACGCTAACTTGCAGGTGGCCATCAACATCAATTTGCCAACTGATCCCGAAAACAGTGTTCACGGGGGACCCCGACCAACAGTTCGAGAAGCGCCCGAAGGCAAAGGTGATGGGGTAAGCCTACGGCTAATTTTCGAAATGATGCAGGCTCAAAAAGCGGCAATAGCACAGCTGCAGAATCAAAGCCACGCCCCCAACAGGGTCGAGCCCGAACAATCCGTGGAAAGCACTCAAAGAGACGAACAAATTATCGAGAGACCATGTGAATCCGAGCCCGGGGTGAATCTTGAGGTACTGAAAATGCTCGAGCGCTGACAAAAATGGTGGAGTCAGGTGAGAAAAATAGTAAGGCTAATGACAAGAAGGTGGAAACATACAATTCCAGGGTCGATCAAATCCTGGGAGCACCCCCGATATTGAAGGGATCGGACTCCAAAAAATTTATCCAGAAACCTTTTCCTCCGAGTGCAGCACCAAAGCCGATCTCAAAGAGGTTTCATATGCCCAACATCCCCAAATATAACGGGACCACGGATCTGAATGAGCATGTGACCTCCTATACATGCGCAATCAAGCGGAACGATTTGGAAGACGATGAGATCGAGTCAGTGTTACTGAAGAAGTTTTAGGGAGACTTTGTCCAAGGGAGCAATGATATGGTATCACAACTTGCCCCCAAATTCCATTGACTCCTTTGCGATGCTTGCAGACACTTTTGTAAAGGCCCATGCCTGGGCCATCAAGTCGAGAACAGAAAGTCAGATCATTTCAAGGTCAAACAAAGGGATAACGAGATGCTCATGGAGTTGGTGTCGAGATTCCAGATAGAACAGATGGACCTACCACTGGTTGCAGATGATTGGGCCGTTCAGGTATTCACTCAGGGGATCAAACCCCGAAGTTCCTTGGCCTCTCAACAGCTAAAACAAAATTTGGTAGAGTACCCGGCGGTAACCTGGGCCGAAGTCCACAGGTACCAATCGAAGATCAGGGTCGAGGACGACCAAATCGGGGACCTTTATGGAACTGTTTACCCCGTCAAGGCCGATGATAGATCTAAGAGAACCATTGATCAAGAGCCGAGATCGGTATCAACCATACAACACGGACCGAAGGGGGAATGGATCCGGGCATCACGTCGCAAGGAACAAGAAGAGAACTGACCGAGGGCCTAGTGGCCGAGGTCTGATGAGCAAGAATGGGTTGGACAGGCAGCTTAGGAGTAGGGAAGCACCAAGATTATCGGAGTACAACTACAACGTGGACGCTGCCAGCATCATGTTGGCCATAGGCGCATCAATGAGACCAAGTGGCCCCAACCATTGCACTCCGACCCTACCCAGAGAGATCATAATTTGATGTGTAAGTATCACGGCACTCATGGTCATAGGACAGAAGATTGCCGACAGTAAAGAGAAGAAGTTGCTCGGTTATTCAACAACGGGCACCTCCCAGAATTCTTGAGTGAGAGAGCCAAAAACTACTTCAGGAATAGGGACGCCAACAAGCAGGTCAAACAAGAGGAGCCTCAGCACATGATCAACATGATCATTGGGGTAGTTGAAGTCCCCTAAAGTGTCTATTAAGGAAAATGCACCCGGGATTATATTCCGGAGGGAGCCATTTCTTTCAGCGACGAAGATGCCGAGGGCATCGTACAACCTCACAATGATGCACTGGTAATATCCGTACTCATCAATAACTCTCGTGTTAAATGTGTGTTGATTGATCCAGGTAGATCGGCCAACATCATCAGATCAAAGGTCATAGAACAATTAGGGTTACAAGACCAAATCGTACCAGCAGTTTGGGTATTGAATGGATTTAACATGTCATGTGAAACCACGAAAGGGAAGATAACCTTGCCAGTAAACACCGTCGGGACAATCCAAGAGACGAAGTTCTACGTGATCTTAGGGGACGTGAGGTAAAACGCCCTATTCGAACGACCATGGGTCCACAACATGAGGGCGGTGCCCTCGACGTTGCACCATGTGTTGAAATTTCCTACACCGGGGGGAGTAAAACGGTCTACGGAAAACAGCCGGCTACAAGGGAGATGTTTTTTGTTGATGAGGTAATTCGATGCCCGCGGTTTTGACATCAAGAAACACGCAACCGACCAAAAAGGAAGAGATTAAATAGCAATCACAGATACTGGCCTCGTCCAAACCATAGAAACATGAAGAACAATGAGCAGACGAGGAGGACGATTACGACGTCCCGAGATCATTCATAGCTCCTGATGACACCGACGCCACCAAATCAACGGTTGAAGAGTTGGAGCAAGTCATATTAATTGAGAAACTACCCAATCGAAAGATATACCTGGGCACGGGGTTAACCCCCAAGCTTAGGAAAAAACTTATTGATTTTGTTAAAGCTAACGCTGATGGTTTCGCTTGGTCCCATCTTGACATGACAGGGATCCCACCGGAGGTAACCACTCACAAGCTGAGTTTGGACCCGAAGTTCCTTCCGGTTAAGCAGAAAAGGAGACTACAGTCCGAGATCAAACATGCATTCATTAAGGATGGGGTATCCAAACTTCTAAAAATAGGATCCATCCGGGAAGTTAAATACCCAGATTGGTTAGCTAACGTAGTGGTAGTACCTAAAAAAGAAATAAACTAAGGATGTATGTGGATTATAAAGACCTAAACAAAGCATGCCCTAAGGATTCCTTCCCTTTGCCTAACATCGATCGAATGATCGACGCCGCTGCTGGGCACGAGATACTCAGTTTTCTCGACGCCTACTTCGGGTACAACCAAATTCGGATGGACCAAGATGATCAAGAAAAGACTTCTTTCATAACCAAATTCGGCACCTACTGTTATAACGTAATGCCATTTGGATTAAAGAATGTCGGTGCCACCTACCAACGCCTAGTAAGCCAGATGTTTGAAGAACAAATAAGGAAATCAATGGAAATTTATATTGTTGACATGTTGGTCAAGTCCCTGCGAGCAGAGGACCATTTGATTCATTTGCAGGAAACCTTCTACATACTAAGGAAATACAACATAAAGCTAAACCCGGAGAAGTGCCCATTCGGGGTCGGTTCAGGTAAATTCCTAGGGTTCATGGTATCCAATCGGGGGATAGAGATCAACCTCGACAAAATAAAGGCTATAGAGGACATCACCATAGTGGACAACGACAAAGCGGTTCAAAGACTGACCGGACGTATAGCCGCATTGGGCCGGTTTATCTCGAGGTACTCGGACAAGAGCCATCGATTCTTCTCACTATTGAAGAAGAAGAATATTTTTCCTGGACACTAGAATGCCAGCAAGCTTTGGAAGAACTCAAACGGTACCTGTCGAGCCCCCTCTACTACATACTCTGAAGGTAGACGAACGATTGTACCTCTACTTGGAGGTTTCCGAGGTGGCAGTAAACGGTGTCTTAGTTCGGGAGGAAGAAGGTACGCAATTTCCTATTTTCTATGTCAGTAAAACTCTAGGTGATGCCAAATCAAGGTATCCTCACCTGGAAAAATTAGCACTCTTTGCTAAGCGCTTCCAGGAAGCTGAAGGCGTACTTTTAGTGCCACCCTAAATGTGTCGTAACCTCTTACTCGCTGAGAATTATCATGAAGCCCAAGATCTCGCTCCGGTTGGCCAAATGGGCCGTAGAGATTAGCGGATATGACATCGAGCACCAACCCCGAACTGCCACAAAGTCTCAGATTTTGGTGGACTTCGTGGATGAATTTATGTCGGCCTTAATACCTGAAGTAGAAAAGGAATTACTGCTCACTTCAAGGACTAATTCGGGAATCTAGACCCTATTCACAGACGGTTCCTCCAACGCTAAAGGGTCCGGACTCGATATTGTGTTGAAACCACCTGCGGGAAGCATAATTAGGCAGTCTATTAGAACTATAAAATTGACTAACAATGAAGCCATGTATGAGGTCATGATTGCAGATCTAGAATTGGCTAAGAGCCTTGGGGCCGAAGTGGTCGAATCCAAATGCGACTCCCTCCTCGTCGTAAATCAAGTCAACAGACCGTTGGAAATAAAAGAAGAACAGATGCGGAGGTACTTGGAAAAATTGCAAGTGACCTTGCACCAGTTCAAGGAATGGACTCTGCAGCATGTACCCCGAGATCAAAACAGTGAGGCCAATGCACTGGCCAACTTAACGTTGTCTGTTGACTCCGATGAATTCAGCTCGGGGCAATGGTACAAGTGATGAAATCGGTGGTAGAAGTAGGTCACGCCGAAGCAAACTCGACAAGTTTGACTTGGGATTGGAGAAACAAATACATAGGCTACCTTAAGATAGGAAAATTGCCTTCGGATCCCAAGGAATCAAGGGCCCTGCGCACCAAGGCTGCTAGATTTTTCTTAGTCGAAGGGGCATTATTTAGAAGATCCTTCTTCGATCCACTGGTCGGATGCTTAGGGCTGGGAGAGACCAAATGTGCCATGAGAGAAGTTCACGAGGGAACTTGCAGGAGCCATTCGGGGGCAGAATCCCTAGTTCAGAAGCTAATCAGAGCCGACTACTACTAGAATGAAATGTAGAAGGATGCGAAAGACTTTGTACGAAAATACGACGAGTGCCAAAGACACGCCCCGATGATCCATCAACCGGAAGAGATGCTCCACTCGGTCCTGTCTCCATGGCCGTTTACGAAGTGGGGAACAGACATCGTCGGTCCTCTGTCATGGGCACCCGGTAAGTTTCAATTCATACTATTCATGACCGATTATTATTCCAAATGGGTCGAGGCTCAGGCATTCGAGAAGGTCCGAGAGAAAGAAGTCATCGACTTCATCTGGGATCACATAATATGTCAATTTGGGATACAGCTGAGATCGTTTGCGACAACAAAAAATAATTCGTCGGTGGCAAGGTAAGTAAGTTTTTCGAGGAGCATACGATCAAGAAGATATTATCAACACCTTACCACCCTAGTGGGAACGGGCAAGCGAAATCGACGAACAAAACTTTACTTCAAAACCTAAAAAAGAGGTTGACCGGTTCTAAAGGAAAGTGGAAGGAAATCTTTCCCGAAGTACTGTGGGCATACTGTACGACTTCGAAGTCCAGTACCGGGGTGACCCCATTCTCTCTAGTCTACAGAGCGGAAGCCTTAATACCAATCGAGGTAAGGAAATCGAGCCTCAAGTTCCAGTATGCTACCGAAGAGTCAAACAGCAAGGACATGACCACGAATATGGAATTGTTGGATGAAACGCGGGAAGTAAACTTGGTCCGATTGGCCGCCCAGAAGCAACGAGCAGGGAGGTACTACAACCAAAGAGCCAACCTCCGACACTTTCAAGTCGGGGACTTGGTATTGAGAAAAGTAACACTACACACCAGGAACCCAAATAAATGGAAACTAAGCCCGAATTGGGAAGGATTGTATCGAGTCGTCGGAATAACAAGCAAAGGCTCTTGTAAACTCAAAGTGGGGAACGGTGTACAACTACTAAATAATTGGAACGTGGAACACTTAAAGCGGTACTAATGCTAAGGTACGAACTTAATTCGCTCTTAATTTAGTTATATTACAGACTAACGTATGCAGGTACTCGGCCAAGGACGAACATGGCTATTAGGTCTAAAAGCACGTGTTGTACTCTTTTCCCTTGAATCGATTTTGCCCCGAAGTGGGGTTTTCGGCAAGGTTTTAGTGATGCAATAGTAAAAAGTGGTACTTTAGTTTTGGAGACCGGAATTGATGATCATTTGCACCGAATCAACGGTATCTGAGCCCTCACAAGTTCTGCCTCAGATACCGGGGGCCATCATCCTTGGGTTAGGATTCTTCAAAGAAAGAGAATTCTATATGTCAGAAGCCAAGGAAGGGTGATTAAGATTCATTTGTAAGGGTCAAACGGTCATGCGAACCGTGCCCACATAGTCCACTCTAGCCATGGCACAAGGCTTTTGCACCTCCGATCATGTATCTTGCATATTAAACAATGAAAGGAATCTCCACTTCCCTTACAAATTATTGCGAATATCACTTCTTCGATCCCGGATCCCACATCACCTAAAAGACTGAATGCCACTATACAGGACTAAAAAGTAAAACATGAACAATTGACTTAAAAACATAAAATGGCTCCTTGAGCAGCTCCTGAATGCAGTGATCCTGGGATGTATGTCATGCTCAAACTCCGATAAGCAAATCCACATCTGTGTGAGAAAACTTAAACCAACACTATGTGAGACAATAACATTCCTTACCAGATACATGCAAGACATGGTTCAGGCTATTTTTGCAAAATGGCTTATTTGGCGAAAAGATGGCTAGAAGTGCAAAATTTGGCTAAGACCCCGCAAAGCCAAGAACCTAACATTTACTAAGAAGACCGGACCCTATGTGGGTTGCCTACGTATCACGCCCCAAAAGACGAGAATCAGGTATGCGTAGTTCGGGCAAAATGGATACGGGCGAGAATTAGAATTAAAAAAACGACGAATTTATAGAAAACACATTTTTTATCTTTTTTTTTTCTTCGCAAAATGATGAAACATGCAAAATCTTTTTGGATTTTCTTTTTTTTTTTTTTTTGATTTTCGAAAAATGATGAAAAGGTGCAAAATCTTTTTGAATTTTTCAAGCTCATTTTTTCCCTTAACAGAAATGTGACAGAAAACATAATTCGGCCCCACTCGTTTTATCTTCACACTTCACCCTCTCTTTTTTTTCATTGTTTTTCTTTTCATTTTTGTCATTTGCCCTCTGCTATCATTGGTCCGCCAAATGATCCTTTTACCCTTGAAGAAATGCAACATGTAGGACATAGGATGCATCAAGATGGTCTGTTATTTTGGGTACACATGTCCTAGACAGACCCAACCCTTGTGTTGAGTCCCCTAAGTCAAATGCACGTGATGCAACAAAAGCTCCTACTAGGGATCCGGCATGAGGCTGAATTATTCTAGGTTTAAAAACCTGGGTTTATTGTTCTAGACTTGTGTACCCGAGCGGACAACTCGAGCCGAGGAGGGGGCTACGTACCGGGAACCAAAAGGCCATCCGGCTTAGTAACTTGTCCGAGCCTCTTTCTTATTTCAAGGTATGACACTAACAGAATAGGGAGTCTCGACCAGCGAGCACATCCCCGAAGATGAGAAGAGAAGGATTTCGTAGCAGTTTATATTCAGTTCAGATAATATCAAGGCGATAAAAGCAACATTTAGCACATTAGGCCCAAACATATAATAAAATCAGATAATAGATAAAGCCAAATATAACAATTCATCTAATCTCGAATTCTGAACCCTGAACCAGTGATTCTGGGTTCTTATCCCCAGCAGAGTCGCCAGAGCTGTCACACCTCCTTTTTACCTACACCCCCGTAAAGGGGTATAAGGGAGTTTTTTCCAATTAAAGTGACAATCGAAGCGAGATTATTTATTTATTAAATTCAGAGTCGCCACTTGGGATAGTTTTTTGGTGTCCCAAGTCACCGGTTCAAATCCCGAATAGAGGAAAAGATTGACTCTGTTTTACAGTCCGCGAACACAGAAATCCGAATAAGGAATTTTGTTAACCCGGGAAAAGGTGTTAGGCATTTTCGGATTCCGTGGTTCTAGTACGGTCGCTCAACTGTTATATTTGGCCTATTTACTGATTTTATTACATGTTTTAACCTATGGTTCAATTTTCACTTTATAACCGCTTTTATTTAATATTTTTTAGGAAGATTCAACGTCACATAAAACGCGTTTTGAACCACGTCACATAAATGCACCCACAGTCCGCAACACATTTTATCTAACGTTGTTGAGATTTGGATTTGGGTCACATAAACACGCACCCGAGTTTAGGAAGGTAAATTATTAAAATAACGCGCTAAAGCAACTACGCATTTTTAAATTTGCGAGGGCCATGAAAACTCAACTAAATGGCACGCCTCGTTTTCTAAGGATTCAAGTATTAATTAAGCGAGGGCCATGCATTTGAAATTTTATTTGGCATGGCACACCTCAAATCATTTTAAAAGATTGTACTCAACTAAAACAAACTACGAATATTCATTACTAAGCGGGCCCGATGGAAAATAAATTATTTGGTCCATGCTATACCAATAAATCTGAAACCCAATTGTGCAACCTAAACTACCTACTCATTTGAAATTACTAAATTATTTATGACCCATAATAGGCACACACTCCAACCGGCCATTAATATACTGTAACTAATGCTTACACGTAAAACCAGAACAAAACGTGAATCAACAACATTGAATCTTATTTTTGATAAATAAACAATTGAAAGATTGGTAAGTCAAGCAATTCCAATAAATACCAAATGAATCAGTAGAGAACAATATTAAAGCCATAGACAAAATAGGAACATATCACAAAATTTACCAATCAAACACATTAATAACAGTAAGTAAATCAGATATCCAAACAAATCTGCAAAATTTATCGACGAGCACAATATTAACTGCTCATGAGCAAGAATGAACTAATAGAAGAGAAGGGAGCTTTATTGATAGATTCTAACCTTTTGCTACATACAAAAAGCCAACAATTTCGGCTTCAGAAGTGAAAATCAACGGCAATGTTCGCTGATCGGAAAACCTCTAACGGGATAGCTCGACTTAGTTTTTCTCCTCAATTTCTATCTGACATCACTGGCCAGCCAATAGTCCTCTAGGGAATGCTCAAATCGAAAGTGCACAGCCCTAGGATAGCCATGTATATAAGACCCAGCTGCTTCAAATCACGAAGCCTCTGAAATTGTTCGGTGTTAGTGAACTTTAGAGATGGACGATCGAGATAGGTTTTGCCATGGACATGGCCATGATGGCCGATTTCTTTTTGAAAATCAAGTGCTGCTGGTCGTTCACTTTTTTGAGGAAAATCCAGAGAGAAAACAAGGCTTAACTATTATTATTTTGTGTGTATTTTTCAAAATAGGTATTAGGTACTATTATATAGAGGTAAGGATTAGGTTAGGGGTATGGGCCTAGGAGTTATGGGCTTAGGTTATGGGCTAGGTCCAAAATTAGGCCTAAAAATGAGTTGCTCGAGCCCAAGTTTTATTCTTTCTCTGCGCACGAGATTAAAATACGATCTCATTTATTAATTAGTCCTACTTAAGTAAAATAATTTAAAAATAAGACTGACCGTTAAAAGAAAACTATTTTTTGGTATTTTTTAACATTAAAAAGACTACAAAATACTAAACAAAACTATTTTTTGTAATTTTCATTTTTCTTGTAATAAAATAAAGTAAATAGAGTCAAAATTAGTTGAAATAGCTATATTAGGCCTAAATTAAATATTTACGTGCTAAAATATGAAAAATCTTGGGTAGGGTCAAAAATCACATGTCTACATTGTTGATCATCTGAATCTCCAATGGCCATAAGTGCTTGTTCATCTCCATCTTCATCTTCTGAATCCTTATCTGAGCTTTCTCCCCAGGCAGCAACCATAGCCTTCGTTGATCCTTTGTTCTTCTTGGAATGAACCTGTTCCTTCTTCCTGTTTCTTCGTTCAACCCTTTCCTTCTTCCATTCAATTTCCCATTGAGAGCAGTTTTTGATCATATGGTCAGTCTTACCACATTTGTAACAACCCTCATTGTTTTGTTTTTCAGGGACCCTTAGGTTGTTGTAATTTGCACCTCTTGAAGAACCCTTTCCTCTCATTAGATACTTTTTGAAGTCCCTCGTGATCATAGTCATTTCATCTTCCTCTAGATCTGCACCTTTAGAGATTCTGAGAGCCAAGCTTCTTTCTTTCTTGGGAGCATCCATCTTTATGGTCTTCCTTCTCAGTTCATAGGCAGTGAGATTTCCAATTAACTCGTCCAACTTGAGAGTGGCCATGTTCTTTGATTCCTGAATAGCAGTGATTTTGCTTTCCCAAGTAACTGGCAGAACCCTAGTTAGAATTTTCTCAACCTTGTCTTCTTCAAGGATAATCCTTCCAAGAGAGTTAAGTTCATTTGTTAGTGTTGTGAACCTTGTATACATCTCTTGGATGGTTTCTCCTTCCTTCATGGTGAAATTCTCATATTGAGAATACAACAGTGTTCCTCTAGATCTCTTCACTTGAGGAGTTCCTTCATGAGCCACTTGTAAAGTGTCCCAAATTTTCTTAGCAGTAGTGCAACTTTGAATTCTGTTGTACTCGTCTGGACCAAGTCCACACACAAGCCATTTCTTGGCCTTAACATTCTTTTCCCATTTTTTCAAGTCCTCGCCAGTGTAGTCAGCTCTAGTCTTTGGCACATCCACTCCTTCAGCATTCTTCTTCATTGTAGCCAGGGGACCATCAGTAACAATGTCCCAGAGTTCATAGTCCTCTCCGATGATATGATCTCTCATTCTGTTTTTCCACCAGGAGTAGTACTGACCATTAAAGAGTGGAGGCCTAGCAGTAGATTGTCTTCCCAGTTTCCAGGTGGTACACTTATCTTGATTTGTTCCTAAGGTGTTAACCTCTTCAAGGATAACCCGCTCTGATACCAATTGATGTTTTATACTTCAATACCAGAAAAGAGGGGGGTGATTTGTGTGGTACCCAATTTTTTTTATTTAACCTGATTATAGAAGGACCCGGTTCTTCTATGTGTTCCAACTACTACTGTTGCGAAATAATAAATAAAAAAATTAAAGAACACAGAGATTTTACGTGGAAAACACCTGGCTCAAAAGGTGAAAAAACCACGACCTACCTTCCAGTAGGATTTTCCCAAACTCTCCACTATAATCATTGAGCCAAAAACTGCATTTACAAAAACTCTTTTGTAAACCTAGGATTAACTCTAATCCCGTTGTAGCACAAAGCCTCAACTGTTGCAACAACTTCAAGTTAGCTCTAACTTGAAAAACTCTAAGTACCTAATACAATTGCTTCTAGATAAAGCTGAAAGGTACAATATGAAAATACCTACTACAATTGAACTAGAATAAAGGACAGACACTTGGAACTGGTTCTTCTATCTGGTTCAAGTAGCTTCAGGATTGCACGCTTGAATCACACATAAATTGCTAGCAAAATTGCCTTGCTATTTTGCTCTCAGTTCATGTTTAACTTTTGCTTATGTGCATTACCTGTAAAAGAGAACAACACTGGTATTTATTGAGTTAGTAAGTAGAGATTGACTAGAATAGAGATGCTACTCTTCCTTGGTGAAAGAGTTCTAGTTGGTCTCATCCTCTAACTCTATCCATCTCTTAACCCGTGTTCTCTTTGTGTAAGGAGTCTTTTTCCTTATCCAATATGCAACCTTTTCGATCAGGATCAGGAAATATCATTTCTGGTAAGTTAGATTTATCTCCTTCACGTGCAGCTCACATGCTTGAGTTGATCATCTCTGTGGTTCACTAGGATGGACCCGGTCCATGTCTGAGTTCATTTGTCAATCTTCAAAACTTAACTTTTACTTAGGCCAACAGTATGCTTTGATGTGTTGTACATTAATATGATGTTACAAAGTAATGCAACATTGGCGAAGGCTCTCAAGCAATTCCTATCTCTACCTTTCATCTCAAACCAAGATTCTTGTACTTCTACAATCAATTTTATTTGCTTGCATCAGGTGCAGTACATCGTGAGTATATAAGTTTTCCCCGTTGAATGAATTGCAGCCCCCAACAGTTTGAACCTTCTAAAACGATACTTTTCAACTGTCTGGCATGTTTCATGTAGTAAAAACTATCATCATTGTTCGCATCGGTAACCTAATTAGCAACATCAAAAAGGTCATTAATTTTCCATAATTACTATTTTATCTGTTTTAATTTATGTGAATCTATTTTTTTTTTGGTCTGTGCCTTAAACAAAGACCTCTTTCCATATTGCGAAATAATCTACCTTTATGCAATGATTTATAGCCACAAAACATATGTGCCAAGTATATTTTTTCTTAAACTCCGTGCCTAATCAAATAGGTTCACATAAATTGAAACAAAGGAAGTAAGAAATAAGAATTCTAGAAAAAAATAAGTCACTTCATCTTTTTCATTTGGTATGACACTATTTAATTTCTTTAATAGTTTGTTCAAAACAAGAATGACACGTTAAAGTATTTGGAGAATTTTTTTTACTTCTTTCTTTCCACTTTACTTTTAGAAAGATGCTTGAGAAATGTCATGATAGGTTCAAAACCTCAAGTCTTAACAATGATAATCTTAAATTTCGAACCGAGTTAAACTTGACAACATAAAATGAAACGGAGGAAGTATATGGCTTACGTACCGAGATGATTCCCTATAGTCCATATAACAAATGACTGACAAGAGTATTTTTTTCTGCAGCATCAGCCAATTGTTCCACTTCTAATTCGATGGGCTCGTAGCCTTTGATGAAATCATTTATTTTAAACAAATGCGATGAAGTAATTAATAAAATCCAACATTAACCTTTGAATTTGAAGAAAAGATTATGAAGAAGCATAGAATAAATGAAGCCCAGAAAATGAAAAAAAGAAAAAAACTAACCTGCAGAAGTAAGATACACTCTGATAAAAAGTGGCGCTCATCTAGACCTATAATAAATGGAAATGTTGATAATTATTTGCTCTATCTTATGCAATTAACATTATACTACTGCAGAAAGAATCAACTTAAGTATAGAAATTAGTAATATTGCCAGGATAGTTGCTGAAGTCCATAAGATGAGGTGATCGGACTCGGAGTAATGATCTGATGTCAACTCACAAAAGTAATTGGCAAAATCATAGGCAATTCAATTTTTGAATATTTCTTGTTTATATTCTTTATGTACTTTCTCTAATGTATAATCTCATACGATAACAAGGTGTGGCACATAGATTTCTGATGTACGACATTTTGCTAAAAAGACGACATTACATCTTTATTACACCATTTCTTGTCTAGGTTTTTAAATCCTTGTGGTATTTGCCCTTTGGCAAGGCAGGCTAATCTACCTTTTCCTCCTACTGATTATTCGTCGACATGCAATTTTGAACTGATCCATTTGGATATTTAATGACCCTAAATGACACCTACTTGCCATATATTATATAGTTATAAGTGTTTATAATTGATGATATTTCAGTCCGAGAGATCTAAACTTATATTTTAAGCATAAAGAGCATGCATTTCGTGTCCTAAAATCTTTTTTAGCTTTGATTGAGAGACAGTTCAATATCTATGATTGAGAGACACTTCAATATCAAAGTCAAACTTACAAGATATGTGACGTTGTAGAACTAGGATTCAAAGTCAAAATGCAGGAACCATAGTATCAATGGTAAGGCCAAGGGACATGTGAGGTGGACTGACCCATACAATGCCTCAAGGGGGAATACTGTAAACTAGTATAGAAGTTGGTGTTGTACCACCACTCTGCAAAAGGTAACCATTGTTTCCACTATATTGGTCTATTAGAAGTCATGCATCTCAAATAGTTCTCAATGCATTGGTTGACTCTTTCAATTTGACCATCACTCTCAGGATGGTATGCAGTACTATAATGCAACTGAGTGCCCAAAACTCTGAATAATGCTTGCCAAAAAGAGTGTTTAAAATTCTGATAGAGCAGACCTTCCTGCACATTCTCAGTTTCTATTAAGAACAAGTGAGTCATGATAGTTTGCCCTTTTCTCAACTGTTTACCCATGGTACTTCTACTAATCAAGCTTAAATTCCCATTTTGAGGAATAGACTACAGTACTACCTTGTTACCCTTTCTCCCAATGGTCACATATCCCTTCTCATGATGAAATTTAGTGGGATTAAATTTTTTTATCCAATCATTCCCTAGCACAATGTCACACCCTCCTAACTTGAGAATCCTGAGATCGTCTTTGAATGTCTTTGTCACGACCCAAGTTCGCCCTCCGTGAACTGTCGTGACGGCACCTAGTCTTTACGACTAGGTAAGCCTAACAATTTGAGGAAAAGAAACGAAATACGAAAACGAATTAAAACTGAAGATGAAGCAAAATAGAAACGTTTAAGATGCCGCTCGGCATAAACCAATACATGTTCTCAAAAAAAAAAACTGAATCAACTCCCAAAACCCGGAATCTCATGAAATCACAAGCTGATAAGCACTACATAAGGTTCTAACTCCAGAATGTCTAGTCAAACGAAAGTACAGAAGAATCTATAGCTAACAGAGGGAATAGAGAGGGACTCCTCGGTCTGCGGACGCGGCAGATATACCTCGAAGTCTCTAAAGATCGCCTCGCCTCACTAATGGTAGGGCTGATCCGAAGAACCTGGATCTGCACACGAAAAACATATGCAGGAAAGGGCATGAGTACACCACGGTGGTGCCCCATAAGTGCCAAGCCTAACCTCGGTCGAGTAGTGACGAGGAAGGTCAGGGCTCTACTGATTATATACATATATACGACATAAGATAAAGCAATATGAAATGAGACAGGAAAAAAAATAAAGATAATAACAACTATAACGGAAGGAAAATCACAGAAAGAATGTAACTCCACACTGAGATGGCAACAGGGGATCTCCCAGGATATCGTCCTGTAAACCCAAATGTAAATACACAAAGGATCTCCCGGGATATCATCCCGTAGTCCGGTTCATAATGCACAGGGGATCTCCCGGAATGCCAATCCGTAGTCCCAAATGTAAATATCCAGTACAGGGGGAAATTTACCGGGTGCAGTCCCGTAGTCCCAATATAAATGTTCAGGGGGATCTCCCGGAATACCAATCCGTAGTCCCAAATAAACAAGCAAGGGGGATCACCCGAGATATCGCCCGTAGTCCCAAAATAAACACACAACAGTATCACGAAGAATATTCAATTTTTATCCAATTTAGTACCAAGGAAAACACAGATATTTCTATCCTAACATGCTGCACATAATTCAAATAAAGCAGTTGAGCAAGTAAAGCAATTAAGTCACTTAGACATGCTTCCCTAAACTAACAGTAGGCTTAAATTGCAAGTAGTGTACACAAGGAAGAAAAACACAATTATAGTTACTTAATGAAAGCAGGGTTTTCAACAACTAGCACATGTACGCACTCGTCACCTCACGTACAAGGTATTTCATATATCAACAATACCAAATCCTAAGGGGAGTTCCCCCACACAAGGTTAGGCAAGCCACTTACCTCGAACCAGCTCAATCAACTCGAAACCATGTTCTTGCCACGAGTACCCGACTCCAAATGGCCTAAATATATTCAATTTAATTGTAAAATGTAAATATAACTTCAAGTATCTAGTTCAACTATTAAATTCGAAGCTAACACGCGAAATTAGGAAAATCGCCCAAAAAGTCCCCCGGGCCCACGTCTCGGAATCGGATAAAATTTGCTAAACTAGAATCCTTACACTCTCTCGAGTTCATACATACCAAATACATAAAAATCGGACCACAAACAACCCTTCAAATCCTTAATTCCAAGTCTCCAACTTCAAACCCTAAACCCCCAATTTTAACCTTCATTTTTCATAAATTTCTTGCCAAATCAGTAGAATAATACCATATAAACGAGTTTTGGGTCTAAAAATCTTACCTCCTCGAAGCTCCCTTGAATTCTCTATCAAAAACCTCCCAAAAAGCTCAATTCTTGGATGAAAATGGTGAAAGAATGGACTGAAATCGCGACAGAAACCGTATATAGGTTCTGGCCCAGGGTTTCCGCACCTGCGGCCTTTTCCTTGCACCTGCGGTCCCAGGTGCGCACCTGCGAAAAATCACTTAATGCACTGGGCCGCACCTGCGCTTCACCTTCCGCACCTGCGGTCACGTAGGTGCGCTCAACCTCTCGCACCTGCGACTTCTGGTCTTCGAGCGCATGGCCGCATCTGCGGCTGCTCCCACGCTGCTGCGATCACGCACCTGCGGTCCCCAATCCGCAAGTGCGGTTATGACAGAAGTTCAGCAGCTGAAGCTGCTCAAACAAACTCCCAATTCTTCCGACAACCTTCCAAAATCATCCCGACACCCCCGGGACCTCAACCAAAAGTACAAACAAGTCATATACCACTATTCAAATTTGTACCAACCCTTGGAACATTCAAAACAACGCCGGAATACCAAATCACCCTCGGATTCAAGCCTAAGGATTCCAAAACTTCCAATTTTCGCTTTCGATCGAAAAGTCTATCAAACTTCGTTCGAATGACCTGAAATTTTGCACACACGTCCCAAATGGCACAACAGATCTACTCCAACTTCCGAAATTCCATTCCGACCCCGATATCAAAATCTCACTATTGAACCGGAAATTTCAAAAATTCGACTTTCGACATTTCAAGCCTAATTAAGCTACGGACCTCCAAAATACAATCCGAACACGCCCCTAAGCCCGAAATCACCCAACAGAGCTAACGAAATCGACGGAATTCCATTCCGAGGCCGTCTTCACACTGCTCCGACTACAGTCCAAATTCTAAAGCTTAAGCTCTCATTTAGGGACTATGTGTCCCAAAATACTCCGAAACTCAAAACGAATCCTCCCGACAACTCACAATAGCAGAAATAAACACGGGGAATGCAGTTAATAGGGGAACGAGGCGTTAATTCTTAAAACGACCGGCCGGATCGTTACAGTCTTGCCCCCCCCATCTTCCATGTAAAATTGGTGCAAGTTGTGTTACGTAACATATAATTACCATCTGACACACCTCCTTTTTTCGAAGAATCGAGATTTTTTTCAGTTAAAATGAAATTAATTGAAATGGGATTATTTATGTATTTTTAGAGTCGTCACTTGGAATAATTTAATGGTGTCCCAAGTCACCAATTTATTTTAAAATTCCAAATTGAGGAAATTTGACTCTTTTTAAAGTTTGAGAAAACCAGAAGACCGGGTAAGGAATTTTTGTTAACCCGGGAGAAGGTGTTAGGCGTTCCCGGGTTCCGTGGTTTTAGCACGGTCGCTTTTAAGCATGCCTTAATTTAATTATTTAATTACTCATTTTTATAAGCTATGTACGTTTACCTTTTTACCTCTTTTAATTATGGCGTTATGAATTTATCTTTAAAATGGATTACATGTGTGTAAATCCGTTTTATTTGGTGTGTTAAAATGATGTCATACGTACGTGTACACAATTAATCACGTTTTATTATTTGGTTATGATTGTTTTGCAAAGTCGCGCGAACGCATACTTTGATTTATTTTGAAAATCATAATTATGTCACGCGAACGTGTACACAATCACGATAATAGTTTAGAACGCGCCTGAAGCATCTTATGAATATTCATACATTAATTAATTTTCTAAGGTTTGGGAGTTTGGGTGTGGGAGTCTACACTTAGGGAATGGCTTATTGCAGACACGGCGCAAGATTGATCGAATTGGTTATGAAGCAGTTGGCTACACATTAGTCGTCTTCTATAGGCTTATAAAGGTGCAAGGAATATGGACTAAAAGTTTATTCTTTCAGTTAATACCTAAAAGATAATTGAGAAGGTTAGAGCTGGCAAGTTAACAGTTATTTTGTATTACTAAGAAATCGTTATTAATCAATTCCGAAAGAGTTTGGCACTGGAACTGCATATCGTTTAATCAATCAATTCTTCACAAACTCGTCATTGAAGAGTAGTGTTATTGGGCTAGAGTTATCGAGTACCCAAATTGGATTTTTCAACAAATTGCTTGTGCATATGGGGGTTCGAGTTAGAGCCCAAGGCATCCCCTGGCCTTCATGATTTAGTTTAACAAAACTCTACATAAGCTAGACCAGGCCCAAACAAGTAACCACATGCCATGAATGTACAATCAACAAACTTTACAGTTAATTTACAGCACTGTAACAACAGGATCAACTGCAGTAGAACAAAGAAGTAATAATGAAACTGTTGTGAAGATGAATTATTACAACACAATTCATTCTAATAGAATTAATGCTACAGCTTCTTTTATAGCTCAATCTAACTTTACCACACATAAAATTAATTACTCCAAGCTTGAAAACACCTGGGTCGAACTGGCTTTCTAAAAAAACAAGCAAATCAAATCAATTAATAATCAGATCTGCCTGTCCTAAGCCTTCCACTTAATAATTATGTTTCTGATTTACCAATACACGATCAAGTGTAGAATATATCTAAGACAAAAACATCATAACAAGTGCCAGCCAATTTAATCTAGTTTCAACTCACTGCAATAACAATCAATCATCAACAATTACCATGAAAGGCATTTTATATCAGAAGCAGGCGTACTACTGCGACTTCAGCATGTTGTATGGCATTTTAGGCATACTATGAGTTAGAAATTTAAGGAAATAACACAGCATATTCAATTTGTCACTCAGAACTTGATTTAAACAGTAATTAGAGAACATAATTTGAAGGATTTCACATGAATTAGTAAAGATGAAAATCAAAGCAAATCACAACTTTGTGCTTCAAATAACTACACTTTTTGCATTATTTAATAGAGGATGGTACCTGTTTACTGTCGCGCCCTTTTTTCTCACGAAATCGGGTTTCGACACGTGACAACTCTTTTAAGGAGGTGTTAAAAGAGAGAGTCGCCACCTAACGAGTTTCAGGTGCGTTAGGGTACCTATTTGCAGATAACTCTGGTTTAACTAGTTTGTATCACCAAAGATCGGGTAAGGGCTCAAATTACATCGAAGAGAAGGTGTTAGGCACTCTTCGAGGTCCACAACTGTGGGTCCCGGCCGAACTCAAATTATATGAATTAGTTAGATAAACAAAGACAGAGAGAAACAAGAAGCTTGGGCAGTTTTATTATCAAAAGACTTAGAATAAACACTTGATTTAAAGACAAGATGGGGGGTCCTAAGTTTTTTAGCCTAAAAGATCACCCCGTGCAACATAAATAATACTTCGTAACTCCCTCGAAATGGGGTGTTACTCGTATGATTCAGCGGGCACAGACTATCATCTCCTGCTACCCGATTACTATCTTTAAATTTGTTACCTAGAGCGCACTAATTGATTTTAAATCGTGCCTTATGCGTGCACTACCCGTCCCATGCCTCTGGCCCAGGAGCCTTTGGACCTCTATTTTGGGTGGTTCTAGACTTTACCTAGGTTACTCAAAAATGATAAATCTAAGCGACATTCAAAACATGTAGAACTACACATAAGGGAAACAAATGGCTCAAGTTAGCCTCCACATGTAAACAACAAACGCATGCTAACAAGTAATGAGGCAGTAAACAATTTCAGAATAGAGTCTTTAGATTCTATAGTCATGGCTTCTATGTGATTCTGAATTTTAAAACATACAGGCAGTGTTGCTTCTTAGGTTAACAACTTTGCCTATCTCAAGTATTGTAAATCCTATAAGCATGCTTTCTAATTATGTTTGCGAAATAAGGCAGTGAAATAGTTTGATAGTGCAAATTACCAGCGTTTGTTTTTATCAACATACTTTCTGCGAGCAACAGGGTCCTACAGGCAAGATATCAAAGAATTGGCAATCGAAACTGGTTTTTATCCTTTCATTTCTACAAGTATGCTTTCTAGGCGAACAATAACAGTAATAACAACTAATTTTGATTATATTCCAATAGGCATGATATCTATGTGAATATTGTAAAGAGCAAGTATTTATAACTCAATGTAATCCTATATGCATGATATCTAACATGAAGCAATTTGAATGAATAATTACTGTGTTGTAGTATAGCAGGCAGATAATAACGTGAGAGTGGAACATGTGCACAGGTGAGATTATTTATGTCCTATAGGCATGTTATCTAACGAAACACATAGAAGCAAAATATGTTGAACAAATTAAACACTCAGATCCTATAGGCAGGATTTCTACCCTTTCATGCAAACATTAGAATAGACTCATTTTCCCAAATTTTACTAATACCCCAATTGTTATTACTGAATTATTACAGGCCCAATAATGAATATAAGATTACAGAATGGTACAGATAACTATAGTGGGCCTAAGACAGGCCTAAAGTGTACCCAGCCCAACCAGGCCTTAAATTTCGTCTCCACACAGATTTCAACATAGCCCATAAATCGTAAGAGAATTTGGATTATACCTAATAGCCATAGTTGATCAAAAGATCCAGGAAACAGTCATTTACACAAGCCAATTGGCCTATTCAATAGGCATAGAGAGGGATAGAATTGAAATCAGGAAAGGTGGCCAAAGAACCTTAGGCCCTAGTGTTTCAGAGTTCACAAGGGCCTCAAAGTGGACCCCGAGCAGTGCTCACACTAGGGAGGTTAATAGAGAAGTTTTAGGGGGCCTTGACTTTCAACCGGCCAAGAATTAGAGACTCAGAATAGGGAAGCAACCAATTAAAATAGTAGTAAAGTAATAAGGCTTGGAAAAGTGCATTTTGCAAACATTACAAAGTGATCAAATAATGAACATGTCGACACGGAGGGTGCATGAATTCATGAAAACGAATTGATACTTCAAATTCTCACTTAACACATTGGGGCAGGGTGACATATTGATAAGAAATAAGAAGCTTGAAGCTGATGGGATTACCAAGTTAATAGGCAAGGAGCATTAGTCCAGTAAGACAAATAGTTGTCACTAATGCAACAAATTCAAAACCTAAAGGATCAAATTATGCTAAACACATGGGTTATACAGTGTGACATATACTTGATGAAGCAAACAGAATCAGATGTCACAGAGGCATCAGCCAAGAAAGACCAATTGTTAGAGGTACAGAATTGGATAGGGCAAGAACACAATAAGTGACAAGTATAGTCGTAGGAACAAATTATAACTAGAGTGAAAGTTTAAACAGATTAGGGCATACTAATAACATAAAACAACTATAGAAATTCAGAATCAGGCAGGAAGCATGGATTAGGCCATATAACCAGTGCAAACACTCAAATTATCGATAACATTAGGCTAAACATGCTTCGAATTGTCCAAATTTCCTAAGTTAGATACAAAATGCATTATTTAGGGCTAACAGTTTTATAGGCAGAATCATACATGAAGAGTCAAGGAATTATATCAAGTCAGGCAATTTCAGAAATCATAGATATGCTAATTAAAACATAATGGAATAAACATTGCGAAGGCTGAGAAACTAACCAGTTATTGCTCAACAAACAAGAACAGAACAGCAATGACCCAGAATCTCAGATGCGTCAATTTCCCAACGGTTTCAAGAACCCAGGGCAGTGCTCACACCCAAGGAAGGTCGAAAAGTAGGAAATCCAGTGGCCTTGGCTTTCAGCCGGCCAAGAACCAAACAGAACAAAATAACAAATGAACATAGAGTAAAAGCCCAATATTTTCAGTGAAAATTAGCGATTGAAGTCTTCTTTGGAAGGGAATGGGGGAGGTGTTTATATAATAGTAAAAATCAAACTGTAACGGAGTGATTTAAGCAATAAACAAGGAAAATGAATATACAAATAGGTATGAAAAATCAATTTAGGAGATTGTAAACCCTAGTTTTTTTAGGGAAAGTAAATATCAACAGAATATACACAAAACAGTAGCGTAGGACGAATATAGACAAAAATAATACTCAAAATCAGAGATTTGAACCAATTTTGGTTCGATTTTGAAGACATCTGTAAACCCTAGTTTTAGGGAAAGTAAATATCAAGAGAATATAAACAAAAATCGGACTCACAGTAGCATAGGATGAATATAGACAGAATAACACTCAAAAATTAGGGATTTGAACCATTTTTGGTTCGATTTCGGAGAGATCTGCTTGCCATGTTTAGGCAAGCACTATAGGAGAATAGCCAGTACCAGAAAGGGGGTCGTATATGGCAAGAAACGGCTATTGAATCCCATATTTGGTGGGATTAGGAGAAGATTTAGGGGGGCGGCATTTTTAGGGTTCTTCAGAGAGGTGGAGAGACGAGAGGATAATGAGGCAGCAGGGCAAAGGGGAAATGGGTTAGGGTTTGGGTAGGTGACGGGAAAATTAAAAGGGAAGTGTGAATAAGGGTCGTTGATCTCTCAAGATCAACTGCCAAGATTAAAAATTTGGAACGAGCGAGTCCTGGAGATGGGGCAACAACCGGGGTTTGGGTCATGGGTTGTTTAGTTTGGGCTGGGGTTACTGGGCTAGAGTATTGGGGTTTTGGCCCGTTTATTTGGTCCGAAAATTGGTTTAAAATGGGCTGTTATTTAAATACCCAACATTTATCATTTTTTTTTATAAAAGTAATTAATAGAATAAAAAAATATTATTTATGCACTAAAATGATTAAAAATAATAGCCTAACATTATAAAAATATAAAAAGTTATTTGGCACAAGTAATGTAATTATACATGAATATAGGCTATTATTGCTAAAATGTGCATTTAGCCTAAAAATGCAAATGCAATTACAGAAAAATAAAGTAAAATATTATAAAACATACATGTTGGTGTAAATAATAAGTCTGGATGATTAAATCATCCCAAAATAATTTAAAGGATAATTATTAGATGTTTATATAATAAAAATATAGAAAGAAATTAATTTAGAGCCTTTAAAAATTATAGAAAATTATGAAAAATGCTTGTATAGGTTTGTAAACTAAATAATGATGCAAACATGCTATTTTGAGAGTATATATACTATTTGAGAAAATATGAGGGCAAAATTTTTTATCAACAACTGCCCCTCTTTACCCGGGAATGATGAAAGAGTTGTCGGGCAAAGCATTGATGACCAATTATGACTGAATGGGGTGATTAGAAAAATGGAGGCCGAACTCTGGTTTCTGAGTTGCCTACATATCCCTGGTATTACGGCAATTAGGCCGTGTGTAGTTCTGGATCCAGCGGTGAACTAAGCCGGTGAAGTTGTTATAGGAATAGACAACTCTTCTAGATAGGACGATATCAGATGAGTTTATATGGAATTGTGAATGGATGTATCTTGGAACGGTTATGGATGAGCATTTGAATGGTTATCAAGTGAAAGTGGGTAACGGACGGTGGTTGGTTGTGTTTGAGGTAGTTTTAGGATGTGAGCATCAAACGGAAACCGGAGCGAAGATTGCCCCCGTTAAAAGAACGGTTACCTCCTAGGTTACTTGTAAAACTTAAACGCAATGCATGCAAGTATATTTGGGATTATTGCGAGAGTTTAAACATGATGCAAATTCCCTTTGGACCATGACAATTGTCTTTGGACGACGAGGATGATGTCCTTAGACAATGATGTCCTGGGCCATGAATCGCGTGATAAGAGATTCGCAGGCCACGGAACGATGTTCTCGGGCCATGAGAATATGCCTCTTAACTATGACGCCTTTGAATAATGATGTGCAATATTGAGAGATCCTCAGACCATGAAATGGTGTCTTCAGGCTATGAGGATGATGCCTTTGGACTATGACGCCTTTGGACAAGATGGTGATGTTTTAGCCCATGAGATGCAAAAGACATGATGCTGGGTCATATGAGAAGCGAAACAAGAGCCTAGTATTGCATAAGATTGGGGCAGAGCTTAACCCCGGGAAAGCAAAATTAGTACTAGATTTCAAGTAGCATAGCGTTCGGTATTATGCAAGAAAAGGCAGAGCTTAGCCTTATGTAGTTGAGGAGGCAGGGCTTAGCCTCATGCAAAATAGGAGATGGTGCTTAGTCTCATGCAATTAGGAGACAGTGCTTAGTCTCATGCAAGGAAAGGCAATGCTTAGCCTTATGCAATTAGGGAGGCAATGCTTAGCCTCATGCAAAATAGGAGACAGGGCTTAGTCTCATGCAAGAAAAGGACACAGGGCTTAGTCTCATGGAATGGAAAGTAATGCTTAGCCTTATGCAATTAGGGAGGCAATGCTTAGCCTCATGCAAAATAGGAGACGGGGCTTAGTCTCATGCAAGAAAAGGAGATAGGGCTTAGTCTCATGCAATGGAAGGCAATTTTTAGCCTTATGCAATTAGGGAGGCAATGCTTAGCCTCATGCAAGAAAGGGTAATGAGTGATAGCAGAGTATTTCTTAGTTGTAGATATGTTTGCGTTTGGCAGCTTTATCATTATGAAGATAGTGATTTTGATGTGTGTACGTATTTGCGGATATTCCCTGTTCCTGCATCCAAAGAAAAATCGTGAGTTTTGCGGGGAAGGTTGGTTCGTACCTTTGCCAGCTTGCTTTGCTTTGCTTTGCTCTGCTTTTGCCCTGTATCGGGATCCCTCTCAAATTATCCTGGGTAGCATCTGGTTGTTTATAAAATAAAGGTTTTCGAGAAAAATATGCGTGCATTTGATGAATGTAGTTATTTAAAACATAGTAGTATGCAGTATCAAGTAAATTAGATGAACCAATGATTGTGACACTTTCGAGACATTGCGACTTCTTTGCATTACATTTTTGAGGGTCCTCCTCAAAATTCTGCCCCAGTTTAATAAGCGATTCTTTGACCGTTCTGCATATGATGAAATTGGATGGACTTGCTCCGTAATTTTGAGGGTCCTCCTCAAAAATTCTGCCCCAGTTTTTGACCATGGTGAAAATGAAGATTTTATTGAGTTGTGACCGAACCCACATGGCTGCCTATATATCCCCTCTTAAATGGGAATCAGGTCAAGCGTAGTTCAGTTACATCAAATGAAGAATTTCAGGAAACAGCTGTACTCTTCTTTCTCTGATGGTGACAGGTTAATGCTTATGCGAGTTTCTTTGACTATTTTGGAATCTCCCAAATCGACTATCTCGGTTTTGTCCAAATTGGACTTAGGCTTGTTCTCAAAACTTTCCACTTCTCTGACAATTTCTTCAGGTATTATTTCGTCTTCCAAATCCTCTAAATCACTATCCTTATGTTGCGTTGTCTCATTACATGACACAGTCGTCGGTTCATCAGGATAAGTAATAATAATGTTGTAGAGAGAAAATGTAAAGGAATAATAAATAGCAATGCATTAAATAAATCTTGAAAACATCAAACAAGTATGGCTCGATGACTCGAGCAATTATTTCAAAACAAAATATGTTCAAGACAAAGTACTAAAAATGTCTTAAATACTTAAAATTGTTTTTTTTAAAGAAATAGATTGTGCTAATTGCCAGGCTACCCAGTAACTCGACGGGCCTGGGACGGTGCAGCACGGTGCAGCAGTCTAATTCTTGAGAACAGCTCATTTTCCCACTGTCTGAATTGTAAGTCCTTCCTCCTCCTCCTCCTCAACTATTGCACTGCAATCCATGTCTTCATCATCCAGAAATATCATTTGGAGGAGGAGGAGGTGGAGGACCTCTAGATTTGGTATGATATGTTGATGATGTCATTATGCACGAACCAACCTTAGGGGATGGGAATAAACAAAGAAAAGAAGAAAACAAAAAGGTAAACAAGTCAGTAAGGAGTATTAAAGGGATATTTTCTGTAATTAAACACATATTGTAGAATTATAAATTCGCGTCCTAATTTGGGGACCTCATTGTGTCCGAGCTAGGCCTAAGAGGCATATTGATTTGGAGAAAAACCAATGATTGCGTCATTCCATTAACGAGATAAATGGACCAAATCCCTACTAAAATGGCAATAATTATAAAGAGTCACTAATGGCATTTGCCTTATTACAACCAAAGTCTAAAACGAGTCTAGAAAGAAAATAAAAATATCATTCCTAATTTATTTGGTCCTAGAGGGGCCTTCTCCATGCTTGGCCTTCTTGGCTCCATCAATCAGGTTCCCCAGGTCGCGCATGTCCAACAGCAGATATGCCCTTGCTAGATGCCCTCCTTCATTGCCCTTTGCATTCTGATAGTCTGAGATCCTTTTCCTCATCTTTCCCTCAAGCTCCATCAACCCTTGCTCCAAATACTCCAACCTTTCTATTGACTTAGTAGCGATTCCCCTCCATTCGTTGATTACTTCCATGTCCACTTTATGTTGTTCCAAATGTCTGGATTCAGACTCGAAACCCATTTTGCGCAACCTCATGTATTTGACTTATGCCTCAGTAGCGTCGCCTATGACCCTATTCCTCAAATTAACCCCTAGCTTGACATCTCTTGCTATGTCATCTACCAACCATGATGGGTAGAAGTACACATGGCTGGCATGATACCGATCTGGCTCGATGGTATCTTTCTCCACAACGATCTTTTGATGACACATGTGTTGTGCCTCGAACTTGAATGGAATGGCGTTCCCCTGGAAGTCTGCTTTGTACTGAACCATTTTAGAAACTCGCGGTATAACCCGTTTTCTCCCAGCTTGCCTCATAACCCTGATAGGAGCTTAAGGATAGATCCCCCTCAATCCGATTAGCACTAGATGAGGAGCATCTCTCGACCTGATGATGAATTCGCCGCTAGGGAACCACTCGAACATCCAGTGTACCTTGTCATCAGTCAAATTGCTAAAGAAATGTACCCAGCTCACAGCGTTTCCCGGTTGTACAAACCTGTCTGGGATAAAAGTCATTCTCTTCGGATGGTGATAGGCTATGTGGTCATTCCATGGTCGTCGCGGAAGTTCTTGATGGTATTCTCCTCTTTGAAGGTGTTCTAACAACCATATTGCAGCAACAGATTGCAACCCTCGAAATGTCTATATCCTTTTTTGCAATGGTCTAAGTCTCGGTACATCTCAACCAAAATCATAGGGATAATAGTATAAGTTTGCCCCTCAATCCCCTCTATTAAGGTCTTAGTGACCATAGCTAGGCGAGTGTGGATCCTTTCTCCCTGTATTGGAAATACCAGCATCCCCAAAAAACAGACAATAAATACAAAAACTCGACGGTGAGTCCAACCCAAAGAAGTGATGGCAAACTCATCATGATAAAGGCGATATGACTTGTTGTGCCCATAACGCTCATAAAGGAAATCGAATGGTATGTAAGATTTCCTCAGACAGACTAACTCATCATTTTTCCTGAAACCCATCATTTTCAAGAAACCTCGAGAAGTGCGGTTTTCCGGTACCAACAAACCAGGGATATCCCATGGGAGCCTAGCGAAGCCTCCTATTTCTTCTAAAAGGGGAGTCATTTCTATGTCGCTAAAACGGAAGATGGCTCTCTTCTCATCCCAAAACATGGTGGCAATCTCAATTAATGCATTTGTTTGGCTGAATTTCTAACAAGGTGGGTAAATTTCCAAGAACTCTTTACACATGATTTTTGTCACTTGGTGAGAGATTTTCCCACCAATCTAGCAGCAAAGGTGGGATATTTTGAACCATGCCGAACCTGGGGACTTCATGCCTCATTTCTGCAAAACAAATAAAACTAGCCCTTTCCCCCTCTGGATTTGGCTATTTACACGTTAATGATCAACATATTGGCATATTTTCTCCAAATAATGCACATATCATGATTGTGTCCATTGGGATTATGAAAATTAGCGAGTTATTACACGGATAGCGTTCTAACCCATACTAGGTTTGGACATGATGCATGCACAGTTAATATTAGAGTGGGGGTTTCTAGAAGAGTCTAGACTGGTACCCTCAAGCGGACAACTTGAAAGGGAAAGGCACGGAACCGTCGACTGCATCGCTGATCGACTAGTTTTACCGCAAATAAGCCTTTCCAAATTTAAAGGGTGATTTAGGAAGAGCGCGGACACTCATCAAGCGCCGTTATGGTATTAATTGCGCACGAGTGGAATATGATGTGGAGCATGCTTTATGCAAAGATAAAACAATATGTTGTCAAATATTTTGCATGATGAAAACAGTAAATGCAGTATTAAATGAAACGTAAAGACACAAAAAGAAAGGAAAACAAGGAAGAAGTTTGTTCGCGCAATGTGGAAATTGTAATAAAGTAAACGGGGGAGTGAGGGTGGGGAGAGACATGATGTAGCAATTCATAAAAAAAATATCTTCGAGCAAGCAAACATGACTAGAAATAAAGGAAAACGCATGTTATGACCAAATTGAGCAGAGATTTGCATATTAATGCAATTCAAATAAAGAGAAAATGGGGAAAAGGGTGTACAGGCAGCAATAAAAGGGAAACGGGAGCAGGATATTCATGTAATAGCAAAAATAATAAAAGACACGTTTATCAGAGAAGACTAATTCATACAAATCAACTTCGCTATGGTAAGAGCCTAAAAACATTCCCAGCAGAGTCGCCATGCTGTCGCGCCCATTTTTCTCGCAAAATCAGGTTTCGACACGTGGCAACTCTGTTAAGGAGGTGTTAAAAGAGAGAGTTGCCACCTAACGGGTTTGAGGTGTGTTAGGGCACCTATTTGCAGATAACTCTAGTTTAACTAGTTTGCATCACCAAAGATTGGGTAACTGCTCAAATTACCTCGAAGAGAAGGTGTTAGGCACTCTTCGAGGTCCATAACTATGGGTCCCGGCGAACTCAAATTATATTAATTAGTCAGATAAACAAAGACAGAGAAACAAGAAGCTTGGGTAGTTTTATTATCAAAAAACTTAGAATAAAAACTTGATTTAAAGACAGGATGGGGGGTCCTAAGTTTTTTATCCTAAAGGATCACCCCGTGCAACATAAATAATACTTCGTAACTCCCTCGAGATGGGTGTTACTCGTATTATTCAGCGGGCACATACAATAATCTCCTGCTACACGATTATTATCTTTAAGTTTGTTACCTAGAGCGCACTAATTGATTCTAAATCATGCCTTATGCGTGCACTACCCGTCCCATGGCCTATGGCCCAAGAGGATTTGGACCTCTATTTTGGGTGGTTCGAGACTTTACCTAGGTTTCTCAAAACTAATAAATCTAAGCGACATTAAAAACATGTAGAACTACACATAAAGGCAACAAATGGCTAAAGTTAGCCTCCACATGTAAAAAACAAACGCACGCTAACAAGTAATGAGGCAGTAGATAATTTCAAAATAAAGTCTTAAGATCCTATAGTCATGGCTTCTATGTGATTCTGAATTTTAAAACGTACAGGCAGTGTTTCTTCTTAGTTTAACGACTTTGTATATCGCAAGTATTGCAAATCCTATAGGCATGCTTTCTAATTCTGTTCGCGAAATAAGGCAGTGAAGCAGTGTGATAGTGCAAATTACCAGCGTTTGTTTTTATAAACATACTTTCTAGGCGAGCAATGGGGTCCTATAGGCAAGATATCTAAGAATTGGAAATTGAAACTAGTTTTTATCATTTCATTCCTATAACCATGCTTTCTAGGCGAACAATAACAATAAAAGCAGCTAATTTGATTATATTTCTATAGGCATGATATCTATGTGAATATTGTAAAGAGCAAGTATTTATGACTCAATGTAATCCTATAGGCATGATATCTAACATGAAGCAATTTGAACGAATAATTACTGTGTTGTAGTATAGCAGGCAGATAATAACGTGAGAGTGGAATGTTGGCCCAAGATCAGTTGAAGTTTTGAAGAATGACAAACGAACTCAGTAAAGGACCAGGTTCATCTAAGGAGACACAGTTGTTATGGCCTATACACATGAGATGCACGTGAAGAAGATAAGTCCTTGAGATCAAGCAGCAATATCTTGATGGATATCTTCTGAACTGATCGAAAAGATTGCATATAGGATAAGGAGTTGAAGTCTCCTTATGAAAAGAGAATTACATCCGGATCAAGAATATGGATTAGGAGTTAGAGTTGTTCTTGGACTCGAATTGTCAAAGGATCCACAATTCGAGTTCTTATCAGACTCTGATTACTAACTCTATAAATATAACGAATGTTCTCTTTTACAGGTGAATGCACATAAGCAGAAGTTAAGCATATTTGAGAGCAAAAAGATCAAGTCTGATTTGCAAGCAACATATGCGAGATACAAGTGTGCACGTCTGAAGCTACATGAACTAAGATAGAAGAACCAGTTTCATCATTGTGTTTATTCTAAGTATAGTTCAATTGTAGTAGGTTTTCATATTGTACCATTCAGCTTTATCTAGAAGCAATTGTAATAGGTATATTGAGTATTCAAGTTAGAGTTAACTTGAAAGTGTCGCAACAGTTGAGGCTGTGTGCTACACTGGGATTAGATTTAATCCTTAGGTTTACAAAGAGTTTTGTAAATGCAGTTTTTGGCTCAGTGATTTTAGTGGAGTTTGGGAAAATCCTACTGAGTAGTAGGTCGAGGTTTTTTCACCTTTTGAGCCAGGTGTTTTCCACGTAAAAATCTCTGTGCACTTTGCTTTCAGTATTTATTATTCCGCAAACTGCTGTAGTTAGAACACTTAGAAGAATCAGGTTCTTCTAACGCGAAAATTAGGTACCACACAAATCACCCCCCCCCCCCTCTTGTGTGGTATTGACGTTTAAAACATCATGTAACATGTGCACAAGTGAGATTATTTATGTCCTATAGGCATGTTATCTAACGAAACACATAGAAGCAGAGCATGTTGAACAAATTAAACACTCAGATCCTATAGGTAGGATTTCTACCCTTTCATGCAAACATTAGAATAGACTCATTTTCCCAATTTTTACTAATACCCCAATTGTTATTACTGTATTATTACAACCCCAATAATGAATATAAAATTACAGAATGGTACAGATAAGTATAGTGGGCCTAAGACAGGCCTAAAGTGTACTTAGCCCAGCCAGGCCTTCAATTTCGTCTCCACACAGATTTCAACATAGCCCATTAACCATAAGAGAATTTGGATTATACCTAACAGCCATAGTTGATCAAAAGATCCAGGAAACGGTCATTTACACAAGCCAATTGGCTTTTTCAGTAGGCATAGAGAGTGATAGAATTGAAATCAGGAAAGGTGGCCAAAGAACCATAGGCCATAGCGTGTCAGAGTTCACAAGGGCCTCAAAGTGGACCCCGAGCAGTGCTCACACTAGGGAGGTTAATAGAGAAGTTTTAGGGGGCCTTGGCTTTCAGCCGGCCAAGAATTAGAGACTCAGAATAGGGAAGCAACCAATGAAAATAGTAGTAAAGTAATAAGGCTTGGAAAAGTGCATTTTGCAAACATTACAAAGTGATCAAATAATGAACATGTCGACACGGAGGGTGCATGAATTCATGAAACAAATTGATACTGCAAATTCTCATATAACACATTGGGGCAGGGTGACATATTGATAAGAAACAAGGAGCCTGAAGCTGATGGGATTACCAAGTTAATAGGCAAGGAGCATTAGGCCAGTAAGACAAATAGTTGTCCCTAATGCAACAAATTTAAAACATAAAGAATCAAATTATGCTAAACAAATGGGCTATACAGTGTGACTTATACTTGATGAAGCAAACAGAATCAGATGTCACAGAGGCATCAGTCAAGAAAGACCAATTGTTAGAGGTACAGAATTGGATAGGGCAAGAACACAATAAGTGACAAGCATAGTCATAGGAACAAATTATAACTAGAGTGAAAGTTTAAACCGATTGGGGCGTACTAATAACATAAAACCACTATAGAAATTCAGAATCAGACAGGAAGCATGGATTAGGCCATATAACTAGTGCAAACACTCAAATTATAGATAATATTAGAAACATGCTTTGAATTGTCCAAATTCCCTAAGTTAGATACAAAATGCATTATTTAGGGCTAACAGTTTTATAGGCAGAATCACACATGAGAGTCAAGGAATTATATCAAGTCAGGCAATTTCAGAAATCATAGATATGCTAATTAAAACATAATGGAATAAACATTGCAAAGGTTGAGAAACTAACCCGTTATTGCTCAACAAACAAGAAAAGAACAGCAATCAGGACCCAGAATCTCAGATGCATCAATTTCCCAAGGGTTTCAAGAACCCGGGGCAGTGCTCACACCCAAGGAAGGTCGGAAAGTAGGAAATCCGGTGGCCTTGGCTTTCAACCGGCCAAGAACCAAACAGAACAAGATAACAAGTGAACACAGAATAAAAGCCCCAATATTTTCAGTGAAAATTAGCGATTGAAATCTTCTCTTGAAGGGAATGGGGGAGGGGTTTGTATAATAGTAAATACCAAGCAGTAACTGAGTGATTTAAGCTATAAACAAGGAAAATGAATATACAAATAGGTCTGAAAAATCAATTTAGGAGACTGCAAGCCCTAGTTTTTTTAGGGAAAGCAAATATCAACAGAATATACACAAAACATTAGCATAGGACGAATGTAAGGCCCCGTGAAAATTTCTACTCAAAACCCGGAAGCTCGTAGTACCAAGTTAGGAATATGTGTTAGAAATTTGTAAAATTCTTCGCGGTGAGCTTGCTCACCGCGGTTCGGAACCTTTGGACTGATCTGTGCATTAAAAAGTTAAGGAATAATATTTTACAGAAAAGTGCATTTATGCGGTCCATTATGCGGCCGCATAATAGCTATGCGGACCGCATAGTCGCCGCAGAGTCAGATAGTTTTATGGTTAATTTTGAGGTCAACTATGCGGCCAATTATGCGATCACATAATCAATATGCGGGCCGTATAGTCATCGCATTATCCCCTTGAAATTTTTGCAAGGGGCAGTTCTGCGGTGCATTATGCGACCGCAGAATAGGTATGCGGACCGCATTCTTGTCGCATACCCGGGCAGTTTGTTCAGGTTTTTGAAGCTATTTTTGCGGTCCCTTTTGCGGGCCACATGTCCATTATGCGATCGCAGATTGTGTCGGGGATCCTATTTTTTAACTTTTAAAACCCGACCCCTTCCCATTAAAAACACCCCATCAGACCTCTTTTATGCTATTTTATTGCAAATAGAGTGAGAGAGGATGTTCTAGAGGGGGAGAGAGTGATCTTCATCAAGTCCCCACCCAATCCTTGCCTAAACCCTTGAAGAATTTCAAGTAAAGCTGCTAGGCCTTCACCCCAAGAGGTAAGAACTTGAGCCCTAACCTTTGGTTACAAAATTCACACTAGAATGTGCAATTAGCTTGTGGGTTCATGGGTATAAAAATGGATTTTCTTGCATGCATAAAAGATAATAGGGCATGGGGAGGCTGTGAACTAAAAAGATAGCAATTGGGGTGTAAGATGATGAAAATCTCTCACAAAAGGGTCCTAAAATCACAATGCACACTTAATGCTTGATAATATGCTCAAATGAGCTAGAATCTTAATCATGTCTCTAATTCTTGGTTCAATTTGTAATTCCCATAAAATAGATTGAAGTTGCTAAGAGTCCCGAAATTGTGTATGAATTTAAGGAAAACTCTATTGGGGTATGTATGGCTAAAACCCCCATTTATTAGAAATTGAGCTCCGTTGGTGTATGTGCAAATGTGGTAAGACTGAAATTGGATTGATGAATTGATTGTTATCTCACATGAATTGGTTTTGCAACTATTTATACGTGAAAGGTGTGCCTCAATGTGTTCAATATACTATTCTTGATAATTTAAAGATGTGCGAAGAATATAAACCATGTGTTGGAATGCCTAGACCTCAAGTCAAGATTAAAATTGAGATTGTCATACCAACTATGTGAAATCTTATCTATGCTTACAACTTGAATCGCTCTTGTATGTGCCTATTGTCCTAAATTGCAAGGTTAGTATTGAAAGTGAACATGATGTGATAATTGTGGCCCGAAGTGCCTATGAATTGATATATGTGAAATAAAGAATGAAACGAGATGATTAATGAGAAAGGAACAACGCCTTGGTAAGGCGGCCTAGCCGATTGGGCCGTGATCGGATGCCATGCCGCACACATGGTGGTATTGTGCTGGTATTAATTCCGGGAAAGGAGAATGAGATTGTGATTGAGGTATATGTCTCAAATGAGGCAACCTAGTCGATCGGGTCGTGATCGGACTCCGCTCAAGATAGCGGTGGTATTGCGAATAATGATGAACAGTATGAAATGCCCCAAACTAAAGCTATGGAAATTATGTGAAAGTTATATGATTCTTTTATTTGATGATGTGGTGATCGTTTAAAGCTTTTGATTTATACTTGTGATTTTCCTATTCTTGTATGATAGTTCTTTCTAATCAGATGGTATTTAGTTATACATACTAGTACTATTCCATGGTACTAACGTCCCTTTTGCCGGGGGCGCTACATCTTTCCATGAATGTAGGTGGCTCCATAGCGGACAGTGCCGATCGTAGATAGCGGAGCATCCTCCATTCAGCAATCTTGGTGAGCCCCTCTTCTTTCAGGGGTGATGCAGTATGTGTTTTGTTATAGATTTCCACTTTTGAGGTATAGCCGGGGCCTTGTTGCCGGCGTTATCATAACTGTCTTTTGTATCTTTAGAGGCTCCGGAGATGTTTGTGTGGGTTATGTATGGGTGTTGGATGGGTCAATGAACTGTGTTGTAATTCTAAACTCTAGTTCTTCTAAACTGTAACTGTATGAAATCTTGAAAACTTAACCATGGTTTAAGGTTTGTGATATGAAATGAACTAACAATGTTGAATATACGATCTTTCCTATTGACTAAATAAACGAAAGTGTGGTTTCCTTAATCGTATTGAGTTGGGTAGAAAGTGTTAAAAAGACTTGCTCATTTGGGTTCACTCGATTGAGTGCAGGTCGCGCCTCCCAAGGTTGGGGCGTGAAGCCTAAGGTTTTAAAGTGTCCTAGGATGTCTCGGAGCCGTGTCTAGTAGAGTCCTTCTTATCGGCGTGCAGTCGAACACATCTATAATTTGGAGGCTACTTGGGCACTTAGGAATATCATCCTTCTTTGATATTCTGGATCGTGCGGCAAAACTTGTTATGAAACTGTTCCCCCTCTAACTAGTGCATTCTTTCAACTTTCAGTACATGGTACCAAAGAAGAAAGCCAGAATTGGCCAAGAAGCCAATGCCACCTCAGGAGTGGCTGATGATTCCCTACTTGATACTGCGGGTGAGGACAGTCGCCCTGCTATCACCCTGCTTGATTCTTCTATTCTGGAGTAGACTACCCCAGTTCCTACACCTACGGGGGGTACCACTATCCCTCCCATTGATACTCCTGTTCCGCCTCCAGCCCCAGCTTTCGGTTCTGGTATTTTTGATGGGTATCTTAGGGGAGATATTCAGATGCTGACTCAGCTAGTAGCCTTTCAGGCCCAGAGGTCAAATGTTGCGCTCAGTTCATCCAGCTAGCAAGGGGATTCCACCAGTTCCAGGGTGAACAGATTTCTTCAGTTAGACCCTCCAGTGTTTACGGGTGCCAATACGGAAGAAGACCCTCAGGATTTTATTGATGAGATGCACAAGACCCTCAGGGTTATGCGTGCAACTGAGACAGAGGGAGTAGAGTTGGCTGCCTACCATCTAAAAGGGGTGGCTTATGCGTGGTTTGAGTTGTGGAAAGATTCTCGTGAGGAGGGAAGCAATCCGGCGAGGTGGAGCGAGTTTGCCGATGCCTTTGTGGATCATTTCCTGCCTGCGGAGACAAGGGCAGCCCGTGCCGCATAGTTTGAGAATCTGAAGCAAGGTAGCAGAAGTGTGTTAGAGTACCATATGGAGTTTGCGCGCCTGTCCAAGTATGCTATTCACATGTTGCCCACAATGGAGGCTAGGGTGCGCCGGTTTGTTCAGGGTCTTAATCCTTTGACTATTAATGAGGCTTCTACAGCTGCCTTGAATTATGACATGAATTATGGGAAGATGGTGGCTTTTTCTCAGGCCACAGAGAACCGTAAACTGAAGAACAGGATGGAGAGAGAGGGTAACAACAAGGCTCGATCAATATGGGGGAGTCACCAGGTGGGGGAAGATCAGCTTTCAGGGGAGGATCATCAGGGCCGTCCCAGTCTGTTGCACAGTCTTCAGCCAGTGCACCGCCGTCAGGGCCCAGCCAGCAGCAGCAGTGGAGTCGTTTCAGGCTCAGTCCGGGCGACAAGGGATCCTACCAGCGGGGTCGATCAGGAGAGAGATCCCGGCAGCAACAGAGGTCCCCGTTCCCCAGGTGCGGGATGCACTCAGGGATTTGCTACTTGCAGTTACCCGTATGCTATGGATGTGGGATGAGGGGTCATATTCAGAGGCATTGTCGTGTATCCCGCTAGGGAGCGGGTAGGGGTACAACACAGCCAGCCAGCCCAGCAGCTGCTACGTCTTCAGCCCCCCCTCCAGCTCGAGGTACCCCAGCACCCGCGGGGCGTGGTGCAGCTAGGGGTGGTCCACAGAGTTCGGGAGGACCCAACCGGTTCTATGCTATGAGTGGTCGCCAGACCGTAGAGGCTTCTCCAAATGTTGTTACAGGTATTCTGACTGTCCAATCTCATGATGTGTACGCACTTATTGACCCCGGTTCCACCTTATCCTATGTTACCCCTTTTGTTGTTATGGAATTTGGGATAGAACCGGATCAGCTTCATGAGCCATTCTCGGTGTCTACTCCGGTTGGCGAGTCTATTACGGCTGCTCGAGTTTATAGAGGTTGTGTTGTTACGGTGCGTGGTAGGGATACCATGGCCGATCTTATTGAAATGGGGATGGTCGATTTTGACGTAATAATGGGAATGGATTGGCTTTATTCATGTTTTGCCAAGCTTGATTGTCGGACTATAACTATGAGGCTTGAATTTCCTAATGAGCCCGTTGTGGAATGGAAGGGAGATAATGTAGTGCCTAAAGGTCAGTTTATTTCATACCTTAAGGCCGCAAAGATGATCAAGAAGGGGTGTATCTACCATTTAGTTCGGGTCACGGACACCGATGCCGAGGCACCTAGCCTTGAGTCCGTGCCAATCGTTAATGAATTGCCGGATGTCTTTCCAGATGAGCTCCCTGGGATCCCACCAGACAGGGAGATTGATTTTGGGATCGATGTGATGCCAGGCACGCAGCCTATATCAATTCCACCTTACAGAATGGCACCGGCAGAATTGAAGGAACTAAAGGAACAATCGAAGGATTTGTTAGAAAAGGGTTTCATCCAGCCGAGTGTGTCACTGTGCGGCGCACCAGTTTTATTTGTAAGGAAGAAAGATGGGTCGCTACGGATGTGTATTGACTACCGGCAACTTAACAAAGTCACAATCAAAAATAAATACCCTCTACCAAGGATGGATGATTTGTTTGATCAATTGCAAGGTGCTAAGTGTTTCTCAAAAATTGACTTGCGGTCCGGATATCACCAATTGAAGATAAGGGAGCAGGATATTCCAAAAACAGCTTTCAGAACTCGATATGGGCACTTTGAATTTCTGGTGATGTCTTTTGGGAAAACAAACGCCCCGACAGCTTTCATGGATCTCATGAATCGAGTCTTCAAGCCTTTTCTAGACTCCTTTGTAATAGTGTTCATCGACGATATTCTTGTGTATTCCCGAAGTCGGGAGGACCATGCTAAACATCTCAGGGCAGTTCTGCAGACTCTTCAGCAGCACCAATTGTATGCGAATGTTTCGAAATGTGAATTTTGGCTTGAATCAGTCGTGTTTTTGGGTCATGTCGTCTCTAGGGAAGGAATTATGGTTGATCCTCAAAAGATTGCAGCAGTGAAAAATTGGCCTAGACCTACTACCCTGATCACTCCCAACTCTAGTCCTAAAAAGGATAAGCGGTCGCTGCAAATATAATCCGGTCTAAAAGTCCGGAGTCGAATCCCACAGAGAACTAAGGCTTAGCTGTATCTGTTTAATATCACTAAGAAGACAAGTTTGAACAATTTCCTAAATTTTAAAGATTGAGATTTATATTTCTAACTAATTAACTAGCAAATACTAAAAAGCGGTAAAATTATCAACTAACGAGACAAAGAGTTGGAGACTAAATTAAGGAGATCTAGAGTTATGATTTTCCCAATTGTCGGAATCCTTCTAGCTATGTTCCCTACAATTTTGCCAATGTATTCTCTACTGATCATGAGCACTTTAGGTGTCATAATTCTCTCTCGAGCAACTACAATAATTTACTAGACATATTTTCTCGAACTACGCTAGTTGGCTTCATCTAACCGCTCACTATGACCACGTCAAGGCCTTGTTATTTCTAAACCTACCTTTAAACCCAATGTATTGATTTCTCACATACGTTAGGAGTGACGTTGTTCAACAACTACCTAAATATGTACTCTCTCGAGCAGTACACACTAAATAGGCACAGTCAATTGATGGCCATTCAATCAACAACAACAAACACATAGTTGAACAAGTAGAGAGATCCAACGACTTAATTATATAAAAACATAACAAGAATTCATCCTACAAAAGGTTCTATCAAAACTCTAGAAAATGAATTAGCTATTCATAATAGTATGTAAAACTACAATACTAAAAATTATAACCAACAATGAAAAAGAGGAAGAGGAAGGAAAAACTCTTTGAAGAATTCCCCGCCTTGCTCCTATTGTGTCTCTGCCTCCTTAGGTCGAATCTCCGGTCTCCTTAGCCTCCTTAGGTCTAAATTATGTCAAAAGTGTGTCCAACCTCTTAAAATAACATTTTTCCATGTATATGTACCAAGTAGGGTCGGGCCCAAACTATTATACCTTCTCCTACGCAAAAAAGGACAATTTTTTCACATCTGAACAGCCGCGGCCGCGGTCAACCGTGGTACGAACGCGGTATTTGGCAAGTATACTGCCTCAGCCCGCCTCAGGTCCGCGGTTGCGGTTTCGACCGCGTTTTTCACCCTGTTCCATTTGGAATTTGGGAAAACGTAAAACATGAAAGTTGTATACCTTTGAGTTAGCTTTCCAATCATATATTGTGGAGCTCAAATAGAGTTCTGAGAAAAAAGTTATGTGCATTTTACTAGACAGTGCGCAATATGCCTACTCGATTCTTCGTCTTGTTGCTCTATCATCCGTTGATCCCCGAATACGATCCCGACTTAATTTCTTGGGCTTTTACTCAGATTTCAAAGCTCCAAATCACTTGAATTCATTCCATAACATCTATATAGCTCGGAATCACTCCTACAAGGCATAAAACACACACTTAGTGCAAAACACTAGCGATTAAAGCGCAAACTCAACTAAAGTGCAGTAAATTAGCATGTAATAATCGACTAAAATACGTAATTATAGTCTATCATCACACCCCAACAGAGATTCGCAGTTTCTTCGGTTTGGCCGGGTACTACAGAAGATTTGTGGAGGGATTTTCTACTCTTGCCTCTCCATTGACTAAATTGACGCAGGAAGCAGTTAAGTTCCAGTGGTCCGATGCTTGTGAAAGGAGATTCCAGGAATTGAAATCAAGATTGACTACAGCACCGGTATTAACCCTGCCAGAGGGTACAGAGAGATTTGTGGTGTATTGAGATGCTTCAAGGATCGGGCTTGGGTATGTGCTGATGCAACACAGCAAGGTTATAGCCTACGCTTCTAGGCAACTCAAGAATCATGAAAAGAACTATCCAACCCACGACTTAGAGCTCACGGCAGTGGTGTTCGCACTAAAGATTTGGCGACGTTATTTGTATGGGGTCCATGTGGATGTATTTACGGACCACAAGAGCCTTTAATATATTTTCAAGCAAAAGGAGTTGAATCTGAGATAGAGAAGATGGATAGAGTTACTCAAGGACTATGATATCGATATTCTCTATCATCCGGGAAAGGCCAATGTTGTGGTGGATGCTCTTAGTCGGAAATCTATGGGAAGTTTTGGCTCATTTGAAGGCATGTCAATGGTCGTTGGCCCGAGAGGTTCACCAGTTGGCTAGTTTGGGAGTTCGCTTTGCGGACTCTAATGAAGGAGGAATAATTGTGCAGAATAGGGTTGAATCATCGCTTGTGGCAGAGGTGAAAGAGAAGCAGTTCAATGATCCATTGTTGGCACAGCTGAAAGAGGGGATTCGTAAACACAAGACCATAGATTTTTCCTTGGGCATGGATGATGGTACCCTACGGTACCAAGGCCGCCTATGTGTTCCGGATATTGACGGTCTTCGGGAAAGGATCATGGCAGAGGCTCACACTTCCAGGTATTCTGTGCACCCAGGTTCTACAAAAATGTATCATGATCTCAAGGAAGTTTATTGGTGGAACAACATGAAAAGGGATGTAGCGGACTTTGTGGCTAAGTGTCCGAACTGTCAGCAAGTGAAAGCCGAACACCAAAGGCCCGGTGGATTGGCTCAAAACATAGAAATTCTGATGTGGAAATGGGAAATGATCAACATGGATTTTGTTGTAGGATTACCGCGCACTCCGTGCTAGTTCGACTCAATTTGGGTGATCGTGGATCGACTCATGAAATCAGCGCACTTCTTGCCAGCTAAATCTACCGACACAGCGGAACAGTATGCTCAGTTGTATATCAGAGAAATAGTTAGGTTGCATGGCACTCCTGTCTCAATCATTTCAGATCGAGGGGCTCAGTTCACAGACAACTTTTGGAAGAAATTTCAGCAAGGTTTGGGCACTCAGGTAAATCTTAGCACAGCTTTTCACCCTCAGATCGATGGGCAAACAGAGCGGACTATTCAGACGTTCGAAGACATGTTGCGTACTTGTGTTCTTGATTTCAAGGGTAGTTGGGATGATCATTTGCCACTCATAGAGTTTGCTTATAATAACAGCTTCCATGCTAGTATCCAGATGGCACCATTTGAAGCATTGTATGGAAGGAGATATAGATCTCCCATTGGGTGGTTCGAAGTCGGAGAAGCTGAATTGATAGGGCCGGACCTGGTGCATCAGGCTATGGAGAAAGTCAAGATTATTAAGGAGAGGTTGAAAACTGCTCAGAGTCGCCAAAAGTGTTATTCAGACATTCATCGTAGAGATTTAGAGTTCAAAGAAGATGATTGGGTATATTTGAAGGTTTCCCCCATGAAGGGTATCATGCGGTTTGGAAAGAAAGGAAAATTGAGTCCGAGGTATGTCGGACCGTACAGAATCATTCAGAGGGTTGGTCAGGTTGCATACAAGCTCGAGCTGCCACCCGAGATGTCATTGGTACACCCAGTCTTCCATGTGTCTATGTTGAAGAAGGTAGTGGGAGATCCGTCCACTATTGTGCTAGTTAAAACTATTGAGGTTAATGAAGAACTGTCATATGAAGAAGTTCCAGTTGCCATTCTTGACAGGCGAGTCCGGAAATTGAGAAATAAGCAAATTGCCTCCGTAAATATGTTATGGCGGAACCAGTAGGTTGAGGAAGCCACTTGCGAAGCCGAGGAGGAAATGAGAAAGAAGTACCCACATTTGTTTCTATAGCCATGTAATAGCTTTTATGCATTTGGTTCCTATGAATTCTGTATCCTTTGAATTGGCCTATGTAAAAACTGTTCTATTTTGGTTATATGTTGCCTATGCGGCCATGGTTGGTGTCGTTATAAGTTATGTCATATCTATGGATTGTGTATATGCTGTTAGGATATGTTTCTGGGGCTCTCTGACAGGTGGATAGGCCTAGTTACAAAGGAAACTCTGGCAAAACTTTTGGCAATTTAAGGAGTTAGCCAAATTTGGGGCTGTTGATATGTTTCATGTTGTAAAAAGCTGGGGTTGCATGAAGATTTCTAATGAGTGAACCTTGATCCTCATTCGAGGACGAATGATCCTAAGTGGGGGAGGATATAAGGCCCCGTGAAAATTTCTACTCAAAACCCGAAAGCTCGTAGTGCCAAGTTAGGAATATGTGTTAGAAATTTGTAAAATTCTTCGTGGTGAGCTTGCTCGCCGCGGTTCGGACCCTTTGGACTGATCTGTGCATTAAAAAGTTAAGGAATATTGTTTTCCAGAAAAGTGCATTTATGCGGTCCATTATGCGATCGCATAATAGCTATGCGGACCGCATAGTCGCCGCAGAGTCAGACAGTTTGATGGTTAATTTTGAGGTCAACTATGCAGCCAATTATGCGATCGCATAATCAATATGCGGGCCGCATAATCATCGCATAATCCCCTAGAAATTTTTGCGAGGGGCAGTTCTACGGTGCATTATGCGACTGTAGAACAGGTATGCAGACCACATTCTTGTCGCATACCCGGGCAGTTTGTTCTGGTTTTTGGAGTCATTTTTGCGGTCCCTTTTGCGGGCCGCATGTCCATTATGCGATCGCATATGCGATCGCAGATTGTGTCGGGGATCCTATTTTCTAACTTTTAAAACCTGACCCCCTCCCATTAAAAACATCCCATCAGACCTCTTTTATGCTATTTTACTGCAAATAGAGTGAGAGAGGAAGTTCTAGAGGGAGAGAGAGTGATCTTCATCATGTCCCCATCCAATCCTTGCCTAAACCCTTGAAGAATTTCAAGTAAAGCTGCTAGGCCTTCACCCCAAGAGGTAAGAACTTGATCCCTAACCTTTGGTTTCGAAATTCACACTAGAATGAGTAATTAGCTTGTGGGTTCATGGGTATAAAAATGGATTTTCTTGCATGCATAAAAGATAATAGGGTATGGGGAGGTTGTGAACTAAAAAGATATCAATTGGGGTGTAAGATGATGAAAATCTCTCACAAAAGGGTCCTAAAATCACAATGCACACTTAATGCTTGATAATATGCTCAAATGAGCTAGAATCTTAATCATGTCTCTAATTCTTGGTTCAATTTGTAATTCCCATAAAATAGATTGAAGTTGCTAAGAGTCCCGAAATTTTGTAAGAATTTAAGGAAAGCTCTATTGAGGTATGTATGGCTAAAAACCCCTCTTATTAGAAATTGAGCTCCGTTGGTGTATGTGCAAATGTGGTAAGGCTGAAATTGGATTGATGAATTGATTGTTATCTCACATGAATTGGTTTTGCGACTATTTATATGTCAAAGGTGTGCCTCAATGTGTTCAATATACTATTCTTTATAATTTAAAGACGTGCGAAGAATATAAACCATGTGTTGGAATGCCTAGACCTCAAGTCAAGATTAAAATTGAGATTGTCATACCAACTATGTGAAATCTTATCTATGCTTACAACTTGAATCGCTTTTGTATGTGCCTATTGTCCTAAATGCAAGGTTAGTATTGAAAGTGAACATGATGTGATAATTGTGGCCCGAAGTGCCTATGAATTGATATATGTGAAATAAAGAATGAAACGAGATGATTAATGAGAAAGGAACAACGCCTTGGTAAGGCGGCCTAGCCGATTGGGCCGTGATCGGACGCCATGCCGCACACATGGTGGTATTGTGCTGATATTAATTCCGGGAAAGGAGAATGAGATTGTGATTGAGGTATATGTCTCAAATGAGGCAACCTAGTCGATCGGGTCGTGATCGGACTCCGCTCAAGATAGCGGTGGTATTGCGAATAATGATGAACAGTATGAAATGCCCCAAACTAAAGCTATGGAAATTATGTGAAAGTTATATGATTCTTTTATTTGATGATGTGGTGATCGTTTAAAGCTTTTGATTTATACTTGTGATTTTCCTATTCTTGTATGATAGTTCTTTTAATCAGATGGTGTTTAGTTATACATACTAGTACTATTCCATGGTACTAACGTCCCTTTTGCCGGGGGCACTACATATTTCCATGAATGTAGGTGGCTCCATAGCGGACAGTGCCGATCGTAGATAGCAGAGCATCCTCCATTCAGCAATCTTGGTGAGCCCCTCTTCTTTCAGGGGTGATGCAGTATGTATTTTGTTATAGATTTTCACTTTTGAGGTATAGCCGGGGCCTTGTTGCCAGCGTTATCATAACTGTCTTTTGTATCTTTAGAGGCTCCGTAGATGTTTGTGTGGGTTATGTATGGGTGTTGGATGGGTCAATGAACCGTGTTATAATTCTAAACTTTAGTTCTTCTAAACTGTAACTGTATGAAATCTTGAAAACTTAACCATGGTTTAAGGTTTGTGATATGAATTGAACTAACAATGTTGAATGTACTATCTTTCCAATTGACTAAATAAACGAAAGCATGGTTTCCTTAATCGTATTGAGTTGGGTAGAAAGTGTTAAAAAGGCTTGCTCAGTTGGGTTCACTCGATTGAGCGCCGGTCGCGCCTCCCGAGGTTGGGGCATGACAACGAATATAGACAAAAATAATACTCAAAATTAGAGATTTGAACCGATTTTGGTTCGATTTTGAAGACATTTGTAAACCCTAGTTTTAGGGAAAGTAAATATCAAGAGAATATAAACAAAAATCGGACTCACAGTAGCATAGGATGAATAGACAGAATAACACTCAAAAATCAGGGATTTGAACCATTTTTGGTTCGATTTCGGAGAGATCTCATTGCCATGTTTAGGCAAGCACTGTAGGAGAATAGCCAGTACCAGAAAGGGGGTCGTATATGGCAAGAAACATCCATTGAATCCCATATTTGGTGGGATTAGGAGAAGATTTAGGGAGGGCGGCGTTTTTAGGGTTCTTCAGAGAGGTGGAGAGACGAGAGGGTAATGAGGCGGCGGGGCAAAGGGGAAATGGATTAGAGTATGGATAGGTGATGGGATAATTAAAAGGGAAGGGTGAATAAAGGTCGTTGATCTTGAGAGATCAACGACCAAGATTAAAAATTTGGAACGTGCGGGTCATGGAAATGGAGCACCGACCGGGTTTTGGGTCAGGGGTTGTTTGGTTTGGGCTAGGGTTATTGGGCTAGAGGTATGGGGTTTTGGGCCGTTTATTTGGTCCGAAAATTGGTTAAAAATGGGTTGTTATTTAAATACCCAACATTTATCAAAAATAATTTATAAAAGTAATTAATAAAATTAAAAAAAATATTATCTATGCACTAAAATGATTGAAAATAATAGCCTAACATTATAAAAATATAAAATATTATTTTGGCACAAGTAATGTAATTATACATGAATATAGGTTATTATTGCAAAAATATGCATTTAGCCTAAAAATGCAAATGCAATTATAGAAAAATAAAGTAATATATTATAAAACATACATGTTGGTGTAAATAATAAGTCTGGATGATTAAGTCATCCCAAAATATTTTAAAGGATAATTATTAGATGTTTATATAATAAAAATATAGAAAGAAATGAATTTAGAGCCTTTAAAAATTATGAAAAATGCTTGTATAGGTTTCTAAACTAAATAATGATGCAAACATGCTATTTTGAGAGTATATATACAATTTGAGAAAATATTTGAGCAAAATTGGGTATCAACATTTACAGCAGAACTAATCAAATGGAAAATAAGTCTCTGAAGTTGAGAAGTGCAGCAAGAAGTTTAATTCAAACACAGCTTGATAACAACAGTAAACAATAGTAGAAAACAGCACACAATAGCTTTAATCCTCAACTCCAGAAATCCAGCAGTAGACCAAAATCAATGAAACAGTGTTGACAATTACTGATTTTCGTTTTTCAGAGTGTTTCTTGTGAAAAAAAGAAGAGTGAGGATGAGGAAATTTTTCAAAGGAACAGTGTGTTCAATGAAAATCAATGAAGATGAGTCTTTTTCTGTCCTCCCAAAATGCAGAAGGAGAGCCCTTTCCTATAAGGAAAAATCTGAGAGCTCACTTCACATGTGCCCTCCCTAAAATTAAGGAAAAAGAGCATCTTTTTAACCAAATTTGTACAACTGTCCTTTCCAAATGTTTTAATCCAATTTTCAGCATCTTTTTCTTAACAACTTTGGACAGCTGTCCATTATCTAAAAGCTTCCTATATGCCTATCTAAGATTCCCTCAAATTCAATTCCTAAACTACCATGCAAGACCCCTGTATTTACCTATAGTAATCAACCTGGGTTTGGGCTTCTTAGCCCATAACCCACAGAATCTGAACTTGACCAAAGCAGGGCCAAGACATCAGAAAAAAAGAATTCGAATCAATTAAAATAAATACCAAAACAGGAAGTAATCAAGAATGAAATGATTTTAACAATTAATCCTGAATTAACCTAAACATGCAATATTAAACTAAAAAATCACTTAGCTAAACAATTAAGTAGAAAATGAAGATGAGAAAGAAAAGGTTACCGGCACTAAAATGGGAAAATTCGGGCTCGTGAGTGTTCTGACCGATTAGGGGTAAATCGACCGGATTCCGCGACTTCGACATGACCCAAAACTAATGTCAATGGATTGCTCATGTCAAGAGCAATCAACAAGCGTGAGCTATGAGCCAAATAGAATAAAACCATTGGACAAATCAGAAGGGAACTAAAAACTAAGTTTTCTGGGATTTTAGATCTATTACTAGGTGAATTCGGATGGGTTTTGGAGGCTAAAACTAAGATATTGGGAGTGGGGGAAGATGATGATCGCGGGGTGTGGATTTGGGGCGGTTTGGAATGGTGTTTGGGGTGGCTCCACCGGGGTGGACCTTGTGGCGGCTAGGATTTGAAGGAGAGGGGTGAGGGTGAAGAAGATGAAGAAAATGAGGGATTTCGTTTGGGAGAGGGGGGGTTAATCTTGTTCAGAAAATTATAAGGAACGGGGTCGGTTAGTTGCGATCTATTCGATCTGTGGTGATCAACGGACGGGATTGTTCAAGTCAAAACGGGGCCGTTTGGTTCATTAAGGGGTTTTGGACTGGATGAGGCTGGGTTTGGGCTAGGGGGTTGATTTGGATTTAGCAGAAATGGGGTCAGACTGGCCCAATTCGAGCTAATGAAGCCCCAATAGCCATGGCTTCTCCTTTTCTTTTTTTAAATTCACTTTTAGCCAATAATTAGACTAACCTAATGTATAAACTAAAATTACAAAATTGACCCTCTTACTACTTTATCTACCAATTAGTTGATTAATTACCTTAAAAATGCAAACTAATAAAAGAAAACTATTAATTTAAAACTAAAAGCTAAAAAAATGTAAAAAAAGTTGACTATGGTATTTTTATAATTTTTTTGTGTATTAATTCTACAATTAACAAGCAATTAATTCCTAAGATGTAATTGAACCTAAAATGACATGAAACGAAGATTCAAAAAATTTCATGGTATTTTCTATGATTTTAAAATATTAATATGCAGAAAAAATGTAACTAAATGCACGTAAACAATTGAAAAGAAATTACTAGAAATTTTACAAAATTCAAAACAATTAATTTTTTTTTATTTTTTTGGATTTTATAGAAGTATTTTGTAGGGCAAAAATTACGTGTTCACACCATCAGCTATAGTTACTCTTATTGGAGTAGCGTTAGTGTAAGTTGCCTGATACCCAGTTTTCTGCACAGTCAATTCATTGATAAAACTATGTGTACTACCTGAGTCCACCAATACTCATAAGGTTCTCTTCTTAATGATACAACTAACCAAAATGGTATCGACCCCATTATTTTTCCCAGAGAGCGCACTTCAGCATATAGCTTCTTGTACATCCTCCCCCTCCACAAGCTCAATCTCAATATCTGGAATCACTTCTTCTTGGCACTAAGGCAGTTCTCCAGGTTGGTCTTGAAGCAACTCATCTGTGGTACCAACTATGCACTGCTGCTGTTTCATCTTACATCCATGACCTTGTGTGTACTTTTCTCCACACCTAAAACACAGGTGGTTAGATTTCCTATATCATAGACTTCCGGGCTTAGTCTAAGTGGACTAGGCTTAGAAGCAGCCACCCCTCCCACCTTTTGGACACTAATACTTGTTGATACTCCTGAACTAATACTAGAATTAGGCATAACCTTAATCTTCTTCTGGGCAGTTTCAATGGCCTTTTCTTGCACCCTGGCCTATCGTATGGCATAGCTCAGTGTGATTGGTTTGAAAATCTTCACAGAGAACCTAATCTCTTATTTGAGAGCTCCAATAAAACTAGACATGAAATGTGCTTCGTTCAATGTAGGATTCCTAACTATCATCTGTGCTTTCAGGTCATCAAATTTCACTAGGGATTCCTCAACACTACCCGACTGTTCCAGTTTGTTAAATTCCTCCACAACGTCTTCCATCAATACATCACCAAACCTGTTACATACTTCCTCCTTAAACTCAGCCCATGACACCACCCCTTTACTCAATACTAAGGAGCTATACCAAGTCTCAGCATCTCCATTCATATATAGAGCAACACCTTCCACCTTCTGTTCTTCAGAAACTTTATACAAATTGAAAAATCTATCACACTTTTGAATCCATACCTTAGGGCCTGTTCCATCAAAGTTGGGTAACTCTCATTTAGGATTAGGAACAATTTCTTGTTGTGGTCTAGGGTGTCGAGCATCAGGAACTAGAAAGGGAAGCAATGCATCCCCAATTCCTTGCACCTGCTCAAGCCCTCTGTTAGGCCTCCTCTCCATCGTGCTCAACTGATCTAATGACTGCTCTAAGGTGCCCTATATTCCAGTTTGTGTATCACGCAAAGTCTGTTGGCCATCTCGCAATTCACACAGTAGCTCATTATAGTGAGCCAACTTCTCATCCATCAACTTCATTCTCGTTCCTTCCGCCATGATTTGAGCCGAAGAGTCGCAGAATCAAAGGTTCTGATACCAATTCTTATGACCTTAGTCACACAAAACAAAATTAATAATTGAAATGGAAATTGCAAGAGTTTTGGGATGATTTTCTGTATATTGATAAAATTGAAAAACGATTACAACGAACTAAACTAACTATGAATTTAGAAAATAATTGGAGTCTCCATTTATAGCTCGAATCTGCAGAAGAAGAAGAGAATTCCAAAAGTGTGAGAGAGAATTTAAGAGATGAAGAAGAGAGAAGGTTGTTAGATTACCTGAACTTTAGCATACCCCTCTCCCTGTGAATTATGCTACATATACTAGACTGGCTTAATCTAAGGCGTTGAGTCTCATTAAAAGCGAATTGAGCGTGTCCCTCCATCTCTTTCGGTTATTACTGTTCACTCCCTCTACTTCTATTACTTGAATTCAACCCCAATGGTCATGACGAAATTATATATATATATATATATATATATATATATATATATATTATATATATATATATATATATATGTATATTGACCCATTACGGCTATTTAGGTTAATTTTTCTAAAGTGTAATAAGTAATAAGTGTGTTTAAATAGAGTGATGTAACAAAGAGGGAAATTGGGAAAAAGAAACATAGTTTTTGGTCATTTGCGCTTCAAACTCTCTAATAAACCCCTCAAAGTTCTTGCAACTACAAGCACTATAGGTGTTCATAATTTAATTCATAAGAGGAAGTTCAGACTCATTTAACTGATTTTTATTCTTCAGGGATACAGAATGGCTATCAACTCGAAGACGGAATTGCCGGGTAATTTCCTCTATTTGTTAATTTAGCCTTAGACTTTAGGATTAAGACGAACCTTATATCTGTTTGCTTAATTAAAGCATCTCAAATTGTTTTTTTTTAGTTGTGCTCCATCCATTCTGTTTCAAGTGTTGAAAAATGAATTTTAAACTCCCGCTGGCCCACAAAATTGACCAGGTTTGGGTAACAGTGAGTTGCTCAATTCTGACATTCGAATATCATGTAAATCATGTTTGTCATTAGAGTTAAATTGACTGTTTTACTGTTATATGCAATGATTATACATATAATTTAGGAAAATTTTCATCACCTACTCGAAAGGTTAAATGACGTTGTTCCAATTCAGTTCAGTGTGATGAGGATTTTATATTAACCCTATGAAAGTTGTGAATCTCATTTTTTGAATAATATTCTGGGTGACCAAACATTTTCTATTTCATTTTGGTGCTTTTTGTTGTAATGTATTAGTTATTTAGGGTTGAGGCAGTTTCACAACTTAGAGGCAGCACTATTAGGGAAATTTCACAAAGTATCTGAAGAATGATTAAAGTTGATTGTGGAATCATCACCATAGCACGAAGTCTTGTTTGCTGTTCTAAATTTTGTATTTCCAGATTTGCATTCTAAAGATAGAAATATAGGGGTATACTGAGGTGCATACAAGAAGGAAAAAGAACTCCATTGATATATCCTTCTATCTATGCTTGTGCCATGTACCTGTATATTATTATGAAGTTCACAAATATAATCTGCCTTGCTAGGAGGTAGAAAACAAAGACAGGAAAAAAAAAACATATTTCAAGCGCGTGATATGAAATATTTAAGTTTGAACCTTGTCGCAAACAAAAGCCTGATATTTAAGTGGAGAAGGGTAGAGGGACGTGCCCATTATTCACCGAGTTAGTAATCGTGCGCCATGGTTGTGGGGAATTTCTCGGTTATCAAAAAAATATATATTTCAAAGCATTGGAAAGTGCCTTTAGGTTTGCATCTTTGCTTTCCTTTTTCACTTGACTACGTTGCTTGCGTATTTAATTTTCCTTATACCTTCCACAGGTTTTGAAATGATTCCTTAGACCTGTACAAACACTTAGATAAATCAGATAATTGATGTTTTCTTTTGCCACTTTTGATGATAAAATAATACTTCTTGCAGGAGATAGACTGAATTCGAGAGCACTCAACTTGCACAACATGTCAAAGAAACCTGTTGCATCAATCAGCAAACAACAGACTCCACTTGATCTCTTACGCATACTATATGGTAAGTTCTCTAAATTCTTTGGATTGATAGACTGTGCAAGATGTTACCACAGTGTTGTGAAGAGTGTGAAGCGAGGAAAAGCAACAAGCCCCTTTTCGCTTAAAGTGAGAAGCGAGAAGCGAAGCCCTCGCTATTTTGAAGTGAAGCGGAATTTTTTTTAAAAATATTAAAATAAATACTGCATAGACAACACATGTAACTGTAAGCAAATGTTCAATACTTCAATGTAAAAACTAAAGAGTAGCATCAATTAAAGCACAAAATGAGCATCCTATTCTTCTACAAGATTAAATGAAATGTAAAAAAGAGCGGCCAAAAAAATAGCAGTAACTGAAACGAAAAACATTGGGCAGCATTTCGCTGCAATTTATCACTAATATAGTGAAAAGTGAAAGAAAAAGAATTGAAGGGAAAAAAAAATTGCTAGCATTTGCTACTATTTTGGGACTGAAACAGTGAAGAAAAAGAAAAAGAAGAAGAAGCAGGAGGAGGAGGAAGAAATCACGTACCTGGGCTTGAACTTGATGAACTTTTTTAATTTTTAACGTTGGCAGCCCTTAATATGTAGAAGCGCTCGCTTCTGTCGCTACTGTCGCTTTTACGCTTCTCGCTTTTTTCGCAGAAACGCTCGCTTTATTCAACCTGCTACGCTTCACATCACAGAAGCGCCCGAGGTCTCGCTTCGCTTCGCGCTTTAAGCGCTGAAGCGAGCCCTTTTCACAACACTGTGTTACCATAAAAATTATTTGGGTTGATAGCTTGTGCAAGATCTTACCACAGTAATTTCTGGAGTTCCGGTGGGATCAAGCCTTTTTACCTTTTAAAAGAGCGACTGAACCTTTTAATATGAAAATGATAGCAAGAATAGATACAAAATGATAGCAAGAATAGATACAAAATTATGAATTTCCAAGTGAGACAGACTTGTCATACTTACATTGTCTGCAGTATCTGCACTAGGTCACCGACATGCACAAAGGCATCATACAAACACGTGCAGAGCACATTGTGTTGGGAAGCTAACTTGTGTCCTTTATTTATTGACCAGAATATGTTGGAATGTTTTTTGAAAGGACTAAGAAAATAAAGGATGAAAAGAAATCCTATTTAAGAAGACTAAATTCATCTCAAAGTAGGGGTAAGGTCTGCGTACACACTACCCTCCCCAGATCCCACTGGTGGGATTTTACTGGGTTGTTGTTGTTGTTGTTGTTGTATCTTTGTGTCTTCTTTGTCATCTTATTTCCGCATGTACTTGGGGTAAATGATGATAATTTATGCTTCTCATCTAATTCTGTTGCACCAATTTTCCGATTTGGCTGGAAATAGCACTTCTTAAGGCTCTCACTAATTTGAGCTACTGCTTGCCAGAACTAATATCCTCCATGTATAAGATTTCAACATGTAAAGATCGACTCCAGTTACTTTGTGAGTAAAAAGGCATCACTTGAAGAAACTATAAAGAATTTTCTGAAATCTGAAACGAAAAATATCAAATTTAGAACGGTAGTAAGAATATTTCATGAGTGCTCTCATGCGGAGTTGCCACATTTTATTGGATCAAGAAACTCACATTAACTTAAATAGGTGAAAGTAGAACCAAACACATATTTATCATCAGTAAGCTGGGAATTAACCATCTGGTACATACTTTTGCTGGACCTTCATGTGTGTTCTATAAACATCCCTACTATATCCATTTAAACTGAAATTGCATCACTCTCTTTCCCCTTACAATTATATTAAAAGCCTAAAACTATTTCCACCTACTGAGAATTAGCACTTACCTTCTCTCTGATTTGATTTTGTTAGTCTGGTCTCTTTGTAAATTATGGACAACATTAAGTCTCTATTTTCTATGTTCAGTACTGAAATACAAAATATGTCTTCTAAAACCATTGTAATTAATGGTGTTGAATAACAGTACTAAATTGTCATCAATATGTTATATAGAGTCACACGGGGTTACCAACTCAAAGGGATGCGACTATTAATAATTATTGAAGTTTACAAGAACTGATCTCCATACTTGGCTGCTCAAAATATATACTGAAAATACTCTTTCTTATAATGTTAGATATATAGTACAAATGTACTAATCAGCAATAGCTTGTAAATATTTTTGGTTGCTTTGTCTCAGTAATGATTGTGCTAGACTGACATGTTATTGCTGAATGGCACCTTTAGGTGCACTTGTGGATTGTAGATGAACTTGGTTGACGTTATACCTTCTAAGTAGTGCAGTTGATAGTTATACAGCTTTGTGTTTCCGAAGCCTTCTCCTGTGTTGATTTAGAGATTGTGTACATTAAAAATGATAAATTTAATAAAATGTGCATGTTCTCTCTTTTTATTGTTAAATCTTCTTGTAGAGGGAGCTATAGCTGGAGCTGCTGCTGGTGTTGTTGTAGAAGCTGTTCTGTATCCAATTGATACAATTAAAACTCGACTACAAGCAGGTTTATACTGTTTAACATTTCATGAATATCATCTGTAATTTCTCTTCTTCCTTCCTACTACTTTCTCCATTAGGCATTAGCACATACTGACTCTTTATCTGGATGTTTTTCACTTGATATTCTGAGTAGTTTTTGATAAGGTTAGCTTTTAACAAAAAATTTAACAGCTTTGCAACCTTTTATTTATCATCCATCAAACTGTCATACAGGAGCGTCAATTTCTTCAAGTTTATTTTTATTTCTCCAAGTATCTGCTGACCTTCAGATCAGTGTAGCTCATCAGCTCTTATAGTATAGTTGATTTGACCAGCTGTTCATGGTTTAATGTTAGGCAGTTCGTGGTGGGGGACAAATCGTTTTTAAAGGTCTTTATTCAGGATTGGCTGGAAATCTTGCTGGTGTCTTACCGTAAGAAGTCTGGATTTTGAATACTTCACTTTATGAATCTGAATACATGGATGAACTTTATCTTCAATGCACATTTTGCATTATAAAATTACACTGAGGTCCTTACTCTACACGTTATGTGTTCAAAATCTTATCCTGTCCCAAGACTTAATTGAACTGAACAAGGCCTTGAACTGTGAAGCTGAAACTTGTTTGCTGACAGGTTATGCATTCAGCTTCAGCATCACTAAATAGTATGCAATTGCTTGAAATAGTAATTTGGATAATGACGAGTAGTTTGGATGTGCACTTGACAGAAAGCTATATAAGGGCTGGAAACTAATTCAGTTTAGTGCCAGCTGCCTGCTGAAGTCAAACTAGTTGTCTTCTCCAGAACCCTCCCCCCCCCCCCCCCGTACCCGACACGTACGCACGTAGACGACGAGAGAGAGAGAGAGAGAGAGGAGAGAGAGAGGGGGGGGGGGGGAAGGGGAGGGAGAGGGAGGGAGAAACAGACTAAAATTTATTTTTCAAAACAGATGACTATGTCTCTGCTATGTTATCCGCTTTTAATCAAATTCTGCTGTTGAACCCATGTGACATGATTGTTATCTACAATTTAGCAGAAGAAAATGTGAAAGGACTCATGTTATTCTAATTGTTTGATTTATTTTCAGTGATATAGTGGCAACGAATAAAGTAAGCTGTATGTTGACTATCAGGTTAATGATGATGAAAATTTACCTTTTAGGTTATAGAAAACCTTCTAATATTTATGTGGACGAAGAACCTGAAAACTTACTGTGCTGCACTTGTATCTTTCAATAGAATGGTAGCTAGATCTTTGTTTGTGTAATTAATCTTCTATATATCATGGGTTTCTAAAGCCAACTTACAGCTTTCAAATGTTGTACTCTTTGGGAAATCTTGAACTGCCTTCCTTGGAATAAATTACTTTTGCTCACCAAAGTAGATTGGTCACTCAAAATTCTTCTTTTCAGTGCGTCGGCAATATTTGTTGGTGTATATGAATCTACCAAGAGAAAATTGCTGGAGAGCTTCCCTGAAAATCTTAGTGCCTTGGCTCATTTGGTAAGTATTTTGACTGATAAACTGTTAGGCAAACCTTCTTCTTATTTAGTCATACTTTATTTTAGATTTTCAGTGATCTGGGCCAGGAAATCTGTGCACTGCGAATTATTGTCTACTACTAGACTATTAAATCCTGGGTTAAAATACCATCCTGAAGATGGAATGGAACTCCTTGACACTCATTATTCTTATTTCTGGAAGTAGCTTTGCAATTAACACATGTACGCAAGTTTAGATGATAATGATAAGTTTAAACTGTCCATTGCTGTATTTCGAATCTACTGTGCAGTTTCAGTTAATAAATTAAGAGAACAGCCAGCAATAAAATAGTCCATATTTCAAATATATTGAAGCAAAAAAGCTTACTTACACTTAATTTAGACTGCAGGTGCTATAGGCGGAGCTGCTTCTTCTATTGTCCGTGTACCCACTGAGGTAATTGAAACCTTAATTTGCACATCCTTAGGTTTTGATGTTGGTTCAGAGATTTAAGATATGAATAACCTACAGGTAGTTAAGCAAAGGATGCAGACTGGCCAATTTGCTACTGCCCCTGATGCAGTCCGGCTAATCGTTGCTAAGGAAGGGTTTAGAGGCCTTTATGCTGTAAGGAGGTGTCTTTTTGGTGAATTTATTAGAAACTGACATCCATTTAAAACACTCTTGTTTATTTACAATCTGGAACATTTCAGGCAAAATTTTAAAAAAGATAAAAGATAAATATGTGAAATCTGATAGAGAAATTCACTAGTTGAATGATGGATTTCTTTGTCCAACCTTTTGAAAGCTCCATTGTGTTCTTGCTTGAGTGCAGGGTTATGGTTCTTTTCTACTACGAGATTTACCTTTTGATGCAATCCAGTTTTGTTTATACGAGCAACTGCGGATCGGATATAAGTTAGCTGTAAGTTGGCTGCTTATTGATTCTTACACTTCATCAATTTCAATCAAAACAAAAGTTTCTGGTTCTGTCATTCACGACAAATTCAAATCATAATTATGTTGTCCAAGGTCTATACTAACAAAATTCACCATCTATCTTTGAAAACAAAGACCACTAGGAGCTGGCAATTACAATGAAACTTCTCAGTCTTTCTTTCTATGGTGTAATTAAGCGAGAAAAATTAACCTAAATAGTTGCTCTAAAAATAGCCTGTGAATGCATATATATATATATATATGTATGTATGTATGTATATATATGTATGTATGTATGTATGTATGTACAATATGTGTATAACCGTATATAATCAGTGTATAATCTATGTAAATCAGCTAGAAAAAAGTAAACAGTGAATCCAGCCTGCTATTTGTGTAAAGATCCCATTAACTGTCCAAAATTGAAGCACCAGTGAAGTAGCGTATCATGAAGATTTCATCCATTTATATATTTTTCTGTATGCATTGAGCAGAACTGCTCAATTAAATTCGGCTTAAAAGTACGAGAGAGATTACATTAATTTTTTCCCAAGGATTATATATAAAAACTTCTTTCTATCAAGAAAATTACAAAGTCATAATTTTTTTATACTTTTCTCGGAAAAGAGACATAATTTTGTTTTTATGCAGGCAAGAAGGGACCTTAAAGATCCTGAGAATGCAATGATTGGTGCCTTTGCAGGTAACAACATGTCTTATATCACTTCCAATCTCGCTGATATCATCTTAATAATTGAGCTTGACCCTGTGATATGCGGAAATCTTTATCAAGAACCAATCCATGTATATTCACTGTAATTTTTAAAAGAGTGAAATAGTCCATATGTGTACAAACATGAACATGGCACATATTAGGATAAGGCTCTTGTAATCTATGGAAAATCCTACGGGTTAATCTATGTGACAGATGCTTATAAAAAAAATTAATAAAAAAATTGTGTTAATTGAGACTTGAAAGTCTAGAGAAACATATTTACTTTACCTTCTAGCGAGCTCTTACTTTTTTGGCCCTTATTGAAAGCAAAATGCTTGCCCTGCAAGAACTACCCTTTTTTTTTTGGTATAAGACAATCTATGTGCTCTATAAGTGGAAGACTATCTTTGCCACGCCTTATAGAGATCCTTATTCTTCCCTCTGTTTGAATCACTAGCTCAATGTAAGAATTGTACAAGATCATATAAGGAGACAACATCACATATTCTCAGCTACTGTAGGCCGGAGCTGGCATTAACATGGGGCCCAACACTGGGTAAACCAAGATAGGGATCAGTTTGACTCCGATACTATGTTTAAAAAGATAAGCTTTAAGCCTAACTCTACCATAACAGTTAGCTTATAAGGCGAGGATTATCCAAGACTATATAAAGAGCCTTCATCAATTTGCTTCTGATTGTAAAACCCTTTATGCATTAATATCATGGCAATAATTTCTATTCGGGGATCTGTTACATTTGAGTCTTAAATCAATTGCAGGTGCAATAACCGGAGCCATAACTACTCCCCTTGATGTGATAAAAACCAGATTGATGATTCAGGTTTGGCACCTTTCACATCTCTCTAACTACACTTCTCTTATTCATTATTGAAAACATGACACCTGCTTTTGTTTATTTATATTGCGTGCAGGGTTCAGCAAAGCAGTATGAAGGCATTTTGCATTGTGTTAGCAGTATTGTAAAAGAAGAAGGAGCCTCCACTCTTTTTAAGGTCAGCACTTTGCATCCTGTGTTTTCTGTATGTTTGATTTTGAACAGAGTGGCTATAATGTCTATTTTTATCTTGTCCTTCCGCAAAGAAAAGAGTTCAGATGATGGATTGACATAAACTTTCTTATACTGATTGAGCTACAAATTTTCAGAATAGTCTCCATGTTAGCTGTATGTAATAGAAGCATCATCTTCAGTCATTCCCTCTTCTTTTTCTTGCGCTTGATATCCAAAGCTTTGTCTAATGAGCAGTGACATGATACCTGACATCTTTCATCTCGGGGGTGGGGAAGAAGTTCCAAAACAATACCAGTTCCTTTGAACCTTCTAATCTCCTCAACAATTTCATGTAAAAAGCACCAGGACTTTAATGTTGAAATGTGGTTCAGCCTGGAGTTCTCACAGGAAATGATTTTATGTGGGAACAGAATTATCCTGGAATTCTCACGCGAAATGATATCTATGTAAATAATGTTGATAATTAATTTAACATAGCTGTGATAATCAACCAAACAAAAGCTAATTAGACATTAAGCTAATTCTAGTCCATTGTATATTGCAGGGAATGGGACCAAGAGTACTTTGGATAGGTATTGGAGGATCCATATTTTTTGGTGTTCTTGAAAGGGTAAAGCAACTAGTTGCTGCTAAAGACCGTGTTGATTAAAATTTGAATCCTTCGAAATTGTTCTATCTTTTTGTGGAAGGTAATTGTTGCTACAAGACCAGAAATAGTTTTCTTGAAAATTATGGTTGGCTGAACCCTGTTACAAAACAAAGGGGTATGGCATTATGAAATTGTAGGCGACGCAACATGGGCCGGGGAATGTTGAGCCACGGCCCATGGGATTAGTGTAATGCAGGAAAATTTGGATCATTTTGCAGTTTGCCTTTTCCTTTTTCGTTTTCTTCCACATTTTTATTCTCAGACCTTTTTCAATATTCTTTGTATTTTTTCTTTGGTGTATTCTTCCATTCACTTTGTCATTTATCGGGGATTTTGTATTTGTTGAGTTTCTCCATAAATCTATTCATTTTAAATTCTTCCTGTGTTATAGATGGTAGCAGTGAAATAATTGGTTTCTCATGGCCGCTAGGTGTGACCTAGCATTTTATGTGCGAAATATTATTACTAGTGTTGTTGATAGTAAAAACTGCTTAACGTTACTTGACTTCTAAACAAACCCTTTTATTCCAAAAATATCTTGAGCAAAGGGGACGGACAAACAAAATCGAACTCCGGACTCCAAAAAGAATTAGGTTATGTTGGTGGAAATATGCAACATGAGCAATGGTATTGGATATTTTAAATTTGTGGTTAAATGGAACCCTTTGTCAAGGGATATTCCAAAATAAATTTTTATGCATAAAATTAACTTTTTTTTAACATAAATCTAAAATTTGGGGATAAGTAGTTCGAATACATAAATACAAGGGGGAGTTACGCGCTCCTCTTATGATGTTTCTACTTGTAAGTTGTAACATATACCTTACTGATGTTACACAAGCCCTCCTTGTTTTTATATCTTTAAATTATATTCCTACACAAATAATGATGAAAAACAAAAAATGAAAAAAAATAATACATAACCTACAAAAAAAAAAAAAAATAGAAACTATATCTATTCTATGTTAAGATCTTATTGACAAAGAAATTAGCAATCCTATGTTTGTATTACCCATTTTTATGTATCTTTTTAAGTGTCAAAAATTATTCAAAAAAGTTAAATAGAGGATGATAGAATAAGACATATGATCCAATAAAGTACGAAGTTGGTTTTGCTACACAGGAATAAAATGAAAGCATGACATGCGGATTTGTATATGTTGAACTAAGAGCAATTGACAGATGTGTACAACTACTTATATGTAATACGCTAGTGGTATAATTAGCTAGTTAATTAGGAGTTAAACAGTAGAGAGTTAGGCAGTTAAGTAGTTGAGTAATATAAATGTACAGTACCTTTCCATATTTCTGTTATGGTAGTTACACAGTAACAAGAGCACAACTGCTCCTTTGCTTTCCTCTACTTCTTCTCAACTCTCATCGCCATAGCTATGAGTAGAATCTAGAGATTCATCATAGTATCAGAGCAAGTGTTAATGATCTACATCGCGCGATTTCAGCTCTAGATTCATCATCTCCAATTCTCTCTGTTATTCACTCTTTATAGCTGTGTGATTGCTTTGATTCCCAAAACTTTGGGTTAGATCGATTTTGAGCAATCGATATCTGCTGTGTACAACATTTGTGTGAACTAGATTTAGTGATAATGGCGATTACTGACGAGGACAGTGGATCGACTCCAGGAGTTGTAGCTGCAACACCTGTGATTGATCAACATCATCCTTTGTTTCTACAACCCAGCGACACTCCGGGTAGTTCTCTCATCTCTGTCAAGCTCACAGGACCCGAGAATTATACTTTCTGGAGTAACACTATGCGTGTTAGTTTGTTAGGAAAAAGTAAGGTAGGGTTTGTAGATGAAAGGTATCCTAAAGAGAAGTTTCCTCTTGTTCTTCACGAACTTTATCAAAACTGTAATGCTATAGTTTTGTCTTGGATTATGAACTCTGTGAGTGCTGAGTGGCATGGTCTATGCTTCGAGTGCTCACAAGGTGTAGATGGATGTCAAAGAGACATTTGACAAAGTTAATGGCTCTAGAGTGTTATATCTGCATAAACAAATTGCTACCTTGACCCAAAGACTTTCATATGTGTCTGCTTATCAAAATTGAAGGAGTTGTGGGCAGAGTTTGATGCTCTTATCCCCTGCACTAGGTGTGGCTGTGAAGAGTCAAAGAAATATGCTGAGCACTTTGAGTACCAAATGCTACTTCAATTTCTCATGGGCCTAAATGAGACATACCCTCAGTCGAGCAGTGAGATCTTGAACATGTCTCCAAGGCCTTCCATAAACAAAGCTCACTCAATGATCATCTCAGAAGAAAGCAGAAGAGCAATGTCCCACTCTTCTCAAGTCTCTAAAATCAGTGAAGGAACAACTTTGTCCAGTAACAAGGGAACATCTTCTGGAGCTCCGGTTCAGCTAAATCCAAAAGGAAACTTAGGGTAAAATCAGAACTTCTTGGGAAATGAGGTGACAACCTTGTTCAATAACAAAGGGAATGCAGGAGCTGGCTATGGTCATTTTGGAGGCGGTAATCAATCAGGCCCCAACTACAGATCTAGAAAGAGCAATCTGCATTGTGATTATTGTAACTTCAAAGGCCACACCAGAGAGACTTGTTAAAAACTGAATGGGTATCCACCAGATTTCAAGCCAAAGAAGAAAGGTGAATTTGGTAATACAGTCAACTATGCTCAGACCAATGTAGGCAACTATGTGTCTGAAGCTTCAAAGAAAGGTGGATTTGGTAATAGAGTAAACTATGCTCAGACCAATATAGGCAACTATGTGTCTGAAGTTTCCACTGTCTCTGTACAAGCTAGATCTACTGCTAACTTTGCAGGAGCCTCATAGATACAGCAAGCAAGTCAGAACTTCCAAGCTGGAATTCCTCGGTTCACTCAAGAGCAGTACAGTCAGATTCTTCAACTTCTAGGAAAGAAACCTGAGTGCAGTGGTTTTGCTATGGAAGCAGGTATGCCATTACGTGGTGATATTACTAAAATTATGGCTAAATGGATTGTAGACTCAGTATCGGCAAACTTCATAAGTCCTTATATGGACTCAAGGAAGCTCCTAGGCAATGGAATAAAAAGCTAACAAATGCTTTACTACAGCTTGGTTTCATTTAGGGTCATTTTGACTACTCACTATTCACTAAGACAGTGAAGTCTGAGTTAATAGTGGTGCTTGTTTATGTGGATGATTTACTTGTAACTGGGAGTAGCCAAGAGTTGATTATTTAGACCAGAAATAATTTGAAACCCAAGTTTAAAATGAAAGACTTGGGTGAACTTAATTCCATTCTTGGAATTGAGTTTTCTAGATCAGCTAAGGGAATTGTGATAAGCCAAAGGAAGTATGATTTGGAACTCATTGCAGAAATGGGGCTCAGAGTTGCAAAACCAGCTTGCAGTCCTTTGAAGCAAATGTGAAACTCACATCTGAAGAATATGACATGTTTGTTCATGATCAATCCTCTTCAAAGACAGATTACTTGCTGATGCTGGAAAATACCAAAGGCTAATATGCAGGTTACTCTATCTCACAATAACTAGAGTTGATAGTGCATATGTAGTACAAGTCCTTAGTCAATACATGCACAAATCCAAGCAGTCACACATGGAATCTGCATTACGAGGGGTGAGGTATATTAAAGGTGCTCCAGGACTAGGTTTTCTAATGCCATCTGTAGGGTCAAGAAAACTAAAAGCCTTTTGTGACTCAGATTGGGAGGATGTCTGCAGATCAGAAGATCTGTTACAGGCTACTTGGTGAAGTTTGGGAATGCACTGATTTCTTGAAAATCAAAGAAACAAGAGACAGTGGCTAGGAGTTCTGCTGAGGCAGGGTTCAGAAGCATGGCCTCAGCAGCTGCAGAACTTACCTGGCTCACAGGGCTATTCAAGGAGCTAGGTATGGAGATTGAGCTGCCTATAATCCTTAAATGTGACAGTAAAGCTGCTACCGGAATTGTAGCCAATCATATATTTTATAAAAGGACAAAACACATCGATATTGATTGTCATTTTGTTTGCGAGAAGATAGTACAAGGACTGATCAAAACACATCATGTGCCCACCAAAGAGCAGCAGACTGATCTTCTAACAAATAGCCTTGGTCTAGTGAAGCATGACTACTTAATGTCCAAGCTGAGGTTGAAAAATATCTTTCAACCATCAGCTTCAGGAGGGGTGTTGAACTAAGAGCAATCGACAGCTGTGTACAACTAATTATATGTAATAAGTTAGTCGTACGATTAGCTAGTTAGTTAGAAGTTAAACAGTAGAGAGTTAGGCGGTTTAGTAGTTTAGTATAAATGTACAGTAGTTTTCCATATTTCTGTTATGGCAGTTACGCAGTACCATGAGCACAACTACTCCTTTGCTTTCCTCTACTTCTTCTTAACTTTCATCGTCATAGCTATGAGTAGAATCTAGAGATTCATCAGTATACTTGTAGATTAAACCATAGTTTTATTAACGAAAATTTGAATGTCTAGGGAGATTTAATACTTGACAGTTAAAATTATTAAATGATATAGGCGGTGTATTATTTCATGATGAAATCTAGAAGAAGAAATGTATAAATCACCTATTACAAAGTTGACATGGCTTGTGCACCTTCTTTATCAACCAATTGTTTCACCCGACGAATCAACATGTCAAAATCATGTTGACTCTTTATCAAGCTGAGTCGAACATAACGATCTTTTGCAAAGAAGTTGCTACCTGGACGACCTATGATTTTTGCTACTCTAAAAACTTTTGTGCAGTTTTTATCTTCTTTTCTATTACACTTCACCCATGCATAACCTGCCATCAAACCAAAATGATTTGTCTTTTAAAACATCTAACACACATATTGAGGGAAGCACATAGTGCTGTAGAATAATTTTGTGGAAATGATGTTGGCCTATATATTGTCACAATTCACAATTAAGCAGGACAAAGATGTGCCACCGAAAAGCAGGGGGACTATCTGTCTAGGATAAAATCGGTTCACATAAAATACTCGAATGATAGAGTGACACGTGGAACCGAGGACAGACGGAAGATGAAGCGAGTGGAAATCAAGACCGAGGACAACAACATCGGTTAGCATCGGGTAGACCCCGAAGGGAACATTATAACCAAGGGCAAACAAATATTTGCCACCAGATGACATTCAATGAAGAATATTCCTCAGTATTAAATACACATCCGTTACAGAGAATTTTGGCATTCATATCCTGCCGTTACATATTCATCAATGGCCCCCATTATTTTTATTTAAGAGGGGCTTGATTCTAGGACCGTGTTCCCTAGGTATAGCTATAAGACTTCAACAGCCATTGTAAGGGAGGAGATTTTTGAAACTTATGCTACACATCATTCGAAGCTAAATAATATTCTATTTTCTGTCTAATGTCATTCTTATTACTGCCTTCGGAAGCTTTGCTCCTGGAACCAAGATGTCTGTTATTTTATCTTGATTTCAACACTAAGTCTTGTATTTTATTTAATTTATTTGTCATTTTGGGATCAAATCGATTTGCTTGTCTATAAACTACGCTATAAATTCAATTGTACCATTTTACGGGTAAACAGTTTGGCGCCCACCGTGGGGCTTACACATTTGTGTAAATGAGTTGATCCTTGCATATATTACTAATCTATTTTATACTTTGTTTCTTAGCAAAATTCTTAAAGATGGCAGCTAATGATTTCATCGCACACAACGTTGACACACAAGAAAATCTGCCTCAACACGAGAGTTAGATCAGCGACACTCGCAATGAGGAGGACGTAGCCACGCAGGTTCATGGCGGACGGTATCCCCGACACCTACAGGAGGCGACTCCTGATGATGCTGAGGACTGGCACGTTGCGGAAATGGTGAGGATCTTAAGAGAACTGCAAAAGGCCATTATGGTCCATCTCTCACGGCAAGACAAGGCCATGATAGAATTAAGGCAAGCGTTGTCGGGTGCTACCAAAAACGCGAATGGAAGATGCCCATTTCTTCACGGTGCTCCCGCAAATCAAACAGCGCAAAGGGTTGATAACAACACTCGATGGGTAAGGTCTGCTTCGACAGGGCCGGGGGGATCGGCAAGGATCTAGTAACAACAACAGTAATGATCCCTTCAAATCGAGCTTATGCAGTATATGAGGGAAATAAACGCTTGAATGGATCAAAAGTGCTAAAGGGCCCCTACTCAAAGAAATACACCCAATTACCATTCAAACCGAGCATAGCACTGAGTTAATTCCAAAGCGGTTCAAAATGCCTGATGTACAAAAATATGATGGGACTTCGGACCCTCAGGAACACATCACCACCTATACAACGGCAGTGAAAGGAAATGACTTGGCTCTACATGAGATTGAGTCGGTCCTGCTAAAGAAGTTTGGAGAAACCCTCACGAAGGGGCCCCTGACATGGTACTCACTCTTACCCGAACACTCAATAGATTCCTTTGAGATGCTCGCGGACTCGTTTATCAAGGCCCATGACGGGGCCAGGAACGTCCATGCCCGAAAGGTAGACATATTCAAGATTTCACAAGGAGAATCCGAGTTGCTGCTTGAGTTCGTGACCAGGTTCCAGAAAGAAAGGATGTTGCTACCGGTCGTGCCAAATGAATGGGCAGATGAGGTGTTTACTAAGGGGTTGAACCTAAGGAGCTCCGGCGCCTCCTGGAAACTAAAAGAAAGCTTGCTCGAGTTCGAGGCAACTACATGGGTAGATGTCCATAACTGTTACGAAAGATAAGAATAGAAGATAATCAGCTCGGGTTCCTTGCATCAACTAATGGTCGGGATCAAGAAAAGAATAGGGATAAGTCGAAGAATGATTTTGAGACAGATCGACGATCTTCTAAGGGCCAGTTTTTACCCTATGAAAGGAGCGAAGGATGCAACAGAGGGTTCCGTTCGGCAGATAGTTTCGCGCCCGGTAGAAGAACTGATCACAGCCGGAATAGAAGGTCATTGCAAGATAATGAGGTATCGGGTTCTCGGGATTCCACCTATCCCAGGCTATCCGAGTACAGTTTCAGTGTCAGCGTAATTTGGTATCAGCGATAAGGAACATCGAGGAAGCACGGTTCCGAGGTCGATGAGATCTAATCCCAGCCAGAGGAATCCTTATCTATGGTGCGAGTATCATGGGACTAACAGCCACCGAACTGGGGATTGCCGACATCTGCGCGATGAGGTAACAACGTTGTTGAAAAACGGCCATCTCATAGAGTTCTTAAGCGACCGGACTAAAAACAATTACGGACGTAGCCGGGACAACGCAAAGTCCTCGAAGATAGGTGAAGACTCTCCCCGACAAACAATCAACATGATTTTTGGGGGAAACGAGAACAATGGTGTAACCTTTTCGGCAACAAAAAAGACAAAAGTTTTGGTAACTCATAGCAAGAGACTCTGGAAGTCGTTGAGGACGATATCACCTTCATAGAAGAAGACGCCTATGGACTTCTACTACCGCACAATTATGCCCTGGTAGTTTCTCTTAACGTTCTAGATTTTAAAATTAAACGTGTTTTGGTGGACCTAGGAAGTTCATCCAACATCATTCAATGGAGGGTGCTGGAGCAAGCCAAGCGAACCGGAAGTATCATCCGGCAATAAAACTCCTTGCCGGGTTTAACTTAGCAAGTGTGACAACCCGAGGGGAGATCTTGCTGCCCACGAACGCCAATAGGGTCATGAAGACTACCTTATTTGAAGTAGTAGACGGAGACATGGGTTACAATATAATTCTTGGTAGACCATGGCTACACGAGATGAAGGTCGTACCATCAACATATCACCAACTTCTGAAATTCCCAACTCCAGAGGGAATCAAACAAATAAGAGGAGATCAATTGGCGGCAAGGGAGATGCGGTATAGCAATTACAGGAACCGACGCCTTCTACCGAACCCAATGAAGACGACAAAGGGATGGAGCAGTCAGAATCCCATCAGGTACCAAGATATTTTCAGGTACTGGAAGAAACGGACGCGACCAAGTCCAGGGGGGAAGAACTCGAACAAGTGGCATTGTTCGAATTAAGTTTCTAGAGAGGAAGTTCCACTCGGGGACAGGGCTAAACCCCGAGCTCTGGTCAGGATTTATTGAATTTCTTAATACTAACATTGATTGTTTTGCATGGTCTCACGCAGATATGACAGGTATCCCACTAGAGGTGGCCGTGCACAAGCTAAGCCTGGACCCAAGCATCCTGCTGGTAAGATAAAAGAAGTGCCCAATTGCCGAGGTCAGAAACAAGTTTGTTAAAGATGAGGTAACTCGATTGCTCGATATCGGTTCAATTCGGGAGGTAAGGTATCCCGACTGGCTAGCTAAGTAACGTAGTCGTAGTTCCAAAAAAGAATAATAAATTCCATATGTGCGTAGATTGTAAGGATCTAAATAAGGCATGCCCAAAAGGCTTTCCCATTGCCAAATATTGATCAAATGATTGATGCAACGACCGGAAATGAGTTGATGAGTTTCCTCGATACTTATTCCGGGTATAACCAAATTAAGATGAACCTAGAGGATCAAGAAAAAAACTTCGTTCATAACGAACTTTGGCACATATTGCTACAATGTGATTTCCTTCGGGCTTAAAAATGCCGGAGCCACTTATTAGAGGCTCGTGAACAAAATGTTCGAAAAGAAAATTGGGAAAACAATGAAAGTGTACATAGATGATATGCGGGTTAAGTCTTTGAATGCAGGTGACCATTTGAAACACCTCCAAGAAACCTTTGATATCCTAATAAGCACAACATGAAGCTCAACTCGAAAAGTATGCGTTCGAAGTTAGCTTCGGTAAAGTTTTAGGTTTCCTGGTGTCACAAAGGGGGATCAAAGTCAATCCAGACCAACTAACAAACAGGAAAGAAGTCCAAAGACTAACCCAAAGACTAACCTGAAGACTGGTCGCTCTAAGCAGGTTAATTTCTCGTTCTTCGAAAAAATGTCCTCATTTCTTCTCACTTATGAAGAAGAAGAACAACTTCGAGTGGACTCTAGAATGCCAACAGGCTCTAAAAGACCTGGAATGGTATCTATCGAGCCCTTCGTTACTATCAAAATCGGAGGAAGGCGAACAATTGCTAATATACTTAGCGGTCTCGGAGGTAGCGGTAAGCACCGTTCTAGTCCGGGAGAACGATGATATGCAATACCCTATCTATTATGTTAGAAAATTTTTATTAGGAGCGGAACTCGTTATCTGCACCTCGAAAAACTGGCCTTAGCTTTCGTGGTCGCTGCTCAAAAGCTTAGGCCTTATTTTCAGTACCACACGATAGCTGTGGTGACAACTTTTCCCCTGCATAATGTCCTTCACAGACCTGAGTTGTCAGGTCGATTGTCCAAATGGGCAGTCGCAATTAGTGAATTTGATATCGAATAAAAACCCAGGACTGCGATCAAGTCAGAAGTTTTGGCCGACTTTCTGGCCAATTTTAGTCCCGGGCTGCTGCCTTGGCCACAAAGTAAGCGATGATGGTGTCAGAAACGATATCAGGAGTTTGGCCCTTGTTCACGGATGGAGCTTCCAACGTGAAAGTGTCTAGGCTCGGGGTAGTCTTACTCACACCCTCGAGAGAAGTCCTGAGGCAGGCCATTAAAACTGTTCCCTCGACTAACAATGAAGCCGAGTATGAGGCTTTGATTGCAGGACTTGAACTGGCCCGGGGACTAGACTCCGAGATCATTGAAATCAAACGTGATTCCAACTAGTGGTAAATCAAGTATATGAAATCTTCGACAACAAAGAGGAACGCATGCAATAATATGTGATGAAAGTTCTAACTCTTCTTGCTCAGTGTCCATCACCCACATCTAGAAAGAAGAAAATGCAGAAGCAGATGCATTGGCCTATTTGGGCTCCTCCACGGAAATGAAGGGATTAGATTTCGATACGGTCATACAACTCTTGCACTCGGTACGAGATATGGACGGTTATTATGAAGTAAATACAACCAACCTGGTTTGGGACCGGAGGAATGAGATCATCAACTACCTTGAGCACGGCAAGCTGCCCAAAGACCCCAAGGCATTCCGAGCACTCTACACCAAAGCAGACCGTTACAGCTTCTAGGGAGGACAGTTATACAGAAGTTTGTTCCAAGACCCGTTGGCCCGATGCTTAGTTGCCTCCGAGGCTAATTACGTCATAAGAGACGTTCACGAAGGAATTTGTGGAAATCATTCAGGTGCAGATTCATTGGTGTTAAAATTAGTTAGGGCATGATACTACTGGCCCAGGATGGAACAATACGCTAAGGCATTCATTCATAAATGAGATAAGTGTCAAGGACATGCGTCATTAGTTCACCAGCCGGCAGAATTGCTGCATTCGATATTTTCCCCATGGCCATTCATGAAATGAGGCATGGATATAGTGAGACTGCTGCCACAAACTCCCGGGAAGGTAATGTTTCTTTTAATTATAGCTGATTACTTCACTAAGTGGGTTGAAGCATGTCCTTACCAAAAAATCGATGAGTGCGAAGTGGTCGACTTCCTATGAGAAAACATAATCTGCCGGTTTAGAACACCAAAGGAGATTGCTTGCGACAACGGGCCACATTTCATAGGCTCAAAGGTCACAAAATTCCTTGAAGAATTGAAGATTAAAAGAGTCACATCTTTTCCATACCATCTGAGCGCAAATGGGCAGGCGAAATCAACAAATAAGGTAATTAGTCAAAACTACTAAAAGAGGTTGGAAGCAGCCAAAGGCAAGTAGCCCGAAGAGTTACCAGGAGTGTTGTGGGAAAACCGAACGACGGCCAAGTCAAGCATGGGAGAGACACCTTTCTCTCTCATATACAGAGCAGAAGCTCTAATCCTGGCTGAAGTAGGAGAGCCGACCTTGCGATTCTTCTGGGCGGACGAAGAAACAAGCAACGATGCATTGCTAGTAAAATTGGAGTTACTTGACGAACGTAGGAACTTAGTGCACATAAGGATGATGGCCCAAAAACAAAGAATGGAAAGTTACTACAACCGAAGGGCCAATCTCCATTATTCAATGTAGGATACTTGGTTTTAAGAAAAGTGACTCAAAACACCCGGGAGCTCAACACAGAAAAGCTGGGTCCGACGTGGGAAGGCACATACCGGGTTACAGTCATCACCGGAAAAGGATCATATGAACTAGAGAACCAAGACATAGTCAAATTGCCAAGCAACTGTAATGTGACGCACCTCAAAAGGTATTATTGCTGATGAGCACCTTTTGTACTGAAAATATATGCTGGACTCTTTTTCCCTTCGTCCAGTTTTTGTCCCAATTAGATTTGTTGCCAATGATTTTAATGAGGAAGCAACGGAAAGCATTCTACGAAGGAAACACCATCAGCGGAAATAAGACCTTTAAACGACAAGGCATCAAAACGATAAACCACCGCAGGATGGTTCAATAGTCTTTGGCTCGGTGGACAGTTCCTAACGGGAAGCAAAACTTGCTACCAGACCAAAGGCTATTCAACCATTTTCAAGTGTTTTCCCTACAAGCCACTAGGGGTGGTTAGTTAATCTTTGGCTCGATAGAAACGTTCCTAACGGGAAACGAAGTTTGCTATCGAACCAATGATATCCAATCATTCACTAGTGGAATCCTCAAAGGAGCAAGACTTTTAGTGTTCCAATTCGCATTCTTCGCATTCGAATACTGGGGGAAATGATATGAGAATACGACAACCTAATTGCATGATTGCCACAGAAACCGGGACTACGAAGTCCGGGAACAAAAATGTCTCATCGAGATCGGGGATTGCACAACCAGCCCCGTAAAAATAAGTTGTACAAATTAGCCACATGTAATGGTAATTTCTTTTCTTTTAGCTAAACGAATACTTATTTACTTTTGAAGATAGAAGGAATAAAATAAAGTCCTCTTACTTTTATCTTGTTTCTTGTCCAAACGATGAATTAATTTTATCAATTGAAAGTTAATCAAGTACCTCAAATAATAATGCCGGAATAAACAGGAGACGTCCTTTTCAAGAGTACCGTAAACATAAGAGGGACCTCTCTTATGAAACCCTCACAGTAAAGGGTTGGTTCCGGAAGAATTTATGTCCGGAACCCAAATGGTATCGAGGAAAAATGCACCTGAAGCCTTGCATAATTCGACGCAAAAAAGTAAACTTTGCGCAATGCTTAAACAAAAACCACTTTTATTTATCAAACATGCCAAGCAGCACAAGTACAAAAATACAAAAATAAAACAACAAAGGAAAAGAAACCAAAAAGCATCTCCCCCAGAACTCAGGGGAAGAGAAGCATCAGCGCCCCCGGGAGAAGTAGGCGGATCTGCCGTCAGCTCGGGATCTTGGCCTTCATCGTTATTCTTCTCAAGTTCCTTCTCGGTTCATGAGAACTCGGAACCAGAACCAAAAGAGTCCGTTGCATCAGACTGATCCAGGAGGCATCTTGAGCAGTTAACTCCAGCTCTCGGGCCTTGGCAATTTCATCGTCAATATCAATGATGCCCGCTTTGGCCTCTTCCAAGGTTTTTCTCCTCAAGCTATACATAGAATATATTTTTTCAAGGATGAGGTAATCCGCTCGATGCTGGAGTTCTGATTTAAGCTGATCAACCTCGATAAAATGGCCATCCAACTCTGATCTCGTGACGCTAAGGCTAAGATCAAGATTACGGATAGTGGTTATATGAACCTTGTTATGTTCCATGATCTTCTCATACCTATCCTCCATCTAGGCACACTTCCCCTCAGCAACAACAACCTCTTGAGCTTTGGAGTTCAAGGCTGCCTCCAAGTTATTCACTCTCTCAATGGAGGCAGATTCGCGCTCGGCAGTAGCGAGCACATCATTTTGGACCTCAGACCATTTAGCCTTGGCTTATTGAAACTGTACATTTAGCTGAGAGGCTTCTTGGCTGAGGGTCACCACTTCCTGCTGACTATGTTGCAACCGAGCCTCTAACTCACCCGCCTCAGCAGCTTTTTCTTCCAACATCGGGAGGCGAGAAGAAATTTGATCCCTCTCGGCCAAATACTGGTCCCGCTCGAACTGGAGTCCTTCTTTATCGGGGATCAATTTCTGAAGGCCCTCAGAAGTAAGGAAGTTGGCCGGCGAAGCAAAAACCCCAGTTAGAAACCCTATCATAGCAAGTTAAGAAGAAACAAGCAATAAAGAGAACAAGTACGTTACTGCCGCCGCATTATGCATGGCGTTATTTAACAAATACTCTCCAGAAAGAGAGTGTATTTTCTTTTTATCCTTTTCTGAAGCAACGGCTTTAGATAATTGACGAGTTCCACCGGCCGGGACAATAGATGGCATTCGGTAGATATCGAGAGGGAGGCATTCCTCCTCCGTTGGGGATCTGTAAAAAGGGACGAGTAGTTGTGCCCCAAATTCCCATGGTCTGGGAACTAGGGAGGAGGGAAATCCTCCTTTCGGGCGTCTGCAGCCAGTGGGGGTGATATAGCTGTTGCTGGTGATGAAGGTGTGGCCGGCGTGGAAGGAGATGAAGATGAAGGTGTTATGGGTTGAGAAGCATCTGCGACAAAGGTAGTGTTGTTTGTTGGTTGCTCACCAACTGAAGACGGAAGAGGCTCGATACTCGGCCTCATAGTATTAGGGGCAACGACTAGGACCGGAGAGGGAGAATTGGCATTCTCCACCAAGTCAAACTCTCCCTAGAGCGCTTGGGCATCGTCTTCGGTTGGGGTTATAAGCTCTTCAGATTGAGCATTCTGTTGAGCCAATGAAGATCGTTATCTCCATTATAAGGAAGGCCCTTCATAATTGGCTTCCCCATTATTGTCAATAACCACAGTGGCTGCGGCTGGCTCGGTTGCGGTTTTCTTCACATTTTTATTCTTGCCCTCGGTCGAGGAAGAACACCGCCTTTTTGCTTTCTTGTTCTCCGGCCGGGGACTACGAGAGAATGTCCTTGCACCGGAAGCAGATCCGACGTCGCTTGTTTGGGTGAGAGCCTCCTTCAATAACCTTGCAACCTCTACGGAATGTGCCAATACGTCCTCCTCAGGGATGGTAACAGAACCCTGCGGGAGACCTGAATCCAACAAAAGGTGAGGTTAACCCGTTTTCTTATATATAAAAATGGAATGAAGGCAGAATCAGTTTTACGAGTCACCTTACCATGATTCTTGGCCTCCATCTGTATTTGGGGGCCAACTCTTTCCACCGGCAAGTCTCAGGCGTCGTGATGTCCAGAATCTTCTGAACCCACTGGTCCAGGCCTTCAACTTTTGGTGGTGTCCACTGAGTACCGAAATAATGAAAGAAAAGGGATCAGAACAACATGCAACATCCTTTTCTTCAAAAAAAAAAAAGAGATACACTTTGAACTTACGTGTACGAGTCCATGATTCAGAGAAAGACGGAGTTGTAGCCGGGATGATGTCCCTAGTGGCAATGAAGACAAACCGCTTCATCCACCCACGATCATTGTTGTCATCCATGCTAGTGAGCAAAGCATGGTGGCCATGTTTGATGAAATTTATTACTCCCCCACGGAAAATCTTGGGGGAGTGGAGATTCATCATACAAGCCAAGGTGAGCTCCTCCTTCGTTTCCTGGCACAACCGCTATAGACAGGCCACCATTCGCCACGCCAAAGGGCCCTCCTGTGGCAAAAGAACCTGGTATCGGTGGCAGAACTCCAAAATCATGGGGTCAAGTCCCCCGCTCAAAGAAAAAGCACCCAAAGTGAATGGGTTCGTGTAAACGTATGTGAAACCCTTCTTAGTAAAGGTTGCTCGCTCCACCAGATCAGGATAAATAATGTTGAGGTCATGGAAATCGTAGTCCTCCTTCACAGCAGGGATGCTGGAAGGGCGAATAGAAGAGGGGAATTTGCCAACAGCCCAAGTACGAGGGTTTGAAGTAAGGAACATCTCTTTGAAGTCCTTGGCTGTGTTGAGATATCTGGGGATAATGGTGCTCACCGTGGGAGGGTCAGCATCAATGTCGATTTCTTTGTCTTTGCTCTTCTTCGGGCACCCACCGAAGAGAAGACCAGACTTTTTGGAAGAGTTAGTGAAAGAAACCATGATCAGCAGAAGATGATAAGAGTTCTTTGAAGAAGATTAAAGAAAGATGAAAGCAGCAAAGACTTGAATGCAAAGAAATTGAGAGAGTTTACAAAACTGTTAAGTGTAAAAGAATATCAGGCGTATAAGTAAAGGAATAGGCGGCTAAAATCATGGCCATGATTACTTCAAGAACCGGCAAAAATATTACTAAATCGTGGAGTAACACGTATTCGGGGTATTAAATATGAAGAGATGTGCGTCTTATCAAGCGTCATAAGCTTTTTAGAAGGGTTTAGAAAATTTTTCTCGAAGAAAGGAATTTTCACCAACTTCCCAGTGACACAAAGATGTGCCACCGGAAAGCAGGGGGACAATCTGTATAGGGCGAAATCAGTTCACATTAAATACTCGAATGACAGAGTGACACGTGGAACCGGGGACAGACGGAAGACGAAGCGAGTGGAAACCAAGACCGAGGACAACAACTTCGGTTGGCCTGAGGTAGACCCCGAAGGGAACATTATCAACGAGGGCAAACAAATATTTGCCACCAGATGACATTCAATGAAGAATATTCTTCAATATTAAATACACATCCGTTATAGTGAATTTTGGCATTCATAACCTATCGTTACATATTCATCAATGCCCCCATTATTGTAATTTAAGAGGGGTTTGATCGTGGGACCGTGTTCCCTAGGTATAGCTATAAATAGTGACTTCAACAGCCATTGTAAGGGAGAAGATTTCGGACAAACTTATGCTACACATCATTCCAAGCTAAATAATATTTTATTTTCTGTCTAACATCATTCTTATTATTGTCTTCGGAAGTCTTACTCCTGGAACCAAGTTGTCTGCTATTTTATCTTGATTTCAATACTAAGTCTTGCATTTTATTTAATTTATTTGTCATTTTGGGATCAAATCGACTCGCTTGTCTATAGATCACGCTATAAATTCAACTGTACCGTTTTACGAGTAAACACACATATTGGTAATTGTTTTCTCTCTTATTATGGCATTTCTTGAGTTAAAAAAAGGTAAAATAAAAATCTTTTTTATGTATAAGTTTTCTTGAGTTAAAAAAAGTCACCTGGAGATGGTTCTCTGACTCCGTCAAGAAATGTGCAATACTGAGTTGGAATGCGTTGGAGGCTAAAACGTTTAGATAAAGAGAAGATGTGAATCATTTTTTCCCAACGATCCCTCATGATTTCATGTCCAAAATTGAAGATTTGCTTGCCATCTCCTTCAGCAACAACTTTCAGTAGAGTTAAGGCTCTCAATTGGGTATCCTTTGAGAACCCCATTTCAGCCAGGACAATATAGTCCATCATTCTTTTATACACATTCACGTCCTTCACAATAGCCCACCTACATTATTAAATAGCGGTGAGAGGTAAAACAAAAAATAGAGATGTTTTTAGCCGCTTCATAGAAAATGTGCCCATGATGGAGGGAGAGCCGAAGAGGGCGGATCAAAGACTTCAGTAGCTTTTGTCCAAAGTATGTATTTGTCTTATGAATTCCATTTATAAATTGTTAATTTAGAACTAAGTAACTCATCCATAAGGGTTGTGATGGATGGAGGGTTAAATACTCCTTCATCCTTAACCAGAGTCTCGGGTTCAAGCCCTGGGTTTGGAGTCGTCTTTGTTAGAGAGTGCTTTACCCTCCAATGTGAGACTTCCCGGCGCAAATCTGGATTTACTCGGGTCCCAATGCGGGTACCGGATGGAAACCAAAAAAGATACCGGATGGAAAACCCAAAGAAAAAAATCAAAAGAATTAGAATCATGAACCCATAAGCTTCAAATCTTGGCTCCGCTTCTGAACACGTCCAACGTTCACATAGTTGCATATGTGGATTAAATATCCATAAATTTGGTTGCCTCTATTAACAAAAAGTAATTTAGATTAAATATTGAATATATATTACCCAAATCTGCTTCCAGCATGACCAGTGAGCTTAGATATTGAGAAAAGCATGAGATCTTTGTGAGCAGGAGCTGGAATTGCAGTGTAATGAGGCCAATAATAAGCATGATCATAAATTGTCTTCACATTGGCTCCTTTTAAAACTGGACTTCTCAAGTTCCCATCTGGATTATTTGGTGAAGTCACAAACTCAATCACATCCCCAGCAAAATCAGATTTGTTTCTTAAAATGAATGAATCTCCTTCAAATTCATAATGGAATGTTTGAAAGAACTCTGTTTGTAGCTTATAGGGCTGAGAAAATTAAACAGATCAGTTTCAAGTGCACTCAAGAAATAATTTTGTTTGTAAAGTGTATTGGGAAAACACAAGGTTACCAACGACAACAATTATTTCAATAATTTAACTATGTTTTGATAGTTAAATTTTTCTTTTTTACTTTCATATCACTTAATAGGTAACTACTAAATATCCATCTATATTATTAACCTAGAGAACAAGTAATATACTATAACTAGTTAAACTGTAGTATAATGTAAATAAAAATGGGTGAAAATCATGCTTCCCCTCCAACTTTATCTAAAATAAATTATCTTATATAATAGAAAGATAATTACATAGAAGAGGGATCGAAAACATCAATGGATAAATAGGAGTGAATTTTGCCGGTGGTCGTTTAACTTTGATTTTCTTACAGAAAAGTCATTTTTCTAATTTTTGTCACATAAAAATTATTCAACTTTGAGTTTGTAATACAAAAATTACTTTTCCTTTTTTGTGACATAAAAGTCTTTCAACTTTGGCCAAGGTAACTAAAAAGTAAATATCATGTCAGGGGCGGCCCGTCCATAAAGCAGGTAAAGCAATTGCTTTAGGCCCCACATTTGTGGAGGCCCCATTTTCTTTTACACGTAATAGGCTATAGATAAATTTTAATTTTTTTCAAGTGAAGTGAAAAAATTTAATTTCTTTATTTAACAAATAAAGAGATGAAGGATTTGCAACTGCTTTGATTTCTGCCAAGGAAATTGCATTTGAAATTAATGTCGAACCCAAATTTCATGAGAAACCTGTAATATATAGGAAGAAACAATTTGAGGAGAATGTTAATAGTGAAATCTCAAAATCTCTCGAAGAGTCCTTTAGAGTTGATTACTTTTACACATACTCCCTCTGCTCCATAATAAATGACTTTTTAACATTTGTTGTGCCCCTTAAGAAAATACGTACTGACTCCTAGAACAAAAATGTATTTTGACTGAGTTATCCTTAATTAAAATGTATATGTTGTTAACTTAACACATTGAGATATGTAAATAAAGGCAAATTTTGAAAAAATAAAGTTAATTCCTTCTCGATTATATAAAAAGACACTTATTTTGGGCCAAATAAAAGCCAAAAAAGTCACTTATTATGGACGTGAGAGAGTAGTAGACAAGGTTATTTTTTCACTTGAAAATAGATTTGAACAATTAGAGGCATATGAAAATATTTTTGGTTTTCTATTTAGCGGTAAAAACTAAAATGACTATATGATGGAAATTTGTAAAAATATTGCATTTATCTTGAATGCTCCTTAAATCATAATAATCGATCCGATATTGATTGTTTAGATTTATTTTCTGAATTAAAAATATTTTTAAAAAATAGTACAATTAGAAGATAACAATTTAATTGATATACTCAATCAAATAAAAAGATTGGATTATTTTTCAAATGCCTATATTGCTTATAGAATAATGTTAATAATTCCTATTACCGTTGCTTCAACGGAAAAAAGTGTTTCAAAATTAAAATTGATAAAATCTTACCTAAGATCAATAATGTCTCAAGGATATTAAATGAATTAGTTATATTGTCAATTGAGAAAGACTTATTAGCAGAAATTGATTATAAAAAATTAATAATAACTTTGCATCTAAAAAAGTTAGGAAAACAGACTTCAAATAAAACTAAAATAATTTTTATTAATAAACAAGTGAAGGCCTCTCATAAAGTTTGGCTTTAGGCCACGAAATTGGTCGGGCCGCCCTTGTATCATGTTTGCTTTTCTTATTTTGATTACTTTATAATAATTTTGTAAACTCATTATCTTTAATGCAAAAAATATATAATTGGACTATTTTACCCTTGTTAATTTATACTCATTTGTTTAATGAATTTTATAAACACCTTTTTGAATTAGCGGAAAAGTCATTGTGAGAGCATCAAACAATTCATAACAAACACAAAACCAACGAGCTCGATATTTTCCCATGGCTACGAGTTGTTATAAAGAAATCAAAATATGGAGATAAATATAATTCCATAAACCACAAGGGAGAGTAATGTTACCAAGAGAAATATTGGGAGAAGGGGGTCTAAAATTAATCTGTTACATTTGATATGTTTTATTAAGCTAAATAGTTACTTTTTAGAGTGTCACGTCATAATCCCAGTATAAGATATAAAATTCAAGTGATATTTAGTATCTTTTAGTTAGGGAAAATTTCACATTAAAACAAGTGGGCTGCCTCCTTTTCAATTTTATAACCCATATTTAACTTTACAATTGAGTAGCCCACAAATTAGAGGCCCATATCTGAAAAGGGGGCGTTATTTCCGGTATTTTGAGACTACCAAATGCGATTTTCTCTCATTCAGCTGGATTTTCTCAGATTCTTTCCAATCTTCTTCCCCCAAATACTTCAAAAACGAGATCTTGCGATAAATGCAGGTACGAAAACCCTAGCATTTCTTCTTCATCTAGAATTTATTCAATTTTTTTGCTACGAAGCAGCGCAATTCTCCTTTTTGCTGCAATTTTGATTTCAACTTTTTTTTAGATGGAGATTTTTCCTGTTTACCTTCTTCATAGTGGTGAATGGGAAGAAAACAAGTTTGTGAATTTCGTCAGTAATTGTGTAATAATCGAGTCCACATTCAACTACAACAATTTAGTTGCAGCTATTTCGGAACATATTAGGATCGATAGTGATTTAAACACAATAGAGATTAACTTTGTCCCAAATGCTGGTTTGCCACCGATCATGATTTACAACGATACAGGAGTTAAGGTGTATATAGAATTAAAGAAGAAAAACTTGAATTTCACTGAATATCCCCTGTTTGTGACAGTGAAAGAGATTTATGAAAATCATTTGGTTGTTACAAGTTCTGTGGTTGCTTCAAGTTCCAGTTGTTTGGTTGCTACAAATTCAAATTCTAGAGATGTATCAACAACTGATAGCACTGAGATTATTGATATTGAATTGATTGAAAACACGAAATTTAGTAAAAATACGGGTATAATAGATAATATGTTGAACGAATTTGTTGAGGAGGATCAAGTTTATAAGGATAAAGAGACACTTATGAATGTGATGAAGAACTTGGTTGTACGCGAGAGGTTCCAATTCAAGGTGAAGAGATCAGGCGCAACAAGGTATGTCATTAATTGAATATTCTGTTGTATAAATATGTATAAAGTAGTATATATTTGTATATAGGTATTAAAATTAGTATATATGCAGTTTGTATACAAGTGTATTTAGAAGTTGAATGATGTATAATACTAGGTATCACCTTACATGTCTGGATGACAATTGTGCTTGGAGTTTCAAATCTTCTGCCGTTTTCAAGGCAAACATATTCAAAGTGAGAAGTTACAATAATAATCACACATGCGGCTATGGTGAAAGATACTTAACACAACGTCAAGCTACTTCGGGTATAATTGCTAGTATAGTCAAGGACAAGTATGTTAATCCAAAAAAAGTTTACACCGCAAATGATATAATAGAGGACATACAAAAGCAACACGGGATTGAAGTGAGCTACATGAAAGCATGGAGAGCTAAAGAAATAACAATGGCAATGATAAGAGGGAGTCCGAGTGATTCATATAAGGAGTTGCCGAAGTATTTTTATATGTTGGAGCAAACAAATTCAGGAACGGTTACAAAGTTGCACAAATCAGAAGATGGATGCTTTCTTTATGCATATGTTACGCTATATGCATCTATCAAGGGCTGGGAGCATTGCAGACCGATAATGGTTGTTTCTGCAGTTTGTATAATGTTTTAGTTTCATGTATAAAAGTGTATAGGATTTCACAGCTGCTGTTTTTATAAAATTTGCAGTTGGTATAAATCTGTATAATTGTGTATAAGATTTGTATAAAATTTGCAGTTGGTATCTGCAGACTAATTTGCAGTCTGAATCCTAATATCTATTTTTGTATAAACAGGAAAAATCCTTCCACTTGCGTATGCAATTATGGATTCAGAGAATAACAAATCTTGGGAGTGGTTCTTTGTCCAGATAAAGGGTACTTTTGGAGTTAGGGAAGGGATGTGTATAGTTTCATATAGAAATGAAAGCATCTTCAATGCCACAAAAGTTGTGTACCCAGAAGTACCACATTGTATTTGCATGTTTCACTTGTGGCAGAATGTAAAGCGCACATTCAAGAAAAATCACAAACAATTGAAGGATATCTTCTTTGCTTTGGCAAGAGCTTACACGATAGAGAAGTTTGAGTACCATATGACAGAGTTGTACAAAATTGATCCAAGGGTGCAGCCTTACTTGTTCGAAATTGGGTACGAAAGGTGGTCTAGAGCATATTCCAAAGTGAAAAGGTCGATGGTAATGACTTCCAATATTGCAGATTCAATTAATGCAGCTAACAAGGATGCTAGAGAGTTACCAGTAATGCGATTGCTGGAGTACATGACAAATTTGCTACAACAGTGGAACAACAAAAACAGAAAAAGTGCAATGGAGACATCTACAGAGCTTGGCGAAAACAAACTCCTTCGGAAAAATCTGATTGCATCGGAGCAAATGACGGTAAAATGAATCAAATATAATGAATCCTGGCACTTCTGACTTGCATTTTACTGCTTGTATAAGGATGTATAACTCTGTATAATAATGTATAATGTTCTTTAAATTTTTTTTTTCAAAATTTTTTTTTGCAGGTGAGGCCTGCTACGAATCAGTTATATACTGTGCTTGAAGGGGTAAGGAGAAACATAGTGTGCCTTGAAGAGGGAACATGCAGTTGCGGAAAATTTCAAATGGATGAACTTCCATGTCCGCATGCTTGGGCTGTTTTGAAGAACCAGCAGCTGAAACCTGGCCAGTATTGCTCTTTTTACTACAAGAAGGATAAACTCCTTAGCACTTATGGATTTCCAGTGAATCCGATGCCAGAAGAGAGTTTATGGGTAATCCCAACAGAGGTGATGGAAGATGTGGTCCTACCACCTAAAGGGAGAAGGAATGCAGGAAGGCCAAGAAAGGAAAGACTCAAGCCTGCTTCAGAGAAAGAGTCTAAGAGGGCATTTTCGTGTTCTGTGTGTGGACAAGGTAGTCACAATAGGAAAACATGTAGGAATCGACCAAAATAAATAGTTGGAAACAAAACGCTTCCTATTACATTTGTTGTCATGTTGAGTAGTTAAGTTTCACAAACAATAGAGTTACAAATGTTGATTAGTTAAGTTTCACAAGCAATTGACATGTTTCATTATACATGTGTTTGCTTATCCAATAATAGTGTCTTCCTGTTTTTAATGGTACTAAATATATTGATAGATTGTAGAAATACAAAACAGGACTGCAAACAATCACTGGTATTACATGTATACAGATGTATAAATGAGAGTATAAGTTTGTATAAATTTGTATAACTATGTATATTATTGTATACATATGTATAAAACCTGCTACATTAACAAAACTGCAACCATAATGAAAATACATACTTGTTAACAGGACNTTGGTGATACCATGATTATTGGCATCAGAGAAGATGAAATGATGGACAAACACCATCAAGGCCATCTTGAACGCATTATCATCCGACTTCCACTCCTTTTGCTTGAAGCGATCAAGAAGCTCCCCCCTTGTTATGGCCTTTTTTCCATCTCCTGGAAAATACTCTTTCAGCAACCTATTAACATCTGGTTTGTCATAGAAAGTGGCGTCGTCGTCTACGCACTTCAAACCAGTGATAAGAGCAAACTCTCCAATGCCAAAACGCAGCAAGCAACCATTAATCATCACCCACAACTCCCTTTCACGTCCTGGGACGACTTCCCTCAATAATATACAATGAATAAGTTGATTTTGAATTTTAAATTGAGGGAGGTCCAGGAAGTACCCAAAACAACTAGCACGGAACATTTGAAGTTGCGTGTCAGTCAAACATTGCTTCAAAATGTTCACAATATCAGGCTCGGTATGGGAACTAATCCTGTTGTGGAAATAATCAACTGGTTGTATATAGAAGTCCCCAACCTTGGATATAGGAAAATAACAAGAAATAGATCAAGAACAAAAAATATACTAAAACATTTTATAAGACTGTATATACAAGTATAGCAGTGCTTGTATAAAGATGTATAAACTGATGTATAACTTTGTATAAAACTGTATAAGCATGTATAAATAAATAGCAAAACAGGGAATACCTTCAACTTAGCTTTTCTTTTATTCAATTTCAAGCGAATAACGACCCTTTGTTCTCTCGATTGTAAATCAAGGCAACTCTCACCATCATCCTTCATCTTTCTCCTTTTCCGTTTAACATTGCGGACTACATCATCTTCATTAAACAAATCATCTTTCAGCTTATCTGTTGATTTTGCAGGTCTGCCGCATTTCTTACTCCTTAGTCTAACGATGTTAACCGGAGTAGGACTATTACTTGTTTGGGAACGAGTCATTCGACTGCTCCCTTGTTGCAACATTTTTGGAGGAGGAGGAGACTCAAAATCATCATCATCGGCAGCCTGCACATGCTTATTCGCTTCAGAAGAAGAGGGTGAGGGCAAGTCACTCGAAGATTTAACTGGAGTGGGAGTATTTCTCATTTGAGAACGAGTCATCCGACTGCTCTCTGGTTGCAAGTTTTTAGGAGGAGCAGCAGAATCAAAATCATCAACTTCTGGCGCCGGGGCATTTACATTAGATTCTGAATCAGGGCTTGAAGGCAACTCCCTCAATCGTTTCGCATAATCTAACCTAACGCCTTTTCCGTCAATCTTCAGTTTGCTTTTAGAAGCAGCCATTTTTGAACGCATTTTCTACAATAAACCAAACAAACAAAGCTTTAACAAAACAAACATAAAAGTTAAAGCAAACACAAAACTCACACTGTAACAAAACTCAAAAGTTAACCCAAAATGCCATAAACGCAAAGCAGAGGCCAAAACAAAGCTTTAACAAAAGTGAAGACAACTGAAGAAAAACAAACAAATAAAACTATAACAAAACTCAAAATCTAAACAAAAATAAAAGCCATAAACTCAAAGCAGAGGCCAATTTTCCCAAATTTTAACAAAACTCAAAAAACCAAAAATTCTATCCTAAAAGTCGAAATAACAAACCATGCATTTCGTTTCATCAAGTTTAAGTCTCGAACGCAGAAACAAGGAACACAAAATCATCCGAAAAAACACAGCAACATTGAAAAAAATTGGCGTAATCAGAAAAAGCAAAAAAAAAAAATAAAAAAAAAACAAAATTCAAAACCAACACTGTAGGAAAAGCATAAAATGAAACGAAAATTACCTCAAACTAAGATTGAAACCTCGAAAAGCAACTTGCACACAACAATGGAGTCGGTTATGGTCTGAGAAAATCGAGAGGAAGAGAGAGTGAGAAAAGCGTGAGGAAGAGAGCAACAGAGAAATTATAATTTAAAATATTAAAACGGTTATGTTAAGGTGTGGGCTACTGGGTGAAAATAAAATTTCATAAGTTAGTCAACATGGGCTATGCCAGGTAAAGACCTCAAATATGGGCTATTTTTGAGTGGGCTGTATGGCCCAAGTAACATAAAGTGTAATTTCTTCTTTAAATAATCATAAATCTCACTGAATTGAAGACAAAATTTCATTTGCAAAACATTCCTAAAAAGGGAACGAAATTGTGGTCAAAGGAAAAATAGTTCCCCACAATAATAAAAAAGGGACGATATTATGTTCAAAGGAAAAACAATTCCCAACAATTCTCTTTATACTTCGTATTCGTATTATAAGAGAAGGGAATTCGAAGTCACTTTATGCGTTGTGTTATTGTCGAAGTAGGATTAGTATGGTGGGGAAAAAATTAATATTATTAGTTGATTTTAAATCCTATAATATTAGGTCCAACTTTTACATTTTTATCCAACAACAAATATAAAAGTTAATTAATATTTTAGGGCTAATAGGTCTATCAATGTTGTATTCATGCTTTTATAATAATATATAGATATAGATATAGATAGATATAGATAGATAGATATAGATAGATAGATGGATAGATAATATAGACATAGATTATTAGCAAAGTCTAGAGCTTATTATCGGAATTCCCAAAATACAGGTTTATTGGCCTAAAGGTACAAATATAATATTACTTTTAGTTGAATTCAAAGTTTTAGAGATTTTTAAACATTACAATATTATCTAATGTTAATTACCATTTTTATCTAATATTATCTAATTACCATATTATCTAATATTGAACTATTTTTTAAAATATTTTATCTATCAAATCATAAAAGTAGATCAGTAGCACATATATACTGATAAAAAGAATCACGACCTTTTTGGATGAGACAAAACCTAATTTGTAAGACGACAAAACATTTTAATAGGAAACTTTACGTTACAATCTTTTGCTAAGACCCAATAGTACTCCAATTTAGTCAACCAAAATACTAAAAAAATAAAAATCTAACGTATTACATGCTAACATGTAATATTAAATGTCTATGCCCGAAAGTAACTATACTAATAGGACTCCTATAGGTGTGGTATATGTTCTAAAACTAATAGGATTATAAGGCTAATGTCTAGAATTCCGATTATGTCCTTTTATTATGAGTTATTATGCTTAATATTATAAGGTTATTTTGGTAAACCGACATTGTATTCATGCTTTTATAATAAATATAGATATAGATAGATAGATAGATAGATAGATATAGATAGATAGATATACTTCTATTATCGAAAGATGTATTTGAGAAGAAAAAGAGTTCAAGAAAATTGATAATAAGAAAACAAGAGAGAAAAAATAATAAATAATAAATAAAAATAATTAATTAATAAGAGAAAATAAAAAATACCTTGGCTATTATTATTTGGCTAATATATTACCCTCACAATCACAAAGTGAGTGAAGCCGCAGACCATTTCACTTGCCACTCCAGAAGGATTTTAAATAAGAAAAAGTATATGTCACGACCCAAAATTCGACTACTTGTGCACCTAACCCAACCCGCTAGGTAAGCCAATTAATAATTATCCATTTCGAATGAAATTAATAAAAATAATTAAAAGGAAAAAATTATCTGAAACTTATACATTTCCCAAGAACTGGTAGTACAAATCATGAGCTTCTAAGAATAGAGTTTACAAAGCTGATATAAGTAAATACATCATCTGTCTGAAAAGTACATAAACAGAATTTTATAAATCTATGGCTACCATGAACAAGAGGCAGCTACAATAGGAATGCAGGTACATCTTCAAATCCAGCTCCCATCGAACACATCAGCAACATCAGCCAACATCTGCACGCAAGGTGCAGAAGTGTAATATGAGCATAACCGATCCCATGTACTCAATATGTGACAAACCTAACCTTAGGTTGAAAGTAATGACGAGCTGGAACAAAGGTGGGGTCCAACACCAATAGCCAAAAACAATTCATAATAATGTAAAGCAAGTAATTAAAGAAATAGCTTGAAATTAAAAATGCTCAACTTATTCATAATTCTCGAAAATAGTTCCGCTTTTGAAGTATATCAATGAAAACCCAAATCCTTTACCGAAATCGTCAAAAAATACGAGTAAGTTTGAAAACTGAAATTTTTCCCAAAAACCTTTCATCAGGTAAATGTTTCATTTTCATATAGCATGAGGAAAGTATATCTCTATTCCTATATGTCAAGATACAGGTAAAATCATGAATGTCACCAAGACCGAGCAGCAAAAGGAAATGCATCTCTATGCATGTATCTCAAGTACGCATGTCAAATGCAATGCCTCTCAGTGATGAACTCATGTACTCACACTTTAAGAGTACTCAACCTCCTTGTCTCGCATTATCTCTTACCGTGCCCAATACTCAGCACTCAATCACTCAACACTGTACAATACTCGTTGCAGCGTGCAAGCCCCTCTGGAGTCTGCATTCACCCCAGTGAGCGCAGTCGACTATGTGTGTGTGTGTGTGTGTATATATATATATATATATATATACACACACACACACATAGTCGACTGCGCTCACTGTGATAACAACACGATAGGGGATTCAAGAATTACTAAGAAAAACAAGAAAATCAAGAAACGTTCGGAAGATAAAAAAAATAAAGAAACAAAAAAGGACGGAAAATTAAAGATAGATTGAATTCAAGAAAGAGTTTCTTGAATTCAAGAAGTATATTCTTGAAGTTGAACCCTAACAACAACAATTAGCTGACAAAGAACTAATCGCTTTTGGTAGAGAATTAAAAATAAGAGATAGATTGTGAAACCCGACCCTTTAGATAACACGAACAACAATAAGCCTAAACTTATCACCTTTCTTTAATACCTATAAGTGATCTAAGATTTCGAAAGAGTTTATTCTTACCACCTTAAGTTGAGTCTCGAAGATTGAAGAATAAATCCAAGAGTAGCCACACACAAGAGTGCAAGAAAAATCTCACAATTTTTATTGATAATAGTCCAAGTCTAAAAGCAAAGAAGATACCCCTTTATATAGGGAAGGGGTCACGAAATTCTACCTAAAAAATAAGGAAATAAAGTCCTAAACTACTTTGGACAACATGTCCAACTACCATAGGAAAAGGTAAAACTCTAGGAAACAAAAACCAAGTCAATCTTGGAAAGTAATTCCAATAATTTTAGGAAAAGAAAAACAAAACTTTAACTACCTAGGAAAGCATCAAATATGTCCTAACAAACTAGGAAACAAAATGAGGAAACTTGGGGGCCAAGTTGGCTCCTTTGTGAGTTGATTTAGGCGCCTAATTTAGGCCTTCCTTGGCTGGTGCTTGGACCCCAATCAACCTCCTCTTGGACTTGGACTTGGACCTTGAAATTAGTGTAGCACTTAGCTAAATACTCTCCATAATTTTTGAGCTCTTCTTCCACCATTAGCGCCTTCTTGATCTCCCATTGAAGCCCAACAATCTTTTCTTGCTTCTCCTTAGCTTGAGACCTTATGAATGGCTTTCTTGGTGCTTCTATAGCTTTATCCTTGTCCATGAAGCTATCATTCCCCTCCTCTTGAAAAGAATTCGTCCTCGAATTTGAACCTACATCGAACAAGGATAAGTCAGCAACATTGAAAGTAGCACTTACTTGAATCTCACCTGGAAGGTCCAATTTGTAAGCATTATGTCACGACCCGGATTTTTCACCATCGGGAGTCGTGATGGCGCCTACTATCGGAGCTAGGCAAGCCAAGCATTTAAACATTTTTCTGATAACATCCCAACAATAATAATAATACAAGTCATTTAAATAAAAGCGGAAGTCTTTAAAACATAGATAACTGAAAATCCAAAGATGCGGAAGTTTAACATTTCTCTACCCAAGACTGGTGTCGCTAACTCACGAACTACTAAAGAGTGCTAAAAACAAGTCTGAATAGAAACACATCAATGTTTGTCTCGGTACAAGGAAAACAAACTATAACAAAGAAAGGGACTCCGGCCTGCGAACGCCAGCTAGACTACCTCGTATGTCCCTGGACTGAAGTCAGCTCCCGATCAATATCTTACTGCTGTGGTCCAAAAGCTGCTCCGGTACCGTGATCTGTGCAAAAGAGCACAGAAGTGTAGCATCAGCACAACCGACCCCATGTGCTGGTAAGTGCCTAGCCTAACCCCGGCGAAGTAGTGACGAGGCTAGACAGGACTACCAAACCAACCTGTGCAGTTCAATATATATATATATATAAAATAAAAGGAAAGAACAAAGAAATTAAACAGTTAAGAGGGAGGGGAGCATACTATGGGGGGAAATACAGTCCGGATATAAAGTCAAAAATTTAAGTAAGCAACAGGGCAATAACAATAATTAATGAGAGCAGGAAAGTCAACAGTTGCACGGCATCAACCTTCGTGTTTTTACTCTCATCATCACCAAAAGTAATCAAGTAAAGTGCACGGCATCAACCTTCGTGCTTTCCCTCTCATACTCTCAATTCATGGCACGGAAAGACCCTTCGTGCAAATATAATCAAAACATGGCACGAAATGACCCTTCGTGCAAATATAATCAAAACATGGCACGGAATGATGCAAATATAATCACTCTTCCTCACCCAAACAATAATCACAACCAAACGGGGCGAGGGGATAAACAAATAATAAGAAATGTCCCGGCAAGGAAATTACACAATTAACAGCTAAAACAACAATACTTTCACATCCCGGCAAGGGAGATAATCAATATACTCAAACCATCCCGGCAAGGGATTAATCATATCAGTTTCTATTTCTTTCATTTCTTACTCAATAGTCTTTTTATCGTTCGAGCCAACGCTCCAAAGAATTTACAATTCATAATTAGTCCTCATACTCTTCACATTGCATAGAATTCATCATTAACATGGAAGAGTCATAACAATATCAGGATAAGTACATACAAGGACCCACGGTCATGTTGTGCACCGGTGTATAGATACTCGTCACCATGCCTATACACCGTACTCAACATTTAGCAATTAGCAAACAACACTCTAATCCTATTCCCTCAAGCCAAAGTTAGATCAAACACTTACCTCGGTCCAAAGAATAGCAATCAATCCTCAAATACCGCCTTTCCTCTACAATCCGACTCCGAAACAATGATATCTAGGCATAATTAATTCAATAATATCAATAAAGACTCAATGGCAACATCCCATAGCCTAGATATGAATTTCCTAGCATTCTTCCAAAAATACCAAAATTTGACACCTGGCCCACATGGTCCAAACACGAGGCTCGGACCAAAACCCAATCACCCATAACCCCACGAGTTCAAATATGCAATTTGTTTTAAGATTCGACCCCAAATTGAGGTTGAATCACCCAAAATTCTCAAAACCCTAACTCTACCCAAAACCCCTAATTTCTACTTTGATTTCATGTTTTAGGCCTAGGAATTCACTAATTGATGAAGAAAAACGAAGGGATTAGGTGGGGAATTACTTACCCAAGTGACCTTGAAGAAGGGAGGCTTCAATGGGGTCCTAAGGCTTGAAGGAGAAGGGAGCTCATGAGAAAAAGTGAAGAAATCCCGTATGCTACTGTTCCGTTTTAAAAAAAATCATTGAAGGATTTAACCCTACGCGATCGCGACACAGGGGACGCGTTCGCGATGAAGAGGAACTGGGGGCATCGCGTTCGCGATGGGGAGATGCGAACACGAAGAAGGAAAACTGGGGGGTCCAGGGGCAGGCCTACGCGAACGCGAGGGGGTTAGGACGCGAACGCAGTGGAGGGGGGAATAGAACTATGCGAACGCGGGAAGGGGGCCGCGAACGCGTAAGAGGGAAATGACAAAGCACTGCNATTTACAATTCATAATTAGTCCTCATACTCTTCACATTGCATAGAATTCATCATTAACATGGAAGAGTCATAACAATATCAGGATAAGTACATACAAGGACCCACGGTCATGCTAGACACTGGTGTATAGATATTCGTCACCATGCCTATACACCGTACTCAACATTTAGCAATTAGCAAACAACACTCTAATCCTATTCCCTCAAGCCAAAGTTAGATCAAACACTTACCTCGAATGCTCCAAACTCAACTCAAGCCTCTAATATAGCTTTACCCCTCGAATTCGGCTCCAACTCGGTGAAATCCATGAAATAATGACCTTAAAATATTAATAATAGCTAAACAAACTAAACCCAATGCCTAAATATGAATTTCCAAGCTTTCTTCCAAAAATTCCAAAATTGACCCCGGGCCCGCTTGGTCAAAACATGAGGTTCGAACCAATTCCATGTCACCCATTCCCGCACGAGCCCGAATATACAATTTGTTTTCAAATTTGACCCCAAAACGAGGTCTAAATCAAGAAAATTGAAAAAAAAGCCCTAACTCTACCCATTTCCCCCAATTTACGCCCTAAATTACATGTTATAGGCTTAGGAATTCAATAATTGATGATGGAAAATGAAGAAAACAAGTTAAACAATGCTTACCCAAGAAGTTTTGATGAAGAAGTGCTCTAAAATTCGCCCTAGGACTTTGGAGAAGAAGGAGTTCGTGAAGTGATATGATATTCTCGTCACTGGTTCTGTTTTTTTGGGTATTTAATAATTGGGCAAAATTGCCCTATGCGATTGTGGAGAAGGCATTGCGATCGTATAGGGTAAAGGGGATTAAATATATGCAATCGCGGAAGGCGTGTTGCGAACGCATAGAGGAAATATGACTGGGCAAGAAATATTTGATCGCGAAGAGGACAATGCGATCGCATAGGGATGGGAAGGGTGGGAATTTCGATCGCACAAGGGCTGTTGCGATCGCATAGAACAAAACTAGGCTCTTGAAATTTTACACCATGCGATCGCGGGAGAAGCTATGCGATCGCATAGAACAACGTACCAGATATCAGAACTGAGCATTTTCTGCAATTTTTACTAAGTTCAAAACACCCCGAACCACCTCCGAATCACTCCCGAGCCCTCGGGGATCCTAACCAAACTCACACACTAACTCAACAACCTCATACGAACTAACTCGAGCGATCAAACCGCCAAAATAACATCAAAATCATTGAATCAAACCCCAAAATCATCATTTTTCATTCTAACTTCATAAACTTCAAACTTCAGATATTTAGGTCCGAAACACGTCAAATGACGTCCGATTTCGACCAAACTTTACAGAAAGCGCTTAACACATATATAAGACTTGTTCCGGGCGTCGGAACCAAAATACGAGCCCGATACCATAGTCTTTTAATCAATTTTCATTTCCATTTTCCTTAATAATTTCAGAATAATAATTTCACAGAAAAATTCTTTTCCTCGGGTTCTAGACCTCGGATTTCGACTCCGGGCACATGCCCGAGTCCCATATTTTTCTACGGACCCTCCGGGACCGTCAAATCATGGGTCCGGGTCCGTTTACCAAAAATATTGACCGAAGTCAACTTTAATCATTTTAAAGCAACATTTTGAAATTTTTCACAGAATTTAACATATAATCTTTCCGGCTACGCGCCTGGTCTGTGCACGCAAATCGAGGCAACTAAAGGTGAGGTTTTCAAGGCCTCGGAAGCACGGAAAAAGAGAGAAATCCGGTGATGACCCTTTGGGTCGTCACATTCTCCACCTCTAAAACAGCCGTTCGTCCTCGAACGGACAAAAGAAAGAAGTACCCGAGTCGGGAAATAGATGAGGATAACGGCTCCGCATATCAGACTCGGAATTCCAGGTCGATGCCTCAGGAGGCTGACCTCTCCACTGGACACGCACTAAAGGAAAACTCTTCGACCTCAACTATCGAACCTGCCGGTCTAGAATAGCTACCGGCTCCTCCTCGTAAGACAGATCCTTGTCCAACTGGACAGTGCTGAAATCTAACACGTGGGTTGGATCGCCGTGATACCTCCGAAGCATGGACACATGAAACACTGGATGCACGGCTGACAAGCTGGCCGGCAAGGCAAGTCTGTAAGCCACCTCTCCCACACGATCAAGAATCTCAAATGGACCAATGAACCTAGGGCTAAGCTTGCCCTTCTTCCCAAATCTCATCACGCCCTTCATAGGCGACACTCGGATCAAGACCCGCTCACCAACCATGAAAGCTACATCTCGAACCTTATGATCCGCATAACTCTTTTGCCGCGACTGAGCCGAACGAAGCCTGTCCTGAATGATCTTGACCTTATCCAAGGCCTCCTGAACTAAATCTGTACCCAATAACCGAACCTCTCCCGGCTCAAACCATCCCACTGGAGATCGACATCGCCTACTATACAATGCCTCATATGGAGCCATCTGGATGCTAGACTGGTAGCTGTTGTTGTAGGCGAACTCTGCTAAAGGCAAAAACTGGTCCCACGAGCCTCCAAAATCAAAGACACAGGCTCGGAGCATATCCTCCAATATCTGAATAGTCCTCTCGGACTGGCCGTCCGTCTGAGGATGGAACGCTGTGCTCAACTCAACCCGTGTGCCCAACTCTCGCTGTACTGCACCCCAGAAACGCGAGGTAAACTACGTACCCCGATCCGAAATGATAGATGTCGGCACACCATGAAGGCGAACAATCTCCCGGATATAAATCTCAGCTAACCTCTCGGATGAATAGGAGACTGCCACAGGAATGAAATGCATGACTTGGTCAGCCTATCAACAATAACTCATATCGAGTCGAACTTCTTCCGAGTCAACGGAAGTCCAGTAACGAAATCCATGGTAATCCTCTCCCACTTCCACTCGGGAAGCTCAATCCTCTGAAACAAACCACCAGGCCTCTGATGCTCATACTTAACCTGCTGACAGTTCAAACATCGAGCCACATATGCAACAATATCTTTCTTCATTCTACGCCACCAATAATGCTGCCGCAAGTCCTGATACATCTTCGCAGCGCCCGGGTGAATAGAATACCGAGAACTATGGGCTTCCTCTAAGATCAACACCCGAATCCCATCAACATTAGGCACACAAACTCACCCCTGCAACCTCAAAACACCATCATCATCTAAGGTCACCTTCGTGGCACCTCCACGCTGCACCGTGTCTCTCAGGACACACAAATGGGGATCATCAAACTGCCGATCATGGATACGCTCCAACAATGAAGAACGAGCGACCGTGCAAGCTAACACTCTACTAGGCTCAAAAATGTCCAACCTCACAAACCGATTGGCCAAGGCCTGAATATCCAAAGCAAGCGATCTCTGGCTGACCGGAACATAAGCAAGACTACCCATGCTGGCGGACTTCCTACTCAATGCATCGGCCACCACATTGGCTCTCCCCGGGTGATACAAAATAGTAACATCATAATCTTTCAATAACTCCAACCATCTCCTTTGCCTCAAGTTCAACTCCTTCTACTTGAACAAGTACTGAAGACTCTTGTGATCAGTGTACACCTCACACGTCACACCATATAGGTAATGCCTCCAAATCTTCAAAGCATGAATAATGGCTGCCAACTCTAGATCATGAATCGGATAATTCTCTTCGTGGATCTTCAACCGCCTCGAAGCATAGGCTATGACTCTGCCATCCTGCATCAATACTGCACCAAGCCCAATACGGGAAGCATCACAATAGACTGTATAGGGTCCTGAGCCTGTGGGCAAAACCAATATCGGTGCCGTAGTCAGAGCTGTCTTGAGCTTCTGAAAGCTCGCCTCACACTCGTCTGACCATCTGAACTGGGCACCCTTCTGGGTCAATCTGGTCATCGGGGCTGCTATGGATGAAAATCCCTCCACGAACCGGCAGTAATAACCTGCTAACCCCAAGAAACTCCGAATCTCAGTAGCTGATGCTGGTCGAGGCCAGTTCTTGACTGCCTCAATCTTCTTCAGGTCCACCTGAATACCCTCTGCTGATACAAAATGACCCAGAAATGCAACCGAACTCAACCAGAACTCGCACTTCGAGAACTTAGCATACAACTAACTTTCCTTCAGAGTCTGAAGAACCACTCTGAGGTGCTGCTCGTGCTCCTCCTGGCTACGGGAGTACACCAGAATATCATCAATAAAGACTATCACGAACAAGTCCAAGTAAGGTCTCAACACTCGGTTCATCAACTCCATAAATGCGGCTGGGGCATTGGTCAACCCAAATGACATGACCAAAAACTCATAATGCCCGTACCGAGTGCGGAATGCTATCTTAGGGACATCAGACGCCTTAATCCTCAGCTGATGGTAGCCAGATCTCAAGTCTATCTTTGAAAACACCTTTGCAACCTGAAGCTGGTCAAACAAATCATCAATCCTCAGCAGTGGATACTTGTTCTTTACCGTCACCTTGTTCAATTGCCGGTAATCAATGCACATCCTCATCGATCCATCCTTTTTCTTCACAAATAACACTGGCGCACCCCAAGGAGAAACACTAGGCCTGATAAAACCCTTCTCTAGCAAATCTTGCAACTGGTCCTTTAACTCCTTCAACTCTGGCGGGGCCATCCAATACGGCGGAATAGAAATGGGCTGCGCGCCTGGGGCCAGATCAATACAGAAATCAATATCCCTATCGGGCGGCATACCCGGCAGGTCTGAAGGGAAAACCTCGGGGAACTCCCGAACAATAGGAATAGAGTCAATAGAAGGAACCTCTGAGCTGGAATCGCGAACATACGCCAGATAAGCTAGACACCCCTTCTCAACCATACGTCGAGCCTTCACATATGAAATAACACTGCGGGTGGCATGTCCCGGGGTCCCTCTCCACTCCAATCAGGGAAAATCGGGCAAAGCCAAGGTCACGGTCTTGGCGTGACAATCCAAGATAGCATGATACGGGGACAACCAATCCATCCCTAATATAATGTCGAAATCCACCATGTCTAAAAGCAATAAATCAACACGGGTCTCAAGACCCTCAAACACTACCACACAGGAACGATGAACTCGGTCGACCACTGTAGAATCACCCACCGGTGTAGATACATAAACATGGATACCCAAAGCATCACTAGGCATAGCCAGGTAGGGTGCAAAATAAGATGACACATATGAATACGTAGACCCAGGGTCAAATAGCACTAAAGCATCCCTATCACAGACCAGAATAGTACCTGTAATAACAGCATTTGAAGACTCAGCCTCTGGCCTGGCTGGCAAAGCATAACACCGGGGCTGGGCCCCACTTCCCTGAACCATGTCTCTGGGACGATCTGCTACTGGTTGACCCCTACCTCTGCCGGTCCGAGCTCCACCTCTACGGTCTCTACCTCCACCTCTATGATCCCTACCCCCGCCTCTAGCTGGCTGGGCAAGCTGTGGATTACCTGGTGCCTGAATCATGGGGCGAGGACCCTGCTGCCGAGAGCTACCCGAGGCTCGAGGGCAAAATCTGACAATGTGACTCGGGTCACCACAACCATAACAAGCCCTCGGTTGCTGAGACTGCTGGCCCTGACGACCTGTATGTCCTCCCAGGAAACTCTAAAGTGGCGGTGCACTGATGGGCTGCTAATCAGAATAATGCTGCTGAGAACCACCATCGCCTGGAGTACCATGAGAAACCTGGAGTGCTGACTGAAAGGGTCTCGGTGAATGGCCTCTACCATAAGAATCCCTACCTCCAGAAGAGCTACCACTGAACCTACCAGAATGTCGAGGCCTCTTATCCGACACCTGACCACCTCCTCGTGCAAGAGCCATCTCCACTCTACGGGCCGCATTGGCCGCCTCCTGAAAAGAAATCTCACTACCAGCTCCCATAGCCATCTGGAGACGGATCGGCTGAATCAATCCATTAATAAACCTCCGCACCCTCTCTCGCTCTGTGGGGAGTATAACAATAGCATGGCGTGCCAAATCAATGAACCGAGTCTCATACTGCGTGACTGTCATAGAGCCCTGCTGGAGGCGCTCAAACTGCCTGCGAAGAGCCTCTCACTAAGTAACTGGGAGAAACTTCTCAAAAACAACTCTGCAAACTGATCACATGTCAATGATGGCGACCTTGCTGGTCTGGATAAACAATAGTCCCTCCACCAAGTCTTGGCGGATCCTGCTAGACGAAAAGTGGCGAAGTCGACCCCATTGGTCTCCACAATACCCATAGTCCGAAGAACCTCATGGCAGCTATACAAGAAATCCTAGGGGTCCTCTGAAGAAGCACCGCTGAATGTGGTGGTGAAGAGCTTGGTAAACCTATCCAGTCTCCACAAAGCATCTGCAGACATAGCCGCTCCATTGCCGGTCTGAGTCACAATACCCGGCTGAACTGCCATAGCTGGCTGAACCACTGGAACCTGTGCCGGGGAGCTACCTGCTCCGAAGTACGTGTAGCAGGAGTCTGAACCCCTCCTCCAGCCTGAGAAGTGGCTGGTGCTACTGGAAGCAAACCCGCTCTAGTAGCGCTCTCCACAAAGCCTACCAATCTGACCAGAGCGTCCTGAAGAACTGGGGTGGCTATGAACCCCTCTGGGACCTGAGCTGGGCCCACCGGAGCTGCTAGGGCTGGAACCTCCTCATCATAATCAACATGAGGCTCCTCCTCTGGGACTGCTGCTCGGGGCTGAGCTCTGCCCCGGCCTCGGCCTCTGGCACGGCCTCGGCCTCGCCCTCTGCCCCTCGCAGGAGCTGTTGCTGGGGGCTCGGGCTGCTGCGCGGTGGAAGAGGAAGCACGTGTTCTCACCATCTGTGAAAGAACAGAGTCGAAAGACAATCAGTATTTGAGAAACAGAATCGCACGACAAGAAAGAACAAAAGTGAAGTTTTTCCTAACTCCATAGCTTCTAGGGGATAAATACAGACGTCTCCGTACCGATCCCTCAGACTCTATCGAGTTTGTCCGTGAGTAGCGAGACCTATGTAACCTAGAGCTCTGATACCAACTTGTCACGACCCGGATTTCCCACCATCGGGGGTCGTGATGGCGCCTACTATCGGAGCTAGGCAAGCCAAGCATTTAAACATTTTTCTGATAACATCCCTACAATAATAATAATACGAGTCATTTAAATAAAAGCGGAAGTCTTTAAAACATAGATAACTGAAAACCCAAAGATGCGGAAGTTTAACATTTCTCTACCCAAGACTGGTGTCGCTAACTCACGAACTACTAAAGAGTGCGAAAAACAAGTCTGAATAGAAATACATCAATGTTTTGTCTCGTTACAAGGAAAACAAACTATAACAAAGAAAGGGACTCCTACCTGCGAACGCCAGCTAGACTACCTCGTATGTCCCTGGACTGAAGTCAGCTCCCGATCAATATCCTACTGCTGTGGTCCAAAAGCTGCTTCGGCACCGTGATCTGTGCAAAAGAGCAAAAAAGTGTAGCATCAGCACAACCGACCCCATGTGCTGGTAAGTGCCTGGCCTAACCCCGCCGAAGTTGTGACGAGGCTAGACAGGACTACCAAACCAACCTGTGCAGTTCAATATATATATATATATGCAATAAAAGGAAAGAACAAAGAAATTAAACAGTTAAGAGGGAGGGGAGCATACTATGGGGGGAAATACAGTCCGGATATAAAGTCAACAATTTAAGTAAGCAACAGGGCAATAACAATAATTAATGAGAGCAGGAAAGTCAACAGTTGCACGGCATCAACCTTCGTGCTTTTACTCTCATCCTCACCAAAAGTAATCAAGTAAAGTGCACGGCATCAACCTTCGTGCTTTCCCTCTCATACTCTCAAATAATGGCACGGAATGACCCTTCGTGCAAATATAATCAAAACATGGCACGAATGACCCTTCGTGCAAATATAATCAAAACATGGCACGGAATGACCCTTCGTGCATTATCACTCTTCCTCACCCAAACAGTAATCACAACCAAACGGGACGAGGGGATAAACAAATAATAAGAAATGTCCCAGCAAGGGAATTACACAATTAAGAGTTAAATCCCGGCAAGGGAGCAACAACAATACTTTCACATCCCGGCAAGGGAGATAATCAATATACTCAAACCATCCCGGCAAGGGATTAATCATATCACTTTCTATTTCTTTCATTTCTTACTCAATAGTCTTTTTATCGTTCGAGCCAACGCACCAAAGAATTTACAATTCATAATTAGTCCTCATACTCTTCACATTGCATAGAATTCATCAATTAATATGGAAGAGTCATAACAATATAAGGATAAGTACATACAAGGACCCACGGTCATGCTAGACACCGGTGTATAGATACTCGTCACCATGCCTATACACCGTACTCGATCATTTAGCAATTAGCAAATAACAACACTCTAATCCTATTCCCTCAAGCCAAAGTTAGATCAAACACTTACCTCGAATGCTCCAAAATCAACTCAACGCCTCTAGTATAGTTTTACCCCTCGAATTCGGCTCCAACTCAGTCAAATCTATCAAATAATGACTTTACAATATTAATAATAGCTAAACAAACTAAACCCAATGCCTAAATATGAATTNCACGGCATCACCCTTCGTGCTTTCCCTCACATAACTCTCATATCATGGCAAGGAATGGTCCTTTGTGCAATTATAATCAAATCAGAGCACGGAATGTCCCTTCGTGCATAAATAATCAAAGCATGGCACGGAATGACCCTTCGTGCAAATATATTCAAAACATGGCACGGAATGACCCTTCGTGCAAATATAATCAAAACATGGCACGGGATGATCCTTCGTGCAATTATAGTCAAATCAGAGCACGAATGACCCTTCGTGCAAATATAATCAAAACATGGCACGGAATGACCCTTCATGCATCATCACTCTTCCTCACCCAAACAGTAATCACAACCAAACGGAGCGAGGGGATAAAAAAAATAATAAGAACTATCCCGGCAAGGGAATTACACAATTAACAGCCAAATCCCGGCAAGGGAGCAACAACAATACTTTCACATCCCGGCAAGGGAGATAATCAATATACTCAAACCATCCCGGCAAGGGATTAATCATATCTCTTTCTATTTCTTACTCAATAGTCTTTTTATCGTTCGAGCCAACGCCCCAAAGAATTTACAATTCATAATTAGTCCTCATACTCTTCACATTGCATAGAATTCATCATTAACATGGAAGAGTCACAACAATATCAGGATAAGTACATACAAGGACCCACGGTCATGCTAGACACCGGTGTATAGATACTCGTCACCATGCCTATACACCGTACTCGATCATTTAGCAATTAGCAAACAATAACACTCTAATCCTATTCCTTCGAGCCAAAGTTAGATCAAACACTTACCTCGAATGCTCCAAACTCAACTCAAGCCTCTAGTATAGCTTTACCCCTCGAATTCGGCTCCAACTCGGTCAAATCTATGAAATAATGAACTTAAAATATTAATAATAGCTAAACAAACTAAACCCAATGCCTAAATATGAATTTCCAAGCTTTCTTCCAAAAATTCCAAAATCGACCCCGGGTCCGCTTGGTCAAAACACGAGGTTCGAACCAATTCCATGTCACCCATTCCCCCACGAGCCCGAATATACAATTTGTTTTCAAATTCGACCCCAAAACGAGGTCTAAATCAAGAAAATTGAAAAAAAATCCCTAACTCTACCCATTTCCCCCAATTTACGCCCTAAATTACATGTTATAGGCTTAGGAATTCAATAATTGATGATGGAAGATGAAGAAAACAAGTTAAACAATGCTTACCCAAGAAGTTTTGATGAAGAAGTGCTCTAAAATTCGCCCTAGGACTTTGGAGAAGAAGGAGTTCGTGAAGTGTTATGATATTCCCGTCACTGGTTCTGTTTGTTTGGGTATTTAATAACTGGGCAAAATTGCCCTATGCGATCGCGGAGAAGGCATTGCGATCGCATAGGTTAAAGGGGATTAAAGCAATGCGATCGCGGAAGGCGTGCGAACGCATAGAGGAAATATGACTGGGCAAGAAAAATGCTCTATGCGATCGCGAAGAGGACAATGCGATCGCATAGGGATGGGAAGGCTGGGAATTGCGATCGCACAAGGGCTGTTGCGATCGCATAGAACAAACCTAGGCTCTTGAAATTATACACTATGCGATCGCGGGAGAAGCTATGTGATCGCATTGAACATCGTACCAGATATCAGAACTGAGCATTTTCTGCAATTTTTACTAAGTTCAAAACACCCCGAACCACCTCCGAATCACTCTCGAGCCCTCGGGGCTCCTAACCAAACTCACACACTAACTCAACAACCTCATACGAACTAACTCGAGCGATCAAACCGCCAAAATAACATCAAAATCATTGAATCAAACCCCAAAATCATCATTTTTCATTCTAACTTCATAAACTTCAAACTTTAGATATTTAGGTCCGAAACACGTCAAATGACGTCCGATTTCGACCAAACTTTACAGAAAGCGCTTAACACATATTTAAGACTTGTTCCGGGCGTCGGAACCAAAATACGAGCCCGATACCATAGTCTTTTAATCAATTTTCATTTCCATTTTCCTTAATAATTTTAGAAAAAACAATTTCACAGAAAAATTCTTTTCCTCGGGTTCTAGACCTCGGATTTCGACTCTGGGCACATGCCCGAGTCCCATATTTTTCTACGGACCCTTCGGGACCGTCAAATCACGGATTTGGGTCCGTTTACCAAAAATGTTGACCAAAGTCAACTTTAATCATTTTAAAGCCATATTTTGAAATTTTTCACAGAATTTAACATATAATCTTTCCGGCTACACGTCCGAACTGTGCACGCAAATCGAGGCAAATAAAGGTGAGGTTTTCAAGGTCTCCGAAGTACGGAAAAAAGAGAAATCTAGTGATGACCCTTTGGGTCGTCACACATTATCTCCAATTCTTTCAAGTACTTTAAATGGTCCATCTCCTCTAGGGTGCAATTTTGTCTTTCTTTTTGAAGGAAAGCTCTCCTTCCTCATATGAACCCAAACCAAATCACCAGGCTCAAAGATAACTGGTTTTCGACCTTTATTTCTTCGTAAAGCTATTTGCTCATTCCTCCTCTCAATTGCAAGTCTCGTATGCTCATGAATTGTCTTCATCAAATCAGCTTTCTTCTTTCTATCAAGACTAACCATCTCATTAGTAGGCAAAGGCAATAAGTCAAGGGGTGTAAGGGGGTTAAAGCCATAAAAAACTTCAAAAGGAGAATAACCAGTAGATGAATGAACAGTTCGATTGTAAGCAAATTCTACCATAGGCAAGTGATCCTCCCAAGAAGTTAATTTCCTTTTAGAGCAGCCCTTAACATATTTCCTAAGATTCTATTTACTAGCTTAGTTTGCCCATCAGTTTGTGGATGACATGAAGTAGAAAACAACAACTTTGTTCCCAATTTTATCCAAAGCACACGCCAAAAGTGGCTTAGAAACTTAGCATCCCTATCACTAACAATAGTTCGAGGTATACCATGCAATTTAACAACTTCTCTAACAAATAAATCAGCAACATGAGAAGCATCATTAGTCTTTAAACAAGGAATAAAACGAGCCATTTTTGAGAATCTATCTACCACAACAAAGATGTTATCCTTACCATACCTTGTTCTAGGCAGTCCTAACACAAAGTCCATAGAAATATCAATCCAAGGTGAAATAGGCACAGGCAATGGCGTGTATAAACCATGTGGCAACACTTTAGATTTAGCTTGTTTGCATTCAAGGCATTAAGCACAAAATCTTTCTACATCTTTTCTCATATTAGACCAAAAGAAATTTTCAGCAAGGATGTCAAGTGTTTTAGGCACACCAAAGTGTCCCATAAGCCCCCCCCCCAATAAGCCCCCCCCCAATAAGACCCCCCCCCCCCCCACAATGTGCTTCCCTCACAAAAACTTCTCGCAAAGAACAATTAGGGACACAAAGCTTATTCTCTTTAAAAAGAAACTCATCTTTCAGATTATACTTCTCAAAAGGCCCATTTAAACATGCCGAAAATGCGATATCAAAATCAGAATCACCAACGTATAAATCCTTAATATGATCAAATCCCATCAATTTAGAAGTAAGAGTAGAAACAAGAGTGTACCTTCTTGAAAGCGCATCAGCAACTATATTGTCTTTACCTTGCTTGTAGCTAATCACATAAGGAAATGTCTCAATGAATTCAACCCATTTGGCATGTCTTCTACTCAATTTACCTTGGCTTTTCAAGTATCTTAAGGACTCATGGTCAGTTTTTATCACAAACTCCTTTGGCCACAAATAATGTTGCCATGTAGCAAGATCCCTTACCAAGGCATACAATTCTTTATCATAAGTAGAATAATTCAATGCAGCCCCATTCAACTTCTCACTAAAATAAACGATTGGTTAAGAATCTTGCATTAAAACAGCCCCAATACCTGTACCAGATGCATCACATTCAATTTCAAAGGACTTATTAAAATTAGGTAATTGTAACAAAGGAGCAGAACACAATTTATCCTTCAAAATATTAAATGCATGCTCTTGTTCTTTTTCCCAATTAAAAACCTTATCCTTCTTAGTGACTTCAGTTAAAGGAGCAGCAATTGAACTAAAATCTCTAACAAATCTCCTATAAAAGCTAGCAAGTCCATGAAAACTTCTAACTTTAGTAATGCTCTTAGGTGTAGGCCAATCTTTAATCGCTTTGATTTTATCTTCATCTACCTCAACACCTCTAGAACTCACAACAAAACCCAAGAAAACTACCTTATCTACACAAAAAGTGCACTTGGATAGATTTGCATACAATTGTTTCTCCCTAAGCACATTACAAACTTGTTTCAAATGCTCGACATGCTCTTCTAAAGATTTAGAAAAGATCAGAATATCATCAAAATACACGACTACAAATTTTCCATGAAAATCCTTAAAGATATGGCTCATTAACCTCATGAATGTACTAGGTGCATTAGTTAACCTGAACAACATCACTAACCATTCATACAATCCATATTTAGTTTTAAAGGCAGTTCTCCACTCATCTCCAGAATTCATTCTAATTTGGTGATATCTACTCTTCAAATCAATTTTAAAGAATATTTGAGAACCATGCAATTGGTCAAGCATATCATCTAAACGAGGAATAGGATGGCGATACTTTACCATTATTTCATTGATGGCGTGGCAGTCCACGCACATCCTCCAAGTGCCATCCTTCTTTGGCACCAAAAGCACGGGCATAGAACAGGGACTCATACTTTCTCTTACAAATCCCTTATCAAGAAGATCCTCTACTTGTCTTTGCAATTCTTTGTTTCTTTGGGATTGCTCCTATTAGCAGGCCTATTAGGAATTTGTGATCTCGGCACAAAATCAATTTGATGCTCTATTCCTCTTAAAGGTGGTAAACCTTTAGGAAGATCCTCATGAAAAACATCTTCAAAATCCTGCAAAAGGTTAGAAATAACACTAGGCAAAGAGGATGTTAGTGAATTATTATTAAGCAAAACTTCCTTATAAGTGAGCAAGATAATAGGCAGCCCCTCTTTTTTGCAATTAAACACTCTTTGGCTTTTGCAAGGCTCACTTTTTTTTCAATCTTAGCCTCTTTCCTCTCACCAATGCTTTCTTTTTTTCATTCTTCCCCACCTTTTCCTTTCTCTCATTGCCCTGCTCTCTCTCCCCACACCTCATTTTATTTTTTCCCTCTTTTTCTATCCCTTTAGTCTCTCATTTTGATCCCTCCCCATGTTTCCCCATTGATTCTTTCATCTTTTTTTTTATCTTCATACACCTGGGAAGGATTTAAAGGTGCAAGAATGTACTTCTTGCCATTATGCTCAAGAGAGTATCTATTTTTTCTCCCATCGTGAAAAGCACTCCTATCATACTGCCATGGGCGCCCCAACAAAATATGACAAGCTTGCATGGGTACTATATCACATAGAACTTCGTCAGCGTACCTTCCAATCTTAAAGGAGACCATGCATTGCTTATTCACCTTGACCTCTCCACTATCATTGAACCATTACAACCTATAAGGTCTAGGGTGCTTCGTCCATTCCAACCCTAACTTTTCCACCAAATATGCACTCACAACATTAGCACAACTCCCATTATCAATTATCATAGAACAAATTTTATCTTTAATCCCACACCGAGTATGGAATATGTTTTCCCTTTGTTCTTCATTAGAGTCACCCAAATTAATGTGCATAAGCCTCCTAACCACAAAATTCACCCAACTATCAATGTACTCCATCTCTTCTCCTTCTTCACTCTCTACAAAGTTTTCTTCTTGTTCTTCACTTGGTTCACTTTTTTCACTCTCATATCCCCCATCCTCTTTGATTAGAATGTTTCTTCTACTTGGGCATTCAAAAGCCTTATACCCTCTCCCTAGACACTTGAGACATTGAATCGAAGAAGTAGAAGTAGAAGTTTTAGGCATAAAAGGCTTACCCCCATCCTTGGATTCCAATTTGCTCTTGCCCTTGTCTTCACGGCATTTAAGAGTAGGTGTCTCCTCAGATTTCGGCCATTGCTTCTTTGGAATAGTATAGTTTGCCGGCTTTTCCATGAGCTAGATTGTTGTCTCCTTTTGTTTTGTCTTTCTACCTTTACAACTAATTCAACTAACTCATCTAAAGTTACATATTATTGTAATTCGACTACATCAGCTATTTCTTTATTTAAACCATTCAAAAACCTAGCCATCGTAGCCTCCTCTTCCTCCATACAATTAGCTTGGATCATAGACATATCCATAGCCTTAAAGTACTCATCTACAGACATGGACCCTTGCCTCAAAGTTTGAAGACGTTGTTGTAGATCTCTTTGAAAGTGTGATAGAACAAAACTCTTCCTCATTACCTTCTTCATCTCAGCCCACGTAGCAACGAGTGCTTGTCCTTCTTGCAATCTGTCCCTAGAAAGCTTTTTCTACCAGATTGCTGCATAGTTAGAAAACTCAACAGCAGCAACTTTAACCTTCTTACCCTCCGAATAGTTGTGGCAATCAAAGGTGGCTTCCACTTTTCTCTCCCAATCAAGGTACAAGTCTGGATCCCTTGTTCCCTTGAAAGATGGCATCTTCATCTTTATACTACTTATATTATCATCTTCTAGTCTTCCTCTTTATCCCCTCCTATCTCTTCCTACCCTATCAAAATCAATATCATCATTAAAATCATTGATAGGGTTTTCCTGATTTATAATGGGAGCGGGTACATTTCGCCTAGCTTGGAGTCTAGCGTTATTTCCCCTTCTAAGTTCAGCTATTATAATATTTTGCTCAGCAATGGTGTCCCTCATCTCTTGGAATTGCAAATTCCACTTTTCAAATTGTTGGTGCATAGCTTGCAAGGTGAAATCATTCCTTTATTTAATTTCGGCTTCTCGAAGAACCCTTTGTTCATCATCACTACCTGTACAAGACATTATGAACAAAGTAATATATATCTCTCAATTTGGATTTTCCCTAGGCAAAATACATAACTTACCCCCCGAACTATGAACCAAATCCCTGTTACACACTTTTTGTGGACAAAAATCATCTTACACACTGAACCTTTTAAAAGTGTGTCTAAGACACACTACTTTTTTCTTGACCAGTTTGCCAAATTATGTGTGATATCACGCACCAATTAAGTCTTGACACGTGTCATCACTCAAGAAAAAAATAAAATACTCATTTCCACCCTAATTAATATCTTTTCTTTAAAAGATAAAAATAATCAAAAGACCCCCCTCCCCAACCCGTCTCTCATCTTTCCCTACCCTACTCATAGTCAACTTCTCCATTAAAATTTGTTCCTCCGTTAGAATCCACTGGAATAATCTCTCCAAATCACATGTCCTCCATTTCCTCCATCATCTTCTCACTTCACACCCAATTGCTGGCCAACTCCTCTGCCACAACTATTAGCCACCAAACAACTCGATTCCAGATAATCAGATAATCGGATCTGGAGGAAACTAGCGGAAGAATGGTCAGATCTTTGCTAGTTCTGCCGAATTTTGACAAGAAACGGAGCTTCTCTATCGTTTTTTATTTAATTTTTGTGTCTCTTCTTCTCACTTTTTTGTTTCATCTAAATATTGGTCGGAAAATTAAAGACTCCGGCGACCCGTAGTTTTGATGTCGTTTGTTTGTTTCACGGTTGCCTTACCATCGGAGCTCCGGCGATTGTTATCAACTGAGATCTTCAATATAATACTTTGCTTACATCTCCAACTTGAACAAATTCATTCTTTAACAATCTACCAATTATTAATTTGCGGACAGATTAGTGTAATATTATATGTATTAATCATCATTAATGTGGTATAAATAGGAGAAGGTAAGGAATATTAAGAATAAACGTCATCCAAATGACTCTAAAATTTTTAAAAAATAAAGAAGGCTGGATATGTGGCATTTAGATAATGGTTCAGACCCAAAAGATTTAACTCCACTCGCCTCTTTTATGTATAAAAGACCCAAAAGATTTAACTCCACTCGCCTCTTTTATGTATAAAACACGCGCCTGCCAACTGTTAAAAGTAGTGTATATTTGACACACTTTTAAAAGGTTGGGTGTGTAAAAGGTTGCCCGTGATCGAGAGGTGTGTAACAGGGATTTGGGTGCAAGTTTAACGGGTAAACTATGTATTTTGCCATTTTCCCTATGAAGTTCTCACCTCTCTTGCCTTTTTTTCCACTCAATGCAACTCTTGGTCGTTAATCTCTAGATTTAGTAATAAACCTTACTAGTCACAACCCTTAGTGATAATAATTTGGAGTTAGAAAAAAAAAGAAAAGTGAATGACCAAACCTAGGAAGAATAGGAATTGGTCAGTAGAAAAAAAAAGGAAAGAATTTTAGGAAACCCAAAACCCACAAGAATAAGGAAAGAAGTTTCCTTAATCTTCAAGAACAAGGACCCCCTCTTCTTGTTTCCTTTCTTGACTTGGAAACCTAATAATACTTGAATTCTAAAAATAATAATGAGCAATAACACTTTTTTTTGGGCTAATTTTCGTTTTTTTTGTTTTTTTTTGTTGCTCAAGAACCTCCCAAGATTATCAAGATTGAAATCTTGATTAGCCTATGCTCTGATACCACTTGATAACAACACGACAGGGGATTCAAGAATTACTTAGAAAAACAAGAAAATCAAGAAACGTGCGGAAGCTAAAAAAACAAAGAAACAAAAAAGGACGGAAAATTAAAGATAGATTGACTTCAAGAAAGAGTTTCTTGAATTCAAGAAGTCTATTCTTGAAGTTGAATCCTAACAACAACAAATAGCTAACAAAGAACTAATCATCTTTGGTAGAGAATTAAAAACAAGAGATAGATTGTGAAACCCGACCCTTTAGAATAACAAGAACAACAATAAGCCTAAACTTATCACCTTTCTTGAATACCTAGAAGTGATCTAAGATTTCAAAAGAGTTTAATCTTACCACCTTAAGTTGAGTCTTGAAGGTTGAAGAATAAATCCAAGAGTAGCCACACACAAGAGTGCAAGAAAAATCTCATAATTTTTATTGATAATAGTCTAAGTCTAAAAGCAAAGAAGATACCCCTTTATATAGGAAAAGGTCACAAAATTCTACCTAAAAAACAAGGAAATAAAGTCCTAAACTACTTTGGATAGCATGTCCAACTACCATAGGAAAAGGTAAAACTCTAGGAAACAAAAACCAAGTCAATCTTGGAAAGTAATTCCAATAATTATAGGAAAAGAAAAACGAAACCTTAACTACCTAGGAAAGCATCAAATATGTCCAAACAAACTAGGAAAATAAATAAGGAAACTTGGGGGCCAAGTTGGCTCCTTTGTGAGTTGATTTAGGCGCCTAATTTAGGCCTTCCTTGGCTGGTGCTTGGACCCCAATCAACCTCCTCTTGGACTTGGACTTGGACCATGAAATGAGTGTAGCACTTAGATAAATCCTCTCCATAATTTTTGAGCTCTTCTTCCACCATTAGCGCCTTCTTGATCTCCCATTGAAGCCCAACAACCTTGTCTTGCTTCCCCTTAGCTTGAGACCTTGTGAATGGCTTTCTTGGTGCTTCTACAGCTTTATCCTTGTCCATAAAGCTATCACACTGGGGGTGTATGCAGACTCCAGAGGGGCTCCTACAACCCAAGCGCTATAATTTGCACGATAACTCACGTGCCATAGTATCAATATCAGAATCCGCACGGACAAGTCACGTGCTATAGTATCAATATTAGAATCCGCAAGGACAACTCACGTGCTATGGTATCAATATCTGAATCCGCACGGACAACTCACGTGCTATAGTATCAATATTCTCACAATTAGGCCCTCGGCCTCACTCAGTCATCAATCTCTCTAGTCTCTCTGTCTCGATCTCACAATGTCATGAAACTAGCCCAAAATTGATGATATGATGTATCATTAAATAACAATAAAGACTGAGATATGATATGCATATGAAGGCGTATGACTGAGTATATAAAGCAATGAAAGCAAATAACTCAACAACATAAATGACCTCAGTGGGTCCCAACTGGATAAGCGTGTAGCCTAGACATGGTGTCTAACATGGATCACAACTCAATAGCTCAAGTACGTAGAAATTTCATGGTTACAGGTAAGATCAGGTAACTTCACAGTACCACAGAAATGACGGAGTCACAATTCACACGGTGCACGCCCATACGCCTGTCACCCAGCATGTGCTTCACCTCAACACCAATCACATAGCACGTAGTTCGGGGTTTTATACCCTCAGCACTAAGTGTAGAAGAGTTACTTACCTCGAACAAGTCAATTCCAATACCAAGCAAGCAAGGCGACGCTCCAAAAATGCCATCTCGCGCGTACCGACCTTCGAACGGCTCAAAACTAGCAAATTGCAACTCAAATACGTCAAATAAAGCCCAAGGAAACAATTCCAATGATAAAGATCGAATCCTTAGTCAAAACCCAAAAATGGACAAAAATCACACCAGGGCCCGCGCCTCGGAATCTGACAAAAGTTACGAAATATGAACACCCATTCACTGACGAGTCCAACCATACCAAAATTAGCCAATTCCAATCGTAACTCGACCTTCAAATTCCCAATTTATAGTTTATGAAGTTTCTACAATTTGTCCAAAATTTCCATCCCAAATTACTAATTAAATGATGAAATCAGTGATATATTCATGTATATTAACCAAATCCGAGTTAGAATCACTTACCCGATAATTTTCTTGAAAAACCCATGAAAAAACATCACAAACCGAACTCCCAAAATCCAAAATGTGAAATAATACCCTAACCATCATTTATATAGTACCAAAGCTGCCCTCCAAAGTGCTGAACGCACGATTTCAAGTGTGGTCGCACATCCCAAGTCCTGCGGCCGCAATCCAAATCGTGCGGCCGCACTTCAGCAAATTATGCCTACCAGACTTTAGTAAAATGGACATAACTTTCTGTAAAAATGTCCAAATTATGATTGCTTTACTTTTCTACAAACTAGATACGAAGGGATACAACTTTCATTTTTAAATCATCTCCAAATTCCTTGTGGATCAAAAGATATAAGCTTCCGAAGTTAGACCAACGAACCTGCAGAACACCCAGAAGTGCAGTCGCAGACAAAGTTGTGCGGTCCGCACTTTTCCTCTGCGGTCCGCACATTTCTGTCTGCTGCAGAACTTTTTCATCCGCTACAACACTCAAAACTGTGCCTCAGCACATGGAATTGTGTGGTCCGCACTTCCAACGTTTCGGAACAACATCAGAGTGCCGAAATGCCCGGACTCGCTCAAAACTTGCCCCGAAACTCACTCGAGCAATTCGGGATCCCGTTCAAATATACCAACAAGTCCCATAACACAATACAGACTTACTCGAGGTCTCAAATCACACCTAACAAGGATAAAACATGAATCGCACATCAATTCAAGCATAAGAATTTAAGAACTTCTAAATTCCACATTCGATGTCGAAACCTATCAAAACACGTCCGATTGACCTCAAATTTCGCACACAAGTCATAAATGACACCACGAACCTACTCCAACTTTTGAAAATCCAATCTGAGGTCAAATACTAAAAAGTCAAACTTGGTCAACCCTTTCAAATTTAAAGCTTCTAGCTGAGAATCATTCTTCCAAATCAATTTCGAATAACCTAAAAACCAAAACCGATGATTCACATAAGTCATAATACATCATACAGAGCTACTCATTCCTGTAAACTACCGAGCAAAGTGCAAATGCTTAAAACAACGGGCGGGTCGTTACATCCTCCCCCACTTAAACATACGTTCGTCCTCGAACATGCCAAGAGTTGTTCCAAAAGCCGTCAAATCGCCGTGTGACCTTACCATGCACATACCCGGGGTGATCCCACGTTACCGTATCTTATATAGGTTTGATAGCACAACATAACTAAAATTTCATAATTCAACCTAGCCCATAAACCTTAGAACCAAATTTCCAACATCCGAAATTTTCCGTAAGATTAGAATCTCGCATCTACACACTGTATAAGTCTAAAAAAGTTGTATCAAGCCATAATCATAACCCAAGATGTAATCACATGATATACCGCATAACTCAAATACCCATAGTGATAATTTCTAATCACTGTAGCTGCTTAAAATAACCCAATAATAGTAATAAACCTTATATCAAATAAAGCCTCGTTCTAAAACCTTTGTACATTGCCGATGATGAAAGAAAAACGCAGAAACTCATAACCGTTCATAAATCAAGCAGTTGTGTAACTCCCTCTCATTCGATAGGAACTATAGCAAATTTCTATGCCGATCAGCAATAATATCCTTCCAAATATACAACAATCAGATCCGATAACACCCATTCTAGGTACGATGACCTCGTCTCATCTAACATAATCACTCTAGTGACATGCCACTTCAATACAATCCAAAGCCACAACCCGTGCAATGCGTGCACCAGTAAGCAACAATCCAAATGTACTCAAATCATAGAAAATGACTCAAACGAGAGAACTGTCACGCATGCTTAACAAGTACTGCCCCAACAAAATGCTGAAAATCCATCACACACCATAGGACCATTACACGAATCTAACATAAAGGTTCGTACCTTAACATAACCCCGCTTCAATGCGTGACCTCATCCAAACACTAGTCCATGGTATATACCTCAAGACACTTTGCTCAAAATCAATAACCACGCGCGATTCGACATCAAGTTCCCAAAGTGCATTACCATAACCACGGAGAAGAAAATGATGCAATGCCACACAAGCCCGAAAGAACATAACCAATGCGCAATCAATCATGAAACACCCAAATACCCATCTCGCTCAAATTCCGCTATAAATCCCAAATAAAACTGCACCATGTGTGTATATAACCAACGAATCACAACTCCCCGTATCATAGAAGAGTAACTCACAGATCATTTCAAAACACAAATAAGCTCAACAACAACTGAATGGCACATGCCTCAACAATAGCAGTATGGAGCCAACCACTCTGACGCGGTGTAGGATACACATCGTAATTGGGCCTACCAATGGACCACCAAATCAACTCTGGTAATCCACAAATAGATAAATAACCCTTCGAAGATCCACAATAACCCAACCATAACACATACCATCCTCTGACTAGCTTTGGCCATATCTTTACGATCCACAACCACGAAACAATCTACTCATGAGAACTCCCAGTCTCCAAATCAATGGTACACATGAATCACCGTATCTGATCCCAACTCCACCGCCCGAATATCTAACACATCTCTAATACACGATCATCCCACGAGGAATACTTCTATAATTCTTCTGTGTCACAAAGAAAAATTTGAACATCAGCAGTCGATCAACCAGGAGAGTGCCGCAATGCCAATGAAGTATCCATAAATCAAAACACAGTGCCCCTTCTGAAACATACACTCTCCTCAAGCCATATATAATAGTAATATCATTTATCTAGTCATCTGAGATCGTCCATGCTGCCTAAGAATTCCTGTCCTTCCCTTCAAAACTGAACGTTGACCTTACACATGCAAATCTAAATCCTACACAACGCAGCGCATATACCATGCCATCATATGAAAAAATACGAGAACTTCATAATCCACTCCGAGTCACAAGCAACTACGTACTCAATTTGCCACGAACTTTCCATTTGATTCCATCCGAAGAAAATCACTATACATCATATGCTCCTCATGCCAGTAGGAAATATACTCCTCGAACCGTGGTAGAATCCATTGAGAACACACATTTTCCCATAATAAGCCATCAGAACTAAATCTCTCTAACTCAACCGAGCCACGCAGGTCACCAAAAACCCAAGAGCATTACCACGAAACACCTATAGAGACTAGCCACATCATAAGTACCCAAGGAACCGATTTTATCCATTACTGTGCTTATCCAACCTACTACCAAGGTGTCCTAATTCTCGGAGTTCCTCCCGAATTACCTTCAGATTGATACCTCTCCTTGCCATAATACCACAATCCTCAATCAAAACTCACCACATAAGACCCTAGCATATAACCACACCGCCTCAGGGCTCATAAGCCGCGAAATGCTCTCTTAAGCACCCCAAAAATACCACAACCCAGATACTTACTCCGAAGAGACCTCCTGCAAAATTTAAGCTATTTTTTCACCTTCTTGCTAGTAAAATGTAGAATCCTTAAGGATATAGAAATACCGAGAGTCCCGACACTCTCCAATGAAGATCTCAGTTTCTAACCATATACAAATCCTGGAAGTTCCCAATTGCTACATTTACATCTGGCATCCATTAGAACCATTCTTGAGAGTCTTCCACTCTACTCAGATCTCAATTAAACCGACCAAGCGGACCAAACAACCTGTGCCCCATTAGCACAACCACACCCAAGGAAGTAATCCACACTCCCAAGCGACCGAGTGAACCCCTACTTCATGCACACTACATCCTTTATGAATAACAACTCAATCATTCAATGCTTCCCATATACCCATAAAACATAATACAACCCGTATCCAGAAATTCTTTTACTCGAGTCATCCTCGATCTCCACCTCTAAAAATAATAATTTATTCACAAGTATACCTCAAACCCAAAACCAATACAGCACATAATCGTGTCGTTACCTCGTCGATAGCAGACACCCCTCGCCACTTGGATCAAAGCCAAGGAATAAAGCATCTGATAACTTAAAATAGCCACCCCCACACTGGCATAATACTGCAATAGGATTCAACTAAATCCTTCCTAAGATCATGTAACACAAACCATATAATACCTCAAATCATCTGCAAATCTTGCATTCATCCTCATAATAGTCAAGCAACCTTCCACAAGCGATCCAAACTCAAATTGCACTACATATAATTCACTGGTAAAAGAGAACTGTCAACACATAGGGATCACACAACCTCAGGACACCCCGAGGAGATAACCCACCTGCTTAGCCTTAAACTGACATCTTTCTATACCCTACCACAGTCACAACTACTACGCAATTACTTAATCTTCCTAATTCTGAACTCATCAACAAGACATGGGAATCTAATTCGTTCCACAATTAAGCAACATGAAGGATCCTTCAATACACTCATAACTCGAGACTATACGTCACATCAAGACAGGATCAAGCACCCGATAGTCCTTTCTACACCTCAAGCAAACCCTTTTTGTCACATTCAACCCATATGAACACATCTCGTAGTCACATCATACTCATCACGTATCTATCCAACTACAAATTCCACTAATAGGGACACTATCGGACATATAAATCCAAAAGCACGTGCTCACACAATCAACATCTATGTGCTCAAGCTACAATCAAATCCCAGCCTCAAGTCCTCCAGACTGGCCCATCATCAGCACACTGAAATCAGATCTCGTGCCTTATCCTTGGAATCATAAGTCGTCGATGCACTACTGATATCGAGCGCTCATGTGCGCATACAAATACGTGGAAGGAATTCAAATGATTACGCTTCAAGTTGAATCGATGCTGCACGATAAGGAAAGAAAGATGGGAAGTATATCCTAAATGCCATGTAGCCTCTCGAAGATAGGTATGAACGTCATCATACCGATCCGCAAGACTCTACTAGACACTTGCTTGTGACTTGTAGAACCTATGAACCTAGAGCTTTGATACCAATCTGTCATGACCAAAAATCCGACTAGTCGTGATGGCTCCTAACCCAACCCGCTAGGTAAGCTAATTAACAATTATCCATTTTTAGTGAAATTAATAAAAATAATTAAATGGAAGAAATTACCAAAAACTTATACATTTCCCAAGAACTAGTAGTACAAATCATGAGCTACTAAGAATAGAGTTTACAAAGCTAATATGAAGTAAATAAATCGTCTGTCTGAAAAGTACATAAACAGAGTTTTATAAATCTACGGCTACCATGAACAAGAGGCAGCTACAACAGGGATACAGGTACTTCTTCAAATCCAGCTCCCACCGAACATAGCAACAACATCAGCCAATATCTACACACAAGGTGCAGAAGTGTAGTATGAGTACAACTGACCCCATGTACTCATTAAGTAACAAACCTAACCTTAGGTTGAAAATAGTGACGAGCTGGAACAAAGGTCAGGTCCAACACTGATAGCCAACAACAATTCATAATAACATAAAGCAAGTAATAAAAGAAATAGCTCAGAATTCAAAATGCTCAGCGTATTCATAATTTCGAAAATAGTTTCTCCTTTCAAGTATATAAGTGAAAACCCAAATCCTTTACCGAAATTGTCAAAAAATATGAGTATGTTTGAAAACTGAATTTTTTTCCAAAAACCTTTCATCAGGTAAATGTTTCATTTTCAGATAGCATGAGGAAAGTATATCTCTATTCCTACATGTCAAGATACAGGTAAAATCATGAATGTCACCAAGACCGGGCAGCAAAAGGAAATGCATCTCTATGCATGTATCTCAAGTATGCATGTCAAATGCAATGCCTCTCAATGATGAACTCATGTACTCACACTCTCAGAGTACTCAACCTCACTGTTGCGGCGTGGAACTCGATCTATATATATATATATATATATATATATATATATATATATATATATCCGACTGCACTCACTTGGTTTGTGTGCAGACTCCGAAGAGGCTCCTACAACCCAAGCGCTATAATCTGCAAATCAACTCACGTGCCAAAGTATCAATATCAGAATCCGCACGGATAACTCACGTGCTATAGTATCAATATCAGAATCCGCACGGACAACTCACGTGCTATAGTATCAATATCAGAATCTGCACGGACAACTCACGTGCTATAGTATCAATATTGTCACAATCAGGCCCTCGGCCTCACTTAGTCATCAATCTCTCCAGTCTCTCTCTCTCTCTCTCGGGCTCACAATGTCATGAACTAGCCCAAAAATGATGATATGATGTATCAATAAATAACAACAGAAACTGAGATATGATATGCATGTGAATGCGTATGACTGAGTATATAAAGCAACGAAAGCAAATAACTCAACAACAGAAATAACCTTAGTGGGTCCTAATAGGATAAGCGTGTAGCCTAGGCATGGTGTTTAACATGGATCACGACTCAATAGTTCAAGTACGTAGAAATTTCATGGTTACAGGTATGATCAGGTAAATACACAGTATCACAAAAATGACGGAGTCACAATTCACACGGTGCACGCCCACACGCCCGTCACCTAGCATGTGCGTCACCTCAACACCAATCACATAGCACATAATTTGGGGTTTCATACCCTCAGCACTAAGTTTAGAAGAGTTACTTACCTCGAACAAGCCAATTCCAATACCGAGCAAGCCAAGCGATGCTCCGAAAATCCCATCACGCGCGTACCGACCTCCAAACGGTTCAAAACTAGCCAAAAGCAACTCAAATACGTCAAATAAAGCCCATGGAAACAATTACAACGATAAAGTTTGAATCCTTGGTCAAAACCCAAAACCGGCCAAAAATCACACTCGGGCCCACGCCTCGGAATCCGACAAAAGTCACGAAATATGAACACCCATTCACTCACGAGTCCAACCATACCAAAATTAGCCAATTCCGATCGCAACTCGACCTTCAAATCCCCAATTTGTAGTTTATGAAGTTTCTACAATTTTACCAAAATTTCCATCTCAAAGTACTAAATAAATGATGAAATAGTGATATATCCATGTACATTAATCAAATTCGAGTTAGAATCACTTACCCCGATGATTCTCTTGAAAAACCCACGAAAAATTATCACAGACCGAGCTCCCAAAGTCCAAAATGTAAAATAAAACCCTAACCCTCATTTATATAGTACCAAATCGTCCCTCCAAAGTTCTGACCTCACATTTTCAATTGTGGTCGCACATCCCAGGTCCACAATCCAAATTGTGCGGCCGCACTTCAGCAAATTTTAGCCTACTAGGCTTTAGTAAAATGGCCATAACTTTCAGTACAAATGTCCAAACGATGATTTCCTTATCTTTTTGAAAACTATATACGAAGGGCTACAACTTTTGTTTTTGAATCATTTCCAAATTCCTTGTGGATCAAAAGATATAAGCTTCCGAAGTCGGACCAGCGAACCTGGAGAACACCCTGAAGTGCAGCCGCAGACAAAAGTGTGTAGTCCGCACTTTTCCTCTGCGGTCCGCACATTTTTGTCTACTGCAACACTTTTTCATCTGCTACAATACTCAAAAATGTGCCTCATCACATGGAATTGTGTGGTCCGGACTTCCAACGTTCCGGAACAACATCAGAGTGCCGAAATGCCCAGACTCGCTCAAAACTAGCTCTGAAACTCACCCGAGCCATTCGGGATCCCGTTCAAATATACCAACAAGTCCCGTAACATAATACGGACTTAATCAGGGTCTCAAATCACACCTAACAAGGATAAATCACAAATCGCACATCGATTCAAGCATCTTATGAACTTCTAAATTCCACATTCGATGTCGAAACCTATCAAAACACGTCCGATTGACCTCTAATGTTGCACACAAGTCATAAATGATACCACGAACCTACTCCGACTTCCGGAAATCCAATCCGAGGTCAAATAATAAAAAGTCAAACTTAGTCAACCCTTTCAAATTTAAAGCTTCTAGCTGAGAATCATTCTTCCAAATCAATTCCGAATAACCTGAAAACCAAAACTGATGATTCACATAAGTCATAATACATCATACGGAGCTACTCATGCCCGTAAACTACCGAGCAAAGTGCAAATGCTTAAAACGACTGGTTGGGTCGTTACAGTATAGTTGAGGAGGTAATGTGAACACCTTAGAATTTAAGCATGAAACTAGTAGTTGTACATGCGTGATGCACATCCAATATTGAAAAATATTACTTAAATTACATTGTGATTGGGCTTGTTTGAACATTAAATCATATTGCTTTAATAACTTTCAATTGTCATCTTATTTGTGAATACGGTATACCTAATAATAGTCTATTAAATTAAAGGGACTTATATAGTCACCGAATAACTTTTCGTTCTGTATTTTTTTAATTATATTATCCAATGTTTAGAATTATTACCTTGTTAATAGAAATTTTTATTAGCATAGTACTTTATTTAATATTTTATCGTATATTTTATTACTCTTGAAATATTTTTTTTATTTTGAAGTTTATTCTATTGTTCTCAATAATATTGTCTGAATTTTAATGATTAAAAATTTATTAAATTTATGGGACTTATATAGTCATCGAATAACTTTTTTGTTCTGTATATTTCTTTATTATATTTTTCAATTTTTCGTATTATTATATTGTTAATAGAAATTCTTATTAGCATATTACTTTAATTAATATTTGTGTCTGCTACTTTCTTTTTGTAATACTAGTTTGTCACGTCACGGAATTCTCACCTTCGAGACCGTGATGGCGCCTAACATTTCACTTGCTAGGCAAGCCAACGTTAGCGAATTCACAAATAAACTTCAGCCAATTTTTTTATAACCAAATTAATTAAGCTAAACAGAGTTCGCGGAATATTATAAAACCAAAAATATCTGAAAGATTTAGGATCTGGAGTCACAATTCACAAACTTCTAGGATTTACTACAAATAAAAGTCTGAAAGGAATACAACTGTTTGAGTGAAAGTGTAACGACCCGGCTGGCCGTTTCATGAGTTACCACTCTGTTTCCCCCATTTCTGCTTCTTCATGTGTTTTTCATCTTCATTCCATCGTATCATCTCGGTAGGTTCGGGTTTGGAGTAGTTTTGAAGTGTTATGAGGCACTTAGTCTCTTAAGTTGGCCTTTTAGTTGGAAAAGTCAACCGGAAGTTGACTTGTGTGAAAACGATCTCGGAACTTGGTTTTTATTATTTAGATAGCTTCGTGAGGTGATTTTGGACTTAGGAGCGTGATCGGAATGTGTTTTGGAGGTCCGGGGTAGATTTAGGCTTGAATTGGCGAAATTGGAATTTTGGCGTTTTCCGGTTGGTAGCGGAAATTTTGATATTGGGGTTGGGATGGAATTCTGGAAATTGGAGAAGGTCCATTGTATAATTTTTGACGTGTTTGCAAAAATTCAGGTCATTCGGACGAGGTTTGGTAGACTTTTTGATCAAAAGCGGAATTCAAAAGTTTTGGAAACCTTAGGCTCGAATCCGAGGGTGTTTTGATGATTTGATATTGTTTTGAGTGTTCCCAAGGTTGGTATATGTTTGAATAATGATATGTGACTTGTTGGCGTGTATTGTTGAGGTCTCGAGGGTCTCGGGATGGTTTTGGATGGTTGTCGGAGAGTTGGACTATGAGTTTTGCAGCAGAAAATTTGCTGCTTCTATTGTTTCCGCACCTGCGGATTGGGGACCGCAGGTGCAGTGGTCGTAGTCACGTGGAGGCAGCCGCAGGAGCGGACATAGCTATAGGAGCAGAAGATTTACCGCACTTACGGCCTGGGGCGCAGGTACGGAGGTTTGGCCTTAAGTGAGAAACCGCAGGTGCGGTTATTTTGTTGGAGAAGCGGTCCGCAGTTGCAGGATATGGACTGCAGGTGCGAGATCACTGGGCAGAAGGTATAAAAAGGCCCCCTTCGCGAATTTTGCTAAGTTTCTCCATTTTTGAAGATGGGAAGAAAGCTAGGGCAGTGATTTTTCAAGAGAATCAAAGAGTTTTAGTTGGGTAAGCTTCTTAAGCTTCATTACTTGTGTTTATGATCATTTTTCCATTGTTTAATCATGGTATTATGGAGATTAAGGAAGAAAATTGGGGGATTAGGCCTTGAAATTGGAGACCTTGATTTAAGTATTTGAGGGGTCGTTTGTGGTCGAATTTTAATGTGTATGATATGTATGAACTCGTGGGAGGATAAGGATTCTATTGATGTGAATTTTATCGAATTTCGAGATGTGGGCCCAGGGGTCGGGTTGGTCAATTTCAGGATGTTTGATGTAATTTGATTATTTTCGAATGGGCTTCGTTCCCTTAGCATATATTGATGTTATAATTCTGATTTTGGATAGATTCGACGCGAGTTGAGGCCGAGCCAAGAGGCAAGGGCGTCGCGGAGTAGTATTTCATCCGGTTTGAGGTAAGTAACCATTGTAAATCTAGACCTGAGGGTATGAAACCCCGGTATTTCGTATTGTTTTGATAAATGAGGTGACGTACATGCTAGGTGACGAGTGTGTGGGCGTGCACCGGTAGGGATTGCGACTTGGTCCGTCCTGTAGCAGCTATAATGCCGCGTATTTGATTTGAAATCTTATGATATTCCGTATTTTAGAGATTTATACTATATTTTGGGCTATACGCCGTGTTTGGGGCCTTGTGCCGACCTGTTTAGACCCTTAGGGGTATTTTTACTACTTTCCTCACTCTATTTGATTTGAAAGCAAATCCTCAATCATGTTTTACCTGTTTATTGTTTAAAACCAGTTTCATTACTATACTTCTTAATATATGAAAACTATTTGGGCTGAGTTCCCTGATTTTCACCGATATGCCCAAGTGGCCGTGAGGTTAATGACTGAGAGAGGTTGAGGACCTAATGGTGAGGATTATATATACATTATGGATCGGGCTGCACGCCGCAACGATATTTTATATATATATATATATATATATATATATATATATATATATATATATATATATATATATATATATATATATATCGGGCTGCACGCCACAGCGATATGTATAGGATCGGGCTGCGCACCGCAGCGATTTGACGCTTGGGTTGTAGGAGCCCTTCCGGAGTCTGTACACCCCCAGTGAGCGTAGTCGACTATATATTACGGATCGGGCTGCACGCTGCAGCGGTTACTATTATTATTATGAGATATCTATTGAGCCAGAGTGCTGAGTGTGAGTACTAATTGACGAAAGCTGAGTCCCGAGTGACTGAGAGGCTTGCCCGAGAGGCTTGCCCGAGAGGCTATACTTATGAGTGATACCTTGCCTGAGGGGCTTGTTTATAATGTTTTGCTGTTTTCACTCTTCTTTTATACTACACCTCTATTGGAAAATGTTGAATAAATGCCTTTAAAGGATTTAATTGAATCTTGAGTTTTATGAGATCACTGATTATTGAACTGCAGATTTCACTTGATATTTTTGTTGAGATTTCTTACATGATTTTAAATGCTCGTCACTGCACTCAGACTATATTTACTTTAGTTACTTACTGAGTTGGCGTACTCACTTTACTCCCTGCACCTTGTATGTATATCCAGGTGCCCGAGCATCAGAGTGAGATCTTCCAGCACTCTCATAGTCGTATCCGGAGATCGCAAGGTAGCTGCACGACATTTGCAGCCCTACCTTCCTCCTTCCTATCTTTGTACTTTGTTATTTTTGGACTTATTATGTATTATTTAGACAGTGTTGGGTTGTACTTAGAGGCTCTTGACTAGTGACACTAGATTCGGGCTGTGTTAGAATATTTTGTACTGGTTTTCCGCATATTTCTGATAGTTTATATATTTTATATGAAGAATTTGAGACTTAATCGGTATTAGGAAATGATTTTCATTCGATGTGGTAATTTTTGGTTTGGCTTGCCTTGTACCGTGATACGCGCCATCACGACCGGGGTATTTGGGGTCGTGACAAGTTGATATCAGAGCCTAGGTTACATACGTCTCACGGGTCATGAGCCGGTTTAGTAGAGTCTCGCGGATCGATACGGAGACGTCTGTACTTATCCTTGGGAGGCTGCAGAACCTTTAGGAAAAACTTCACATTCTTCAAATTCCTGTCGTGCGAATCTATTGATTCTAGTACTAAACTTCTGTTATTCTATCTCTCGCAGATGGTGAGGACACGTGCTACCAGTCAGGACGGGCGGCCACCAGTTGGGGCCACTAGAGGCCGAGGTCGCGGTCGAGGCCGTGGTAGGGCTAGGGGTGTAGCCCGTACAGTAGATAAGGCAGCACCTGCAGATCCACCAGCCGCCCCAGTTCATGATCAGATTCCCATAGGGATGCTCCAGCGGGACCAGCTCAGGCACCCGCTGTGCCTATTGTCATTCTGGGTCTTCAGGAGAGCTTGGCTCAGATCTTGACCGGTGCACTAATGTTGCTCAGGCGGTCGTAGTTTCCACTACCGCATCCATTTCTCTGGCCGGGGGAGGCACTCAGACTCCCTCCGCCCGCACACCCGAGCAGGTTGTTCAGGGATTGCAGATACCGGAGGCACCTCCAGCCCAGCCGGTTGCACCCGCTCAGGGTTTTGTAGTACCAGTTATGCTTGAGGACGAGCAGCATCGATTGGAGAGGTTTGGTAGACTTCAGCCTCCGACTTTCAGTGGTATAGAGGGCGAGGATGCCTAGGGTTTCTTGGACAAGTGTCAGAGGATTCTTCGTACAACGGGTATTCTAGAGACCAGCAGGGTAGCATTTACTACTTTTCAGTTTTCTGGAGCTGCCTTTAATTGGTGGGAGGCTTATGAGAGGCGTAGGCCGGTTGATGCAGCGCCCCTTACCTGGCAGCAGTTCACCATTCTCTTTTTGGAGAAGTATGTGCCATAGTCTTGCATGGAGTAGCTGCGCAGGCAATTTGAGCAGTTGCATCAGGGAGAGATGACTGTGACGCAGTATGAGATGAGATTTTCGGAGTTAGCTCGTCATGTTGTTTGGTTCGTTCCTACGGACAGAGAGAGGATCAGAAGGTTCGTGGGGGTCAGTCAACTAAGGGTCGCCCCAGAGGGGGGAGGTCGATCAAATGGTGGTCAGGCTCGTTTCTATGCACTCCCAGCCAGACCAGATGCTATTGCTTCAGATGCTGTGATTAAAGGTGTTGTCTTAGTCTGCCACAGAGATGCTTCTGTACTATTTGATCCCGATTCCACTTTTTCATATGTATCATCATATTTTGCTCGTTATTTGGATACGCCCCATGAGTCTCTTGTTTCATCTGTTCGTGTATCTACTCCGGTGGGCGATACTATAGTTGTGGACCGTGTATACCGATCGTGTATGGTGACTATTGGGGGTTTGGAGACCCGAGTGGACCTTTTGTTGCTTTGTATGGTGGACTTTGATGTGATATTAGGCATGGATTGGCTATCTCATTATCGTGCTGTATTGGACTGTCATGCTAAGACAGTGACGTTGGCTATGATGGGTGTTCCACGGATTGAGTGGCGAGGTTCGACTGATTTTGTCCCTAGTAGGGTGATTTCATTTCTGAAGGCCCATCGGATTGTTGGGAAGGGTTGTCTTTCATACTTAGCTTTTGTGAGGGATGTTAGTAAAGAGACTCCTACCATTGATTCTATTCCACTAGTGAGGGATTTTCCCGATGTGTTTTCCTGCAGACCTGCCGGGCATGCCACCGGATAGGGATATTGATTTCGGTATTGATCTAGCGCCGGGCACTCAGCCCATTTCTATTCCTCCATATTGTATGGCACCAGTGGAGTTGAAAGAGTTATAGGAGCAGCTTAAGGAACTCCTTGATAAGGGGTTCATTCGGCCTAGTGTGTCGCCTTAGGGGTGTGCCTATTCTATTTGTTAAAAAGAAGGATGGAACGATGAGAATATGCATTGATTAAAGGCAGTTGAACAAAGTTACAATCAAAAACAAGTATCCTTTGCCTCATATCGATGATTTATTTGACCAGCCTGAGGGAGCGAGGGTGTTCTCCAAAATTGATCTCCGTTCACGGTATCACCAGTTGAAGATCAGGGACTCGGATATTCTTAAGACAGCTTTCAGGATCCGATATGGTCATTATGAGTTCCTTGTAATTTCTTTTTGGCTGACCAATGCCTCAGCAGCATTCATGCATTTGATGAACAGCATGTTCCGGCCTTATCTCGACTCATTCGTGATTGTATTCATTGATGATATTCTAGTGTACTCGCGTAGTCAGGAGGAGCATGCGAAGCATTTGAGAGTTGTGTTGCAGAGATTGAGGGAGAAGAAGCTTTATGCAAAGTTCTCCAAATGTGAGTTTTGGCTCAGTTCAGAGGCTTTCTTGGGGCACGTAGTGTCTAGTGAGGGTATTCAGGTTGATCCGAAGGCGGTCCAGAGTTGCCCTAGACCGTCCTGAGCCACAGAGATTTGCAGCTTTCTTGGATTGGCAGGTTATTACTATTGGTTTGTTCAGGGATTTTCATCTATTGCATCACCCATGTCCAAGTTGACTCAAAAGGGTGCGCCTTTCATGTGGTCGGATGAGTGTGAGGTGAGCTTTTAGAAGCTTAAGATTGCCTTGACCATGGCTCCAGTGTTAGTTCTGCCATCAGCTTCAGGTTCATATACAGTGTATTGTGATGCTTCGAGAGTGGGTATTGGATGTGTGTTGATGTAGGAAGGTAGAGTTATTGCTTATGCTTCTCGTCAATTGAAGCCCCATGAGAAGAACTACCCTGTTCATGATTTGGAGTTGGACACCATTGTTCACGAGTTGAAGGTTTGGAGGCATTATTTGTATGATGTGTCTTGTGAGGTGTTTACTGATCATCGTAGCCTCCAGCACTTGTTCAAGCAGAAGGATCTCAATTTAAGGCAGTGGAGATGGTTGGAGCTGCTAAAGGATTATGATATTACTATCTTGTACCATCCGGGGAAGGTCAATGTAGTAGCCGATGCTTTGAGTAGGAAGGCGGTGAGTATGGGGAGTTTGGCGTATATTCCTGTTGGGGAGAGACCTCTTGCAGTTTATGTTCAGTCCTTGGCCAATCGGTTCGTGAGGTTGGATATTTCGGAGCCTAGTCGGGTTTTGTCTTGTATGATTTCTCGGTCTTCCTTATTTGATCGCATCAGAGAGCGTTAGTGTGGTGATCCTCATTTGCTTGTCCTTAAGTACAGAGTTCAGCACGGCGACGCCAGAGATGTGACTATTGGTGATGATGGGGTATTGAGGATGCAGGGCCGGATATGTGTCCCCAATGTGGATAGGCTTCAGGAGTTGATCTTAGAGGAGGCCCATAGCTTGCGGTATTCCATTCATCCAGGTGCCGCGAAGATGTATCAGGATTTGAGACAGCATTATTGTTGGAGGAGGATGAAGAAGGATATTATGGGATTTGTAGCTCGGTGTCTCAATTATCAGCAGGTGAAATATGAGCATCAGAGACCTGGTGGCTTGCTTCAGTAGATGGATATTCCAGAGTGGAAGTGGGAGCGGATCACCATGGACTTTGTAGTTGGGTTCCCATGGACCTTGAGGAAGTCATATGCTATTTGGGTGATTGTGGATCGGCTGACCAAGTCCGCGCACTTCATTCCTGTGTGTACTACCTACTCCTCAGAGCGGTTAGCAGAGATTTATATCCGAGAGATTGTTCGCTTGCATGGTGTCCCAATTTCCATCACTACAAATAGAGGTACTCATTTCACTTCACAGTTTTGGAGGGTCGTGCAGTGAGAGTTGGGTACTCAGGTTGAGTTGAGCACAGCTTTTCACCCTCAGACGGATGGGCAGTCCGAGCGCACTATTCAAATATTGGAGGACATGTTGCGCGCTTGTGTAATTGATTTTGGAGGGTCATGGATTAGTTTCTACCGCTCGCGGAGTTTGCTTACAACAATAGTTATTAGTCGAGTATTCAGATGGCTCTATATAAGGCTTTGTATGGGAGATGGTGTAGATCTCCAATTGGTTGGTTTAAGCCGGGTGAGGCTAGGCTTTTCGGTACAGACTTGGTGCAGGATTCTTTAGACAAGGTGAAGGTGATTCAAGAGCGGCTTCGTACAGTGTAGTCGAGACAAAAGAGTTATGCTGACAGGAAGGTCCGTGATGTGTCTTACATGGTTGGGGAGAAGGTTCTACTGAAGGTTTCACCCATGAAGGGTGTTATGAGATTCGAGAAGAAGGGTAAATTGAGCCCTCGATTCATTGGGCCTTTTGAGGTGCTTCGGAGGATTGGGGAGGTGGCTTATGAGCTTGCTTTGCCGCCCAGCTTGTCGAGTGTGCATCTGGTATTTCATGTTTCTATGCTCCGGAAGAATATTGGCGATCCGTCTCATGCTTTTGACATCAGCACAGTTCAGTTAGATGGTGATTTGACCTATGATGTGGAGCCAGTGGCTATTTTGGAGCGTCAGGTTCGAAAGTTGAGATCAAAGAATATAGCTTCAGTAAAAGTGAAGTGGAGAGGTCAGCCCATGGAGGAGGCTACCTGGGAGACCGAGCGAGAGATGAGGAGCAGATATCCTCACCTATTTGAGGCTTCAGGTATGTTTCTTAACTCGTTCGAGGACGAACTTTTGTTTAAGAGGGGGAGGATGTAACGACCCGGCCGGTCGCTTTATGAGTTACTGCTCCGTTTCCCCCATTTCTGCTTCTTTATGTGTTGTTCAGCTTCATTCCATCGTATCATGTTGGTAGGTTCGGGTTTGGAATAGTTTTGAAGTGTTATGACGCTCTTAGTCTCTTAAGTTGGCCTTTTAGTTGGAAAAGTCAACCGGAAGTTGACTTGTGCGAAAACAATTTGTGCGAAAACAATCTCCAAATTTAGTTTTTATTATTCGGATAGCTTCGTGAGGTGGTTCAGGACTTAGGAGTGTGATCGAAATGTGTTTTGGAGGTCCGGGGTAGATTTAGGCTTGAATTGGCGAAATTGGAATTTTGGCACTTTTTGGTTGGTAGCGGAAATTTTGATATCAAGGTCGGAATGGAATTCCGGAAATTGGAGAAGGTCCTTGTGTCATTTTTGACGTGGTAGCCAAATTTCAGTTCATTCGGACAAGGTTTGATAGACTTTTTGATCAAAAGCAGAATTCAGAAGTTTTGGAAACCTTAGGCTTGAATCCGAGGGTGTTTCAATGATTTGATGTTGTTTTGAGTGTTCCGAAGGTTGGTATAAGTTTGAATAATGATATGTGACTTGTTGGCATGTTTGGTTGAGGTCCTGAGGGTCTCGGGATGGTTTTGGATGGTTGTCGAAGAGTTGGACTTGGAGTTTTGCAGCAGAAAATTTGCTGCTTCTGTTGTTTCCGCACCTGCGGATTGGGGACCGCAGGTGCGATGGTCGCAGGCACGTGGAGGCAGCTGCAGGAGCGGATGATTTACCGCACCTGCGAGCCCGCAGGTGCGAAGCCTGGGGCGCAGGTGCGGAGGTTTGGCCTTAAGTGAGAAACGTAGGTGCGGTTATTTTGTCGCAGATGCGGGATATGGACCGCAGGTGAGAGATCACTGGGCAGAAGGTATAAAAAGTCCCCCTTCACGAATTTTGCTAAGTTTCTCCATTTTTGAAGACGGGAAGAGAGCTAGGGCAGTGATTTTTCAAGAGAATCGAAGAGTTTCAGTTGGGTAAGCTTCTTAAGCTTCATTACTTGTGTTTATGATCATTTTTCCATTGTTTAATCATGGTATTAGTGGAGATTAAGGAAGAAAATTGGGGGATTAGGGCTTGAAATTGGAGACCTTGATATGAGGATTTGAGGGGTTGTTTGTGGTCGGATTTTGATGTATTTGATATGTATGAACTCGTGGGAGGATAAGGATTCTATTGATGTGAATTTTATCGAATTTCGAGACGTGGGATCGGGGGTCGGGTTGGACCAATTTCGGGATTTTTGATGTAATTTGATTATTTTCGCATGGGCTTCGTTCCCTTAGTATATATTGATGTTATAATTCTGATTTTGGATAGATTCGACGCGAGTTGAGTCCGAGTCGAGAGGCAAGGGCGTCGCAAAGTAGTATTTCACCCGGTTTGAGGTAAGTAACCATTGTAAATCTAGACCTAAGGGTATGAAACCCCGATATTTTGTATTGTTTTGATAAATGAGGTGACGTACATGCTAGGTGACGAGCGTGTGGGCGTGCACCGGTAGGGATTGTGACTTGGTCCGTCCCGTAGCGGCTATTAAGCCGCGTATTTGATTTGAAATCTTATGATATTCTATATTTTAGAGATTTATACTATATTTTGGGTTGTACGCCGTGTTTGGGGCCTTGTGCCGACCTGTTTAGATCCTTAGGGGTATTTTTACTACTTTCCTCCCTCTATTTGATTTGAAAGCGTATCCTCAGTCATGTTTTACCTGTTTAGTTTTTAGAACCGGTTTCATTACTATACTTCTTAATATATGAAAATTGTTTGGGTTGAGTTCCCAGATTTTCACTGATATGCCCGAGTGGCCGTGAGGTTAATGACTGAGAGAGGTTGAGGACCTAATGGTGAGGATTATATATACATTATGGATCGCGTTGCACGCCGCATCGATATTATATATATATATATATATATATATATATATATATATATATATATATATTATGGATCGGGCTGCATGCCGCGGCGATAAGTATTGGATCAGGCTGCGCGCGCAGCGATATGACGCTTGGGCTGTAGGAGCCCCTTCGGAGTCTGTACACCCCCAGTGAGCGTAGTCGACTATATATTACGGGTCAGGCTGCACGCCGCAACAGTTATTATTATTATTATAAGATATTTATTGAGCTGGAGTGCTGAGTGTGAGTACTAATTGATGAAAGCTGAGTCATGAGTGACTGAGAGGCTTGCCCGAGAGGCTATACTTATGAGTGATACCTTGCCCCAGGGGCTTGTTTATGACATTTTGTTGTTTCATTCTTCCTTTATACTGGACCTCTGTTGAAAAATGTTGAATAAATGCCTTTAAAGGATTTTAATTGAAACTGGAGTTTTATGAGATCACTGATCATTGAACTGCAGATTTGGCTTGATATTTCTGTTGAGAATTCTTATATGATTTTAAATGCTCGTCACTGCACTCAGACTATATTTACTTTAGTTACTTACTGAGTTGGCGTACTCACGTTACTCCCTGCACCTTGTGTGCAGATCCAGGTGCCCGAGCATGAAAGTGAGAGCTTCCAGCACTCTCAGAGTCGTATTTGGAGATCGCAAGGTAGATGCACGGCGTTCGCAGTCCTGCCTTCCTCCTTTCTATCTTAGTATTTTGTTATTTTTAGACTTATTATGTATTATTCAGACAATGTTGGGTTGTACTTAGAGGCTCTTGACTAGTGACACCAGATTCTGGTTGTGTTAGAATATTTTGTACTGGTTTTCCGCGTATTTTTGATAGTTTATATATTTTATATGAAGAATTTGAGACTTAATCGGTATTTGAAAATGATTTTTATTCGATGTGGTAATTATTGGTTTGGCTTGCCTAGTACTGTGATAGGCGCCATCACGATCGGGGTATTTGGGGTCTTGACAGAAAGAAACAGTAATAACAGAAAAGATGGCGGGAACTTCAAGGTCTGCGAACGCCGACAGATCAACCTTGAGTCTCAGATGAACTAGTCTGAGCAGCTACGCCTCTCGATCAACTAGGACCAATACCAAAATCTGCACAGAAGTGCAGTGTAGTATCAGTACAACCGACCCCATGAACTGGTAAGTGTCGAGCCTGACCTCGACGATGTAGTGACGAGGCTAAGACAAGACACATACATAATAAACCTATGCAATTTAACAGTATATGTACAAAATAACGGCAAGTAAAAGATAGACAGATAATATCAGGAAGGGGACATGTTGAGGGGATTACAAGATAGAGACTCACAGTAGTAAAGAAAACTTGATCCACCAATATACCTCGAACCAAAAATAACAAGTAAACACAGTAAAGGAAAATGCACGGCATCACCCTTCATGCTTTTACTCTCAACCTCACCATAGAATCAATAGAAATGGCAGGACATCACCCATCACGCATTAACTTCTGTCACGACCCGAATTTCCCACCCTCGGGAGTCGTGATGGCGCCTACTAATAGGAGCTAGGCAAGCCAATTAATTTAACACTTCTCTCAACATAATTAACAGTATAAAGAAGAACGAGGCAATTAATAATAAAAGCGGAAGTCTCGAAACATAAATAACTGAAACCAAGTGCGGAAATTCAAATACACCTCTACCCAGATCCGGTGTCACTAACTCACGAACTTCTATTGAATGCTAAAAACAAAGTCTGAATAAGAATATTGTATTGTCTGATCCGATACAAGGGAAATCAAACGAAAGACAGAGATAAGAGAGACTCCGGGCCGTGCGGACGCCAGCAAGCTACCTCGGAAATCTCCGGACTGAAGTAAGCTCCCAACGCTCCTACTGATGACCAAAGGCTCCAGCTCCGATACTATGATCTGTGCAAAAAGCACAGAAGTGTAGCATCAGCACAACCGACCCATGTGCTGGTAAGTGCCTGGCCTAACCCCGGCGAAGTAGTGACGAGGCTAGACAGGACCTACCAAAAACAACCTGTGCAGATATATATATACAAAGGCAACAGAAATAACAACAGAGAATGTCAACTAAAAAAGGGGAAGGGGGCATGCTCGGGGAAAAATACAGCGAATACAGATGAACGGATATAACGACGAAACTATCTCAATACCATAGCTCATATATAAGTGGTCGGCGCGCCACACGATCCCATTCTTAATTCATAAGTGGACGGCGTGCCACACGATCCTATTTCATAATATATAAGTGGTCGGCGTGCCACACGATCCCATTTCATAATAGATATATAAGTGGACGGCGTGCCACACGATCCCATTTCATAATATATAAGTGGTCGGCGTGCCACACGATCCCATATTATAGTTCAAAATATCTGGCTTTGTAAAGAAGGCCCCATTAGGGGAAATTCGACAACATAACACTTTAACCCGGCAAGGGTACAACTAACAGCGCAAATATCCCGGTAAGGGTGAGTACATAATAATAGTCTACACGTCCCGGCAAGGGAATAATCACAACACATCCTCTTTTAAATCACTTCTTTCTCAACTATCACGTTCTTGTTCGAGCCAACGCTCCAAAATATACCAATCACATTTCTTCCTCAACCGTCCACATTATATGAAATTTATCAATTAAACAAGGAAGTTGTGTCACATTATTCGAATTAAAAGCAATTAAGACTCACGGTCATGCTAGACTCCGGTGCATAGACAACCGTCACCATGCCTATACACCGTACTCCACATTTAGCAAGTAGCAAATAACATCCTAATCCTATTCCCTCAAGCCAAAGTTAGAACAAACACTTACCTATCGGTCCCAAAGAATAGCAATCAACCTCTCTAATACCGCCTTTCCTCTACAATCCACACACTCCGAACAATGATATCTAGGCATAATTAGTTCAATAATATATAAGGGCTCAAAACACATAATCCCATAGCCTAGAAATGAATTCCTATCATTCTTCCAAAAAATACCAAATTCGACACCGGTCCACATGGTCCAAAAACGAGGCTCGGACCCAACCCATCACCATAACCCCACGAGTTCAATATATATACTTATTTCAAGATTCGACCCCAATTTGAGTGTTAATCACCCAAATCCCAAAGCCTAACTCTACCCAAAACCCCATTTCTATTCTTTGATTTCTAGGTTTTAGGGCTAGGAATTTAGTAATTTAATATGGGAAATTTGAAGATAAACAAGTTGAGCACATGCTTTACCCAAAGTTTTTGATGAAAGGGAGCGTTTAATGGACGCCTAAGTGCTTGGAGAGAAGGAGTTCGTGTATTTTGTGAAAATCCCGAGCTACTGTTCTGTTTTAACTCAAAATTCGCTGCGAAAATTGCCCTTCGCGTTCGCGGGAGAGGGCCGCGTTCGCGAAGGGTAAACTGGGTAGGCTATCGCGATCGCGTAGAGAGAGACGCGAACGCGTAGAAGGAAATTGCTGGGGTCCAGGAACTGTTCTATGCGAACGCGTGGGATTTCACGCGAACGCGATGAAGGAGTTCTGTAGAGCGACGCGATCGCGAGGGTACAAACGCGAACGCGAAGGGGAAAAGGAGACTCAGCCCTCAGGGTCAAATAACCCTACGCGAACGCGGGGCTGGAATGCGATCGCGAAGAAAGAGGGAGTAAGGCATCGCGAACGCGGGGTGAAGAACGCGATCGCGAAGAGGAAATGGGCTCTGCAACAGCTGAAGCAAAATCTGCTATTTTTCTAAGTGTAAAAACACCCCGAACCACCTCCAATTCACTCCCGAGCCCTCGGGGCTCCTAACCAATCACACACACTAACTCAATAACATCCTACGAACTTATCCGGGCGATCAAATCGCCAAAATAACATCAAAAATCATTGAACTAAGCCTCAAGATCGTCATTTTCATTTCAAACTTCATAACTTCAAATTTTAGATATTTAGGTCCGAAACACGTCAAATGACATTCGATTTCGATCAAACTTTACGGAAAGCGCTTAACACATATTTAAGACTCTTACCGGGCGTCGGAACCAAAATACGAGCCCGATACCATAGTCTTTTAATCAATTTTCATTTCCATTTTCCTTAATAATTTCAGAAAAACAGTTTCACAGAAAAATTCATTTCTCGGGCTCTCGACCTCGGAATTCGACTCCGGGCATATGCCCGAGTCTCATATTTTTCTACGGACCCTCCGGGACTGTCAAATCACGGGTTCGTGTCCGTTTATCAAAAATGTTGACCAAAGTCAACTTTAATCATTTTAAAGCCACATTTTGAAATTTTTCACAGAGCTTAACACATAAGCTTTCCGGCTACGCGCCCGGACTACGCATGCAAATCGAGGCAAGCAGAAATGAGATTTTCAAGGCCTCGGAAGCACGGAAAAGAGAGAAATCCGATGATGACCCTTTGGGTCGTCACATTTTCCACCTTTAAAACTACCGTTCATCCTCGAACGGACAAAAAAAGGAAGTACCTGAGTCGGAAAATAGATGAGGATAACGGCTCCGCATATCTGACTCGGACTCCCAGGTCGATGCCTCATGAGGCTGACCTCTCCACTGGACACGCACTGAAGGAAAACTCTTCGACCTCAACTGTCGAACCTGCCGGTCTAGAATGGCTACCGGCTCCTCCTCGTAAGACAGATCCTTGTCCAACTGGACAGTGCTGAAATCTAACACGTGGGCTGGATCGCCGTGATACCTCCGAAGCATGGACACATGAAACACTGGATGCACGGCTGACAAGCTGGGCGGCAAGGCAAGTCTGTAAGCCACCTCTCCCACACGATCGAGAATCTCAAATGGGCTAATGAACCTAGGGCTAAGCTTGCCCTTCTTCCCAAATCTCATCACGCCCTTCATAGGCGACACTCGGAGCAAGACCCTCTCACCAACCATGAAAGCTACATCTCAAACCTTACGATCCGCATAACTGTTTTGCCGCGACTGAGCCGAACGAAGCCTGTCCTGAATGATCTTGACCTTATCCAAGGCCTCCTGAACTAAATCTGTACCCAATAACCAAACCTCTCCCGGCTCAAGCCATCCGACTGGAGACCGACATCACCTACCATACAACGCCTCATATGGAGCCATCTGAATGCTGGACTGGTAGCTGTTGTTGTAGGCGAACTCTGCTAAAGGCAAAAACTGGTCCCACGAGCCTCCGAAATCAATGACACAAGCTCGGAGCATATCCTCCAATATCTGAATAGTCCTCTCGGACTGGCCGTCCGTCTGAGGATGGAACGCTGTGCTCAACTGAACCTGGGTGCCCAACTCCTGCTGAACTGCTCTCCAGAAGTGCGAGGTAAACTGCGTACCCTGATCCAAAATAATTGATACCGGCACCCCATGAAGGCGAACAATCTCTCGGATGTAGATCTCAGCTAACCTCTCCGATGAATAAGTGGCTGCAACAGGAATAAAATGCGCTGACTTGGTCAGCCTATCAACAATGACCCAAATAGCATCAAACTTCTTCCGAGTCATCGGAAGTCCAGTAACGAAGTCCATGGTAATCCTCTCCCACTTCCACCCGGGAAGCTCAATCCTCTGAAACAAACCACCAGGCCTCTGATGCTCATACTTAACCTGCTGACAGTTCAAACATCGAGCCACATATGCAACAATATCTTTCTTCATCCTACGCCACCAATAAAGCTGCCGCAAGTCCTGATACATCTTCGCGGCGCCCGGGTGAATAGAATACCGAGAGCTATGGGCCTCCGCTAAGATCAACTCTCGAATCCTATCGACATTGGGCACACGAACTTGCCCCTGCAATCTCAAAACACCATCATCATCTAAGGTCACCTTCGTGGCACCTCCACGCTGCACCGCGTCTCACAGGACACACAAATGGGGATCATCAAACTGCCGATCACGGATACGCTCCAATAATGAAGAACGAGCGACCGTACAAGCTAACACTCTGCTAGGCTCAGAAATGTCCAACCTCACAAATCGATTGGCCAGGGCCTGAATATCCAAAGCAAGTGGTCTCTGGCTGACCGGAACATAAGCAAGATTACCCATGCTGGCGGACTTCCTACTCAATGCATCGGCCACCACATTGGCTCTCCCCGGGTGGTACAAAATAGTAACATCATAGTCCTTCAATAGCTCCAACCACCTCCGCTGCCTCAAGTTCAACTCCTTTTGCTTGAACAAGTATTGCAGACTCTTGTGATCCGTGTACACCTCACACGTCACACCATATAGGTAATGCCTCCAAATCTTCAAAGCATGAACATGGCTGCCAACTCGAGATCATGAACCGGATAATTCTTCTCGTGGATCTTCCATTGCCTCAAAGCATAAGCAATGACTCTGCCATCCTGCATCAATACCGCACCAAGCCCAATACGGGAAGCATCACAATAGACTGTATAAGGCCCTGGGCCTGTAGGCAGAACCAATATCGGTGCCGTAGTCAGAGCTGTCTTGAGCTTCTGAAAGCTCGCCTCACACTCATCCGACCATCTGAACTGGGCACTCGGGGCTGCTATGGATGAAAACCCCTCCACGAATCGACGGTAATAACCTGCTAACCCTAAGAAACTCTGAATCTCTATAGCTGATGCTGGTCGAGGCCAGTTCTTGACTGCCTCAATCTTCTTCGGGTCCACCTGAATACCCTCTGCTAATACAACATGACCCAGAAATGCAACCGAACTCAACCAGAACTCGCACTTCGAGAACTTCGCATACAACTGACTATCCTTCAGAGTCTGAAGAACCACTCTGAGGTGCTGCTCGCGCTCCTCCTGGCTGCGGGAGTACACCAAAATACCATCAATAAAGACTATCACGAACATGTCCAAATATGGCCTGAACACTCGGTTCATCAACTCCATGAATGCTGCTGGGGCATTGGTCAACCCAAACGACGTGACCAGGAACTCATAATGCCCGTACCGAGTGCGGAATGCCGTCTTAGGGACATCAGATGCCCTAATCCTCAGCTGATGTAGCCAAATCTCAAGTCTATCTTTGAAAACACCTTTGCACCCCGAAGCTGGTCAAACAAATCATCAATCCTCGGCAGTGGATACTTGTTCTTTATCGTCACTTTGTTCAATTGCCGGAATCAATGCACATCCTCATCGATCCATCCTTTTTCTTCATAAATAACACCGGCGCACCCCAAGGAGAAACACTAGGCCTGATAAAACCCTTCTCTAGCAAATCTTGCAACTGGTCCTTTAACTCCTTCAACTCTGGCAGGGCCATGCGATATGGCGGAATAGAAATGGGTTGCGTGCCTGGGGCCAGATCAATACAGAAATCAATATCCCTGTTGGGCGGCATACCCGGCAGGTCTGAAGGGAAAACCTCGGGGAACTCTCGAAAAATAAGAACAGAATCAATATAAGGAATCACCCACCGGTGTAGATACATAAACAGGAATACCCAAGGCATCACTAGGCATAGTCAGGTAAGGTGCAAAATAGGACGACACATATGAATACGTAGACCCAGGGTCAAATAGCACTGAAGCATCCCTATCACAGACCAGAATAGTACCTGTGATAACTGCATCTGAAGACTCAGCCTCTGGCCTGGCTGGAAGAGCATAACACCGGGGCTAGGCCCCACCTCCCTGATTCATGTCTCTGGGACGATCGGCTGTTGGCTGGCATCTACCTCTGGCGGTCCGAGCTCCACCTCTATGATCTCTACCTCCACCTCTATGGCCTCTACCCCCGCCTCTAGCTGGCTGGGCGGCCTGTGGATCACCTGATGCCTGAATCATAGGACGAGGACCCTGCTGCTGAGAGCTGTCAGAAGCTCGAGGGAAATACCTGGCAATATGTCTCGTGTCGCCACACGTGTAACAAGCCCTCGGCTGCTGAGAATAACAGAGTGGCGGGGCGCTGATAGGTGCTGATGGTGAACTGAAAAGCTGCTGGTCAGAAGACTGCGGCTGAGAGCCACGACCACCTGAAGTACCATGTGAGACCTGTAGGGCTGACTGAAAGGGCCTCGGAGGATGGCCTCTACCATAAGAATCCCCACCTCCAGACGAGGTACCACTGAATCTACCTACATGACGGGGTCTCTTGTCTGACCCATGACCACCTCCCCGTGCAAAAGCCATCTCAACTCTACGGGCCGCATTGGCCGCCTCCTGAAAAGAAATCTCACTACCAGTTCCCATAGCCATCTGGAGACGGATCGGCTGAATCAACCCATCAATAAACCTCTGCACCCTCTCTCTCTCGGTGGGGAGTATAACCACAGCATAGCGTGCCAGATCAATGAACTGAGTCTCATACTGTGTGACTGTCATAGAACCCTGCTGGAGGCGCTCGAACTGCCTGCGTAGTGCCTTCCGCTGATTAACTGGGAGAAACTTCTCCAAAAACAACTCCGCGAACTGATCCCATGTCAATGCTGGAGACCCTGCTGGTCTAGATAGGCAATAGTCCCTCCACCAAGTCTTGGCGGACCCTGCAAGCCGGAAGGTGATGAAGTCGACCCCATTGGTCTCCACAATACCCATAGTCCTAAGGATCTCATGGCAGCTGAATAAGAAATCCTGGGGATCCTCTGATGAAGCACCGCTGAATGTGGTGGTGAAGAGCTTGGAAAACCTATCAAGCCTCCACAAAGCATCTGAGGTCATAGCCGCTCCATCGCCGGTCTGAGTCATATCCCGGTAAGGGAGAGTACATATTCCCTTGCTGGGACGTTTGGGCTGTTAGCTGTACCCTTGCTGGGTTAAAGTGTTATGTTGTCGAATTTCCCCTAATGGGGCCTTCTTTATAAAGCCAGATATTTTGAACTATGATATGGGATCGTGTGGCACGTCGACCACTTATATATTATGAAATGGGATCGTGTGGCACGCCGTCCACTTATATATATATATATATATTATGAAATGGGATCGTGTGGCACGCCGATCACTTATATATTATGAAATGGGATCGTGTGGCACGCCGTCCACTTATGAATTAAGAAATGGGATCGTGTGGCGCGCCGACCACTTATATATTTGAGCTATGATATTGAGATAGTTTCGTCGTTATGTCCGTTGATCTGTATTCGCTGTATTTTTCCCCGAGCATGCCCCCTTCCCCTTTTTAGTTGGTATTCTCTGTTGTTATTTCCGTTGTCTTTGTATATATATATCTGCACAGGTTGTTTTTGGTAGGTCCTGTCTAGCCTCGTCACTACTTCGCCGGGGTTAGGCCAGGCACTTACCAGCACATGGGGTCGGTTGTGCTGATGCTACACTTCTGTGCTTTTTGCACAGATCATAGTACCGGAGCAGGAGCCTTTGGTCAGCAGTAGGAGCGTTAGGAGATTACTTCAGTCCGGAGATTTCCGAGGTAGCTTGCTGGCATCCGTATGGCCTGGAGTCTCTCTTATTTCTGTCTTTCGTTTGATTTCCCTTGTATCGGATCAGACAGTACTGTATTCTTATTCAGACTTTATATTTAGCATTCAATAGAAGTTCGTGAGTTAGTGACACCAGATCTGGGTAGAGGTGTATTTGAATTTCCGCACTTGGTTTCAGTTATTTATGTTCTGAGACTTCCGCTTTTGTATTAATTGCCTCGTTCTTCTTTATATTGTTAATGATGTTGAGAGAAGTGTTAAATTAATTAGCTTGCCTAGCTCCTATTAGTAGGCGCCATCACGACTCACGAGGGTGGGAAATCCAGGTCGTGACAAGTTGGTATCAAAGCACTAGGTTACATAGGTCTCACAACTCACGGACAACCTCGGTAGAGTCTGAGGGATCGGTATGGAGACGTCTGTATTTATCTCCCAGAGGCTACGGAGTTAGGAAAAGTTTCACTTTTGTTCTTTCCTGTCGTGCGATTCTGTTTCTCAAATACTGATTGTCTTTCTACTCTGTTCTTTTGTAGATGGCAAGAACACGTGCTTCCTCTTCTACCGCGCAGCAGCCCGAGCCCCAAGCAGCAGCTCCTGCGAGGGGCGAGAGGCCGAGGCCGGGGCGAGAGCTCAGCGCCGAGCAGCAGTCCCACGAGGTGGAGCCTCATGTTGATTATGATGAGGAGGCTCCAGCCCCACGCAGCTCCGGTGGGCCCCGACGCTCCAGGTCCCGACGAGGGGGTTCGATAGCCACCCCACGTTCTTCAGGACGGCTCTG
>NC_031995.1:111967597-111981379 GCF_001879085.1 Nicotiana attenuata | reverse complement strand
GAGCTTTCAGAAGCTTAAGACAGCTCTGACTACGGCACCGATATTGGTTTTGCCCACAGGCTCAGGACCTTATACAGTTTATTGTGATGCTTCCCGTATTGGGCTTGGTGCGGTATTGATGCAGGATGGCCGAGTCATTGCTTATGCTTCAAGGCAGTTGAAGATCCACGAGAAGAATTATCCGGTTCATGATCTAGAGTTGGCAGCCATTGTTCATGCTTTGAAGATTTGGAGGCATTACCTATATGGCGTGACGTGTGAGGTGTACACTGATCACAAGAGTCTGCAGTACTTGTTCAAGCAGAAGGAGTTGAACTTGAGGCAGAGGAGGTGGTTGGAGCTATTGAAGGATTATGATGTTACTATTTTGTACCACCCGGGGAGAGCCAATGTGGTGGCCGATGCATTGAGTAGGAAGTCCGCCAGCATGGGTAGTCTTGCTTATATTCCGGTCAGCCAGAGACCGCTTGCTTTGGATATTCAGGCCTTGGCCAATCGATTTGTGAGGTTGGACATCTCTGAGCCTAGCAGAGTGTTAGCTTGTACGGTCGCTCGTTCTTTATTATTGGAGCGTATCCGTGATCGGCAGTTTGATGATCCCCATTTGTGTGTCCTGAGAGACACGATGCAGCGTGGAGGTGCCACGAAGGTGACCTTAGATGATGATGGTGTTTTGAGGTTGCAGGGGCGAGTTTGTGTGCCCAATGTCGATGGGATTCGAGAGTTGATCTTAGCGGAGGCCCATAGTTCTCGGTATTCTATTCACCGGGGCGCCGCGAAGATGTATCAGGACTTGCGGCAGCTTTATTGGTGGCGTAGGATGAAGAAAGATATTGTTGCATATGTGGCTCGATGTTTGAACTGTCAGCAGGTTAAGTATGAACATCAGAGGCCTGGTGGTTTGTTTTAGAGGATTGAGCTTCCCGAGTGGAAGTGGGAGAGGATTACCATGGATTTTGTTACTGGACTCCCGATGACTCGGAAGAAGTTTGATGCTATTTGGGTCATTGTTGATAGGCTGACCAAGTCAGCGCATTTTATTCCTGTTGCAGCCACTTATTCATCGGAGAGGTTAGCTGAGATCTACATCCGAGAGATTGTTCGCCTTCATGAGGTGCCGGTATCTATTATTTCGGATCGGGATACGCAGTTTACCTCGCGCTTCTGGAGAGCAGTTCAGTAGGAGTTGGGCACCCAGGTTCAGTTGAGTATAGCGTTCCATCCTCAGACGGACGGCCAGTCCGAGAGGACTATTCAGATATTGGAGGATATGCTCCGAGCCTGTGTCATTGATTTCGGAGGCTCGTGGGACCAGTTTTTGCCTTTAGCAGAGTTCACCTACAACAACAGCTACTAGTCCAGTATTCAGATGGCTCCACATGAGGCGTTGTATGGTAGGCGATGTCGGTCTCCAGTCGGATGGTTTGAGCCGGCGGAGGCTCGGTTATTGGGTACAGATTTAGTTCAGGAGGCCTTGGATAAGGTCAAGATCATTCAGGACAGGCTTCGTTCGGCTCAGTCGCGGCAAAAGAGTTATGCGGATCGTAAGGTTCGAGATGTAGCTTTCATGGTTGGTGAGCGGGTCTTGCTCCGAGTGTCGCCTATGAAGGGCGTGATGAGATTTGGAAAGAAGGGCAAGCTTAGCCCTAGGTTCATTCGCCCATTTGAGATTCTCGATCGTGTGGGAGAGGTGGCTTACAGACTTGCCTTGCCGCCAAGCTTGTCAGCCGTGCATCCAGTGTTTCATGTGTCCATGCTTCGGAGGTATCACGACGATCCAGCCCATGTGTTAGATTACAGCACTGTCCAGTTGGACAAGGATCTGTCTTACGAGGAGGAGCCGGTAGCTATTCTGGACCGGCAGGTTCGACAGTTGAGGTCGAAGAGCTTTCCTTCAGTGCGTGTCCAGTGGAGAGGTCAGCCTCCTGAGCATCGACCTGGGAGTCCGAGCCTGATATGCGGAGCCATTATCCTCATCTATTTCCCGACTCAGGTACTTCTTTCTTTTGTCCGTTTGAGGACGAACGGTTGTTTTAGAGGTGGAGAATGTGACGACCCAAAGGGTCATCAACGGATTTCTCTCTTTTCCGTGCTTCCTAGGCCTTGAAAACCTCATTTCTGCTTGCCTCAATTTGCGTGCGCAGTCCGGACGCGTAGCCGGAAAGCTTATATGTTAAATTCTGTGAAAAATTTCAAAATGTGGCTTTAAAATTTGACGGTCCCGGAGGGTCCGTAGAAAAATATGAGACTCGGGCATATGCCCGGAGTCGAATTTCGAGGTCGAGAGCCCGAGAAATGAATTTTCCTGTGAAATTGTTTTTCTGAAATTATTAAGGAAAATTGAAATGAAAATTGATTAAAAGACTATGGTATCGGACTCGTATTTTGGTTCCGACGCCCGGTACAAGTCTTAAATATGTGTTAAGCGCTTTCTGTAAAGTTTGGTCGAAATCGGATGTCATTTGACGTGTTTCGGACCTAAATATCTAAAATTTGAAGTTATGAAGTTTGAAATGAAAATGATGATCTTGGGGCTTGATTCAATGATTTTGATGTTATTTTGGCGATTTGATCGCTCGAGTAAGTTCGTAAGATGTTATTGAGTTAGTGTGTGTGATTGGTTAGGAGCCCCGAGAGCTCGGGAGTGAATTGGAGGTGGTTCGGGGTGTTTTTACACTTAGAAAAATAGGAGATTTTGCTTCAGCTGTTGCAGAGCCCATTTCCTCTTCGTGATCGCGTTCTTCATCCCGCGTTCGCGATGCCTTACTCCATCTTTCTTCGCGATCGCGTTCCAGCCCCGCGTTCGCGTAGGGTTATTTGACCCTGAGGGCTGAGTCTCCTTTTCCCCTTCGCGTTCGCGTTTGTACCCTCGCGATCGCGTAGCTCTACAGAACTCCTTCATCGCGTTCGCGTGAAATCCCACGCGTTCGCATAGAACAGTTCCTGGACCCCAGCAATTTCCTTCTACGCGTTCGCGTCTCTCTCCACGTGATCGCGATAGCCTACCCAGTTTACCCTTCGCGAACGCGGCCCCTCTCCCGCGAACGCGAAGGGCAATTTTGCACAGCGAATTTTTAAGTTAAAAACAGAACAGTAGCTCGGGATTTTCATAAAAATACACGAACTCCTTTCTTCTCCAAGCACTTAGGCGTCCATTGAAGCTCCCTTTCATCAAAACTTCTTGGGTAAGCATTGTTCAACTTGTTTTCTTCAATTTCCTCTATTAATTACTAAATTCCTAGCCCTAAATCTTGAAATCAAAGTAGAAATTAGGGGTTTTGGGTAGAGTTAGGGCTTTGGGTATTTTGGGTGATTCAACCTCAATTTGGGGTCGAATCTTGAAGCAAATTATATAATTGAACTCATGGGGTTATGGGTGATTGGGTTTTGGTCCGAGCCTCGTGTTTGGACCATGTGGGACCGGTGTCGAATTTTGGTGTTTTTGGAAGAATGATAGGAATTTCATTTCTAGGCTATGGGATTATGTTTTTGAGCCCTTATTGATATTATTGAACTAATTATGCCTAGATATCATTGTTTCGGAGTTGGATTGTAGAGGAAAGGCGGTATTAGAGAGTTGATCGCTATTCTTGGACCGAGGTAAGTGTTTGTTCTAACTTTGGCTTGAGGGAATAGGATTAGGATGTTATTTGCTACTTGCTAAATGTGGAGTACGGTGTATAGGCATGGTGACGATTGTCTATGCACCGGAGTCTAGCATGACCCTGAGTCTTAATTGCTTTTAATTTGAATGATGTGACACAACTTCCTTGTTTAATTGATAAATTTCATATAATGTGAACGGTTGAGGAAGAATGGTGATTGGTATATTTTGGAGCGTTGGCTCGAACAAGAATGTGATAGTTGAGAAAAAAGTGATTTAAAAGAGGATGTGTTGTGATTATTCCCTTGCTGGGACGTGTAGACTATTATTACGTACTCTCCCTTGCCGGGATATTTGGGCTGTTAGCTGTACCCTTGCCGGGTTAAAGTGTTATGTTGTCGAATTCCCCTAATGGGGCCTTCTTTACAAAGCCAGATATTTTGAACTATGATATGGGATCGTGTGGCACGCCGTCCACTTATATTCTATAATATGGGATTGTGTGGCACGCCGTCCACTTATATATATATATATATATTATGAAATGGGATTGTGTGGCATGCCGACCACTTATATATTATGAAATGGGATCGTGTGGCACGCCGTCCACTTATGAATTAAGAAATGGGATCGTGTGGTGCGCCGAACACTTATATATCTGAGTTATGGTATTGAGATAGTTTCGTCGTTATGTCCGTTGATCTGTATTCGTTGTATTTTTCCCCGAGCATGCCCCCTTACCCTTCGCGAACGCGGCCCTCTCCCGCGAACGCAAAGGGCAATTTTGCCCAGCGAATTTTTAAGCTAAAAACAGAACAGTAGCTCGGGATTTTCATAAAAATACACGAACTTCTTTCTTCTCCAAGTACTTAGGCGTCCATTGAAGCTCCCTTTCATCAAAACTTCTTGGGTAAGCATTGTTCAACTTGTTTTCTTCAATTTCCTCTATTAAGTACTAAATTCCTAGCCCTAAAACCTTGAAATCAAAGTAGAAAATGGGGGTTTTGGGTAGAGTTAGGGCTTTGGGGATTTTGGGTGATTCAACCTCAATTTGGGGTCGAATCTTGAAATAAATTATATATTTGAACTCGTGGGGTTATGGGTGATTGGGTTTGGGTCTGAGCCTCGTGTTTGGACCATGTGGGACTGGTGTCGAATTTTGGTGTTTTTGGAAGAATGATAGGAATTTCATTTCTAGGCTATGGGATTATGTTTTTTAGCCCTTATTGATATTATTGAACTAATTATGCCTAGATATCATTGTTTCGGAGTTGGATTGTAGAGGAAAGGCGGTATTAGAGAGTTGATTGCTATTCTTGGACCGAGGTAAGTGTTTGTTCTAACTTTGGCTTGAGGGAATAGGATTAGGATGTTATTTGCTACTTGCTAAATGTGGAGTACGGTGTATAGGCATGGTGACGGTTGTCTATGCACCGGAGTCTAGCATGACCGTGAGTCTTAATTGCTTTTAATTCGAATAATATGACACAACTTTCTTGTTTAATTGATAAATTTCATATAATGTGGACGTTTGAGGAAGAAATGTGATTGGTATATTTTGGAGCGTTAGCTCGAACAAGAATGTGATAGTTGAGAAAGAAGTGATTTAAAAGAGGATGTGTTGTGATAATTCCCTTGCCGGAACGTGTAGACTATTATTATGTACTCTCCCTTACCGGGATATTTGGGTTGTTAGTTGTACCCTTGCCGGGTTAAAGTGTTATGTTGTCGAATTTCCCCTAATGGGGCCTTCTTTACAAAGCTAGATATTTTGAACTATGATATGGGATCGTGTGGCACGCCGACCACTTATATATTATGAAATGGGATCGTGTGGCACGCCGTCCACTTATATATCTATTATGAAATGGGATCGTGTGGCACGCCGACCACTTATATAATATGAAATGGGATCGTGTGGCACGCCGTCCACTTATGAATTAAGAAATGGGATCGTGTGGCGCGCCGACCACTTATATATGAGCTATAGTATTGAGATAGTTTCGTCGTTATATCCGTTGATCTGTATTCGCTGTATTTTTCCCCGTGCATGCCCCCTTCCCCTTTTTTAGTTGACATTCTCTGTTGTTATTTCTGTTTCCTTTGTGTATATATATATATCTGCACAGGTTGTTTTCGGTAGGTCCTGTCTAGCCTCGTCACTACTTCGCCGGGGTTAGGCCAGGCACTTACCAACACATGGGGTCGGTTGTGTTGATGCTACACTTCTGTGCTTTTTGCACAGATCATAGTACCGGAGCAGGAGCCTTTGGTCAGCAGTAGGAGCGTTGGGAGCTTACTTCAGTCCAGAGATTTCTGAGGTAGCTTGCTGGCGTCCGCACGGCCCGGAGTCTCTCTTATCTCTGTTTTTCATTTGATTTCCCTTGTATCGGATCAGACAGTACTGTATTCTTATTCAGACTTTGTTTTTAGCATTTGGTAGAAGTTCGTGAGTTAGTGACACCAGATCTGGGTAGAGGTGTATTTGAATTTCCGCACTTGGTTTCAGTTATTTATGTTTCGAGACTTCCGCTTTTATATTAATTGCCTCGTTCTTCTTTATACTGTTAATGATGTTGTGAGAAGTGTTAAATTAATTGGCTTGCCTAGCTCCTATTAGTAGGCGCCATCACGACTCCCGAGGGTGGAAAATCCGGGTCGTGACACTCTCATAACATGGCACAGCATCACCCTTCGCGCTTTTAACTCTCATAACATGGCACGGCATCACCTTCATGCTTTTACACTCACAATATGGCACGGCATCACCCTTCGTGCTTTTACTCTCTCATAACATGGCACGGCATCACCCTTCGTGCATTAACACTCTCCCTTACCATAAATCAACGAACAACAGATAACATGGAGATAGAAATAACACAAAAAAGTCTTACTTCAATATTTGGTTCCAGAATACCAACCCCGACTTTGAAATCAATACTCAGTTATCACCAAAAGATCCGTAGACATAATAAGAACGATCAACTTGGTTATACCAGTCTAAACATGGATAACATGATCAAAGGAAAGCAATAATTACAAGAAACTAAGTCCCACCCGCATGCTTTACCCGACAACAACGCATAGGTACTCGTCACCTCATCTATACGTTGCAACCAACATCTAATCACGTAGCAATTAGACAAATAAGTCCTAATCCCTCAAGTGAAGGTTTACCACGATACTTACCTCGCTCCAACGACCAAACTCAAAGCTCAACCACCGCTTTGCCTTTCAAAAACACCTCCAAACCAATAGAATCTAGCAAATTATCAACCAAACAATTCAAATTAAGGCTTAGGAACTACCCACGATTGTAAAGAATTCAATTTAGGTCACTATTGAAAAAGTCAACACCTGGGCCCGCTTGGTCCAAACCCGAAATTCGAACCAAAACCCGATTACCCATTAACCCTCGAGCTAGGTTATGTAATCGTTTTGGAATCCTACCTCAATTTGAGGTCTAAATCCCCAATTTACCAAATCCCTAATTTCTGCCAGAAAACCCCCAATTCCACCATGAAAACTCTATATTTTTGGTTGAAATTTAAGGAAAAGTAGTGAAAGATTGAAAGAAACTAGTTTAGAATCACTTACCAATGATTTGGGGAAGAAAAGTTCTTTGGAAAATCGCCTCTAGGGTTTTAGGTTTTGAAAATTTGAAGAATGAATCAAAAATCTCGTCTAAGTCATATTTACCCATCTGCAGATGTCGCATTTGCGACCTGGGCTTCGCAAATGCGAAGGAACCATCGCAAATGCGAAGTCCTTCACACCTTTGCTGCCTTCGCAAATGCGAAGATTAGTTCGCAAATGCGAACATGAACTTTAGCAATTGCGAGCCTAGGATCGCATTTGCGATCACTGCCCTTCCCAGACTTTCTTCGCAAATGTGAGACTGTCATGATCCCAATTGCGAACTCTAACCTCGCAAATGCGAGATCAGAGGCCAGTTCCCAGAAATTGTAGATACCAGCAATGTTCTAAGTTCAATTTAACTCCGTGGCTTATCCGAAACTCACCCGAGCCCTCGGGGCTCTAAACAAAAAATGTACACAAGTCTAAAAATATCATACAAACTTGCTCGCGCGATCAAACTGCCAAAATAACTCAAATAAAGTTTTTAGGCAAAATTTCTTATTTTTATCAACTTTTAACATGAAAGCTTTTCGGAAATACGCCCGAACTGCGCACGCTAATCGAGAAGGGATAAAATAAGGTGTTTAAAGCTTAAAAGTGCAGAATTAAATTCTAAAACATAAGATGACATTTCGGGTCATCACATAGTTCCTCGGGTTGCACGTGTATATCAAGCCAAGTAGTACATTAATATGTAGAATAACGTCAATATTACTAAAAAGCTTTGAGTAAATAATTATACATCTAAGAATAAAGTGCCAATATTATATGAATGATCAATGATTGCTCGACTGATCTAAATTAGTGAAAATATTGAATTGATGTCGGAAGCAATACTTTCAGCTAGCTATAATACTATGCGTGCCTGTCTTTTCAGGTTACTATGTGACCAAATTTATCTGTTGTGTGTTCCTCATCTATAATACTATGTGTGCCTGTCTTTTCAGATTAATTACTTTTTTTAAAAATATTTAAGTATGTTTTTTCTTTTGATATAAATATCAAACGCATAATCTTGAGAATCATGTGATACACAAGCATGTTAAATGTATTTATATTAGTAAGCATTATTTCAAGTAAGAAAAATATTAGTGGCTTAAACTACTTGTAATATTTTACCCTAATTCTCATTGTGAAAAAATGCATTGATGGATTTTAATGTTTGAGTTGCATGTTAGTAGTTTTTCTTGATATATGTATATATAATAAATTAACGATATTAACTATTAGATGGCAGTATGTACCTTGTGCCATTTGCCTTAGTTCGACCATATCCGTATGCACATGACATTGTTTTAAATAAATAATTTTCAAGAATATCAAAATAAAATTTCTCAATTTTTTTTTGTCTGATCATATTAAGCTGAAATTAAAATAGAAGTAACTTCATGCTGCTTCAAAATCTTATATTAAAATTATTTGAAGACTTGGCTTTGTAAGAAACATTTCATTTTAGTTATCAATAACCTATTTAAGTCATTGTATCTTAACTTAAATAAGAAAGATAGAAGATAAAAAAAATTGATGAAAAAGTAAAAAAAAAAAAAATTGCAATGTGAAAATCTGGAGAATGTAAACTTGAGAGTTGAGATGTTATCCGCTTTTTTCATCTTCCTCCATGTATTGGGGAGAATTGTATTTATATATATATATATATATATATATATATATATGATGACGTGTCATGACACGTAGACTGGTCAAACAGTCAAAGAATTAAGGTTGGTTAACAGATACGAGCAACAACAGATACGAACAAGTTAAATGGAGAAGGCACAAGCAGTCATACAAGTAATTCAACGCTCGTACCTATTCAAGACATTTAAAGGTCAAAGATCGTGAGGAGTCGAAGGAATGAATCTGACAGCAAAAAAGAGCCCAGATACAGCATTTAATGAGTATTAAATACTGGAAACGTTGGAGAATATGTATTTAACATATATGATTGCATAACGTAACATTTAAAGTTATTAATTGCCCATAATTGTCTTATTATGATAAAGGTAAAGTCTGTATTCCCAAAATAGCTATAAAAGGGAAAGTCACAAACAACTGTAAGCACAAAAAAAACACTATTGAAATATACTTTGATTTACTTGCTTTCTGATCATATTATTCATAAATTTCTTTCTTTATATACTCTTTTCCGATTATCAGTAACCCGTGTTCTTCTAAATTCAAGCTTTGACCTAAAATCTAATTTTTGGTTAAACAAATTGGTTCCGTTACCGGGACTCTGATAATCAATTATATCTCAGCTTGATTTTCTTTGTGGAATCAACTATGTCGAACAACAATGACAATATCCAAGGAAACCCAATCAATCAGCAAAATCAGGGAGATCCGCAAAATGATCAATCTCCACGAGACTCACCACGACAATCTCGTGAAGGCACTCCTGAAGGATCTCACAGAGAAGAACGAGGTCAATTTGAAAATGCTGAAGCTATAGATGATGCCTTACAGAAACATATCGCTACTCAGATCAACAAAGCTTTACAAGCTTTTGTTAGTCAATTACCTGCTGCTCCACCCACACCTACTCCAAATAACAATACTTTGGAGAACCCTCGTTCTGGACTGGTTAATTCAGGCAGCGGTGGAACCCCCAGTGAAACACAGGAGGGAGACCCAGGTAATCCAATTAATTCTGATTTGCAAAATCTAGTGCTAACATTGCAGAAACAGCTTAGGGAGCAAAACGACCGCATAGAACAAATACCTGGAGTACCACCCGTGATCAAGGGAGTAGATATAGATAAATATTCTCAACAGCCATGGAAGCCAAGTGCCGCCCCTCTCCCAATTCCAAAGAAGTTCAAGATGCCCGATATTCCAAAGTATGATGGGACAACAGACCTACGAGATCATGTTACTGCATTTACAACAGGAGTCAAGGGCAATGATTTGACTAAGCAGGATATTGAATCAGTCTTGGTCAAAAAATTAGGTGAAACACTCACTAAAGGGGCACTAACATGGTATTCTCTCTTACCTGAAAATTCTATAAATTCTTTTGCTGAGCTTGCAGATTTATTTATCAAAACACACTCGGGAGCTCAAAAAGTTGAAAAAAGAATGGAGGATATCTTCAAAATCAATCAAGGAGATTCAGAGCTGCTCAGAGAATTCGTGGATAGATTTTAACGGGAAAGAATGACATTGCCACGAGTACCTGACAATTGGGCAGCCATAGCCTTCACCAGCAATTTGAATGAGAAGAGTTCAGAAGCCACGAGGCGACTCAAGGAAAGCCTTCGAGAATTCCCAGCAACAACGTGGAATGATGTCTACAACAGATATAGTACAAAGATGAGGATTGAAGAAGACATTATTTTACGACATAAAACATAAGAAAAAGTAAGCTCAAGGAGTGTTGAAAATGAAAAGAGATCCGGTAAAAACAGGTACGAGCCTTACATGGGACCTGCGGGAAAGGACTCACGGTCAAGGCAAGATAATCAAAGGTACGATCACAAACCTAGAAACAGGGAATCAGGCTCCTCATCAAGGTTCGGGAATGATCGGAACACACGCGGGTCACGAGACGATGATGGAAGTCTAAAGGCAAGGTTCGATGGTTACAACTTCAACGTAAGCACCTCTGAACTCGTAGCTATTTTAAGAAGCATGGGAGATAAGGTACGGTGGCCAAAGGAAATGCGATCGAATCCAAACAGACGAAACCCTGATCATTGGTGCGAATTTCATAACGATCACGGGCATAAAACATCAGATTGTAGGTTTCTGCAAGGTGAAGTTGATCATTTGCTAAAACAAGGGTATCTCACTGAGTTATTCAGTGAGAAAGGTAAACAAGCATACATGAAGAACAGGCAGGAGCCTCCAAAACCACCTTCACCCAAGAGAACTGTCAACGTTATAAGTGGGGTGAAGAGATCAACGATGTATCATATAAAAAGGTTTCAAAAGTATCAATTACCCACGGGAAGCGGCCTCGACATGTACTGGAAGAGGAGACTATTATATTCAACGATGCAGACGCCGAGGGACTCTTAACTCCGCATAACGATGCACTGGTAATATCTTTTCTTGTACATGACACTAACGTGAAACGAGTTTTGGTTGATCCAGGTAGTTCTGTAAATATTATTTTAATACGAGTATTGCACGAGATGCAAGCGGAGGATAAATTGATTCCAAAAGCACATACTTTGTCGGGATTTGACAACTCTAGTGTTGTAACGAAAGGGGAAGCAATACTTACTACATTCGCAGAAGGCGTCGTTAAAGATACCAAATTTCAAGTCGTAGATATGGAAATGGCTTACAACATGATTCTTGGGAGGCCATGGATTCATGACATGGATGTTGTTCCTTCAACCTTACATCAAGTTATTAAATTTCCATCACCATGGGGAATACGTCAAATCAGAGGCGATCAACAAACATCTAGAAGCATCAATTCCATTGCAGATTCAACTGTAAAGGGTGAAGACAAATAGCAATTACAGAATTCAGGTGAGGGTAACACGGTGTCAACCTCACTTGAACAAAGGCAAACGGATGTGGATTCAAGACCTGATACCATTCAAGAACCGAAGGAGAACGAGAACATCAAAACAACGATAGAAGAGCTAGAGGCCGTGGTGTTATTTATACATTGGCCCAAGAGAAAAGTGTATATAGGAGCTAATCTTAGCCCAGAGGTAAAACGTAAATTGATTGAATTTTTAAAAGCTAACGCAGATTGTTTTGCTTGGTCCCATTCTGACATGACAGGGATACCACCAGAAGTCATGACCCATAAATTGAATGAAGATCCATCATATCCTCCAATCAAGCAAAAGAAAAAAAAGCAAGGAACTTTCAAGAATAAGGTGATTCAAGAAGAAGTTCAAAAATTGCTAAAAATAGGTTCAATTCGTGAGGTAAAATATCCTAACTGGTTAGCTAATACTGTTGTGGTTCCTAAGAAGAACGGTAAGTGGCGAGTCTGTGTAGATTACACAGACCTCAATAAAGCCTGTCCAAAAGATTCTTTTCCTTTACCGCACATAGATCAATTAATTGATGCTACTGCAGGGCATGAGCTATTAAGTTTTTTAGATGCGTATTCAGGCTATAATCAAATCAAAATAGATCCAGGTGATGAGGAAAAAACCTCTTTCATAATAGAAAGGGGGACTTAGTGTTATAAGGTAATGCCTTTTGGTCTTAAGAATGCAGGTGCAACGTATCAGAGGTTAGTTACTCAAATGTTTCAAGAACATTTAGGTAAGACCATGGAGGTATATATAGATGATATGCTAGTTAAGACTCAGCATTCAGAAGATCATATATCACACCTGTCTGACACGTTCAAAATTTTACGAAAATATAATATGAAGTTGAATCCAGAAAAATGTGCATTTGGTGTGGCATCAGGTAAGTTTTTAGGTTTTCTTGTTTCTAACCGTGGTATTGAAGTGAATCCTGCACAGATTAAGGCTATCGAAGAAATCCCTGATATACTTTCAAACAAGAAAGAAGTTCAAAGACTGACGGGAAGAATCGCAGCTTCGGGAAGATTCATTTCTAAATCATCGGAAAAGTGTTTTAAATTCTTCTGGGCCCTTAAGAAGCAGGATCATTTTGAGTGGGATGAGGAGTGTCAACAGGCACTTAGGGATTTGAAAACATACTTATCAAATCCACCTTTGCTGGTAAAACCAAAGGCTGGGGAGAAACTTTTTATCTACCTAGCTATTTCAGAAGTCGCAGTAAGCGCGGTTTTGGTTCGAGAAGAACAGGGTAAACAATCTCCTATCTATTATGTTAGTAAATCTTTGTTAGATGCAGAGACACAGTATCCACAACTGGAAAAACTAGCACTTGCTCTAATCATGGCATCTAGAAAGTTAAGACCATATTTTCAATGTCATCCCATTGTTGTAGTGACTGCATACCCCTTACGTAATATATTACATAAACATGAATTGTCAGGGAGGTTAGCTAAATGGTCCATAGAGCTAAGTGAATATGAAATCACGTACCTACCTAGAACAGCAATAAAATCCCAGATATTAGCTGATTTCGTGGCTGACTTTAGCCAAGGGATGCAGTTCGAAGCAGAAAAAGAAGTACAAATACTTAATGGGGCTAATCCAGAAACATGGACCTTATTTAGTGATGGTTCATCTAACGTAAAAGGCGCAGGATTAGGAATTGTTTTAGTACCACCTACGGGTGAAACTATTAGACAAGCTATTAAATGTCATTCCATAACTAACAATGAAGCGGAGTATGAAGCTGTGATCGCAGGTCTAGAATTGGCACGAGAACTTGGTATAAATCAAGTGGTGATCAAAAGTGATTCGCAACTCGTGGTTAATCAAATGCTGGGTACTTACACAGCTAGGGAAGCAAGGATGTAACAGTACTTGGAAAAGGTACGGGAACTGATAAAGCAATTCAGAACTTGAAAGGTCATACAAATATCAAGGGATGAAAATGTTGAAGCAGATGCCTTAGCTAATCTCGCATCCGCAGCTGATGTGGAAAATGATGCAAATGCTTCAGTTATACATTTATTTCAT
>NC_031995.1:111954786-111964804 GCF_001879085.1 Nicotiana attenuata | reverse complement strand
CGAGGCAATTTTAGTGTTCATGGGGACTTCAACTACAGAAGTTTCAGCCAAGGGAGCCTCACTCACCGGAACTTCACCCACGGGAACATAAACTCCGGGAACTTCAGCTTCGAAAACTTCAATCGCGGGTGAAGGGAAGTCCAGTGGTTGTTGAGCTTTTTCAATAGTCTCCATCACCTTAGCTAACTCTGACTCCAGATTAAAGTTTTCTTGGCTACCTTCAACTAAGGCATCACGACGAGAGTTCAGAAAAGCCCAGCTTACATCAATTGCAACCTTATCTTCAAGAAGCTCATAATCTCTTTCCCAAGCAGCAATTTCATTCTTGAGACCTTCATTTTCATCAAGGGCTGAGTTGTAAGAGGCTTGGAGAGAGGCATGAGCTTTTTCCAAGGCATGCACCTTGTCTTCAGAACTTCGCAGATCTTCTTGTGTCTGAGTCAGACTCTGCATCAGATCCCCAGCATAAACTTCTTTTTGATTCAAAAAAGCTGTCAACTCATTAATTTCCTCATTTGCCTTAGTCAATTGCTCCGAAAAAGAAGCCTCAAGACGCTCTTTTTCTCGCTCTACTTGACTTGAAGAAGCCCTGATGACCGCAAGCTCAGAGGATAAGGCTCTCACTTGCTGTTCCAGGTTATTCTTGTTTTCTTGCAAATCTTCTATAGTGATTTGTGCACTATCAAATAAACCCTTCCAAGTAGCTGCCTCCAACTTAGATTCACGAGCTGCCCTCTCTGAATCAAGAACCGCCTTTTCAGAGTCACGTGCCACCTTCTCTAATAGAGAAACTCTGCTCATCAGCTCTGTACCAATAAGGTTGGCCTGAAAATGATAAGAAGAAAAATTAGAATTTTAAAAAAAATTCTGGCAAAGTAAAGAAAGAAGGGACATACCTTTAAGGTGGAATGAACTATATCGTTCATCAGAGTTAGACAGCTATGGCTATTCATTTTTTCTTTCTCAATTGGGCCTATTAAAGGCTCAAGCCAAACATCCACCTGACCGGATTTCCTCAAGAGGCTGTTGTTAGCAGGAACTTCGATAGTCACGCTCCTCATAGCAATACTTTTACTTGTAGAACCCACTTCTGTATTATGGACAGTAGAAGGAGGAGCGGTAGAAGAAGTAAAAACAGCATAGGGAGGTACGGAAGCAGATGGAGCAGGTAAGGAAGGAACCAAAGGCACGACAGAAGAAGGAAGAGAAGGAATTGAAGATATGGGAGTTGAAGAGAAAGATAGGGAGGTTCATCCAAAACAGGTCCTAACTCACCACTCTCAAAACCACTGACAAAAAGCTGGTTAATCGACTCATGAGTGTCATGAGGGGTGACAACGTCATCATCGGAGACAAGATTAACAGGCCCGGTAGGAGAAAGATGAGGGGAAGTTTCAGTTTCATCGGAAACGATACATCTCCTAACTCTTGGCCTTGTCATCAACGAACCGCCTTCATCTTCTTCGTCGGAGCTATCATCGTCTGTGGTTTTTCTTTTCAGAAGAATATCCTGAGCACTTTCTAAGGAAAGTTGGGTTCCTAAACGAGAGGCCGCAACTTTATCAGCGATAACGCCTCGAATAGCGAATCCTGACAAAAAGAAGGATGAAAGTTAAAACAATGAATTTTTACATAGAAGAGAGATAGAAACTCTTACCGTGAGTCTTCACTCTCCAACCGTAAATATTGGAGATGTATTTCCAAGACCTAGCCTCCATAAGTGCAGTCTTCAACAATTTATCTACCCAACCACGAAAATTGGGAATGTTCTCCACAACTCCCATGGTTGCTAAAAAAAAGAGGAAAACAAAGTTAAAGAAATTGATAAACTCGAAAGGAAGAGATACGAGAAAGGGTAAGGAACTTACGTGCAAAATTCCACTTCTCAGGGAAGGGAACATTTTCTTTACCCACCAAACCAACTGTGGGGGCAGCAACAAATCGGGCATACCAGCCACGATCATTGTCATCTTCCGGACTCACCAGAACCCTCTTACTCCTAGCCACTAAGGTGAAAACGCAATTACGAAATAACCTAGGGGAGTAGAGGTGAATTAGGTGAGGGAAGGTAAAGTTAACATCTGCTAAGTTAGCCAGATGTCTTAAACAAGCCACAACCCTCCATACCAACGGGCTAATCTGTGCTAGACATACTTTGAAGAAACGACAGAAATCGAGAATTACTGGGTCGATGGCTGGTTTAAACCCAAGAGTAAAAGGGTATGTGTAAACGAAAGAGAGTCCAGTCATATATGAAGTAATCCTTTGATTTGGATTGGGGATTACAATGGGAAAATCGTCATTCCAGTGGCAATCTTTGCGAACTATGGGAGCTAAAAGCTCTGTAATCAAAGTGGGGAAAGCATCAGCACGATCTAGACCTGCAACTTGGCTTTGAAGTGATTGTCTATCATGGTGAAAAGAAAAATCGTTAGGAACTATCTCCTCCACCAAAGGCTCTTGTAATGGTTCAGAGGTTTCCTTGCCCTTAGAAGATGATTTTTGGGTAAAAGAACCCCTGGTTCTAGAAGAAGAGCCAGGGTTAGAAGAAGGCATGGTAGAACCACCACCACGAGAAGATCCTAAACTACGAAGTCTTCCACCCCTTCTATGTCTGACAGGGGCATTGGGATAATTTTCTAAAGCAGGAGCTCTTCTAGGGTTAGGGTTCGAAGAAGACATGATGAGGAAGAAGACGAAGTGAATAAAAATTTGCACAGTTTGAGTGTTCGAAAGAGTTTTGTGTGGAAAAAATTAAAAGGTAAAATTGTATTTATAGGTAACCGTCAAAAAGTGAAAACGCAATAATGGAAGGGTCACAATAATGGTAACTGGTACTTCGTGAATAGTGGAGCTGTAAAAAAGAACCTTAAAAAGGGGTGCAAGTTGCAGAATCGATAAGGAGTTGACACGTGTGAAGAACATTAAATAGATGTGACCATTGAAGCATCAATCTTGTCACAGCATTAATGGTGACAAAAATTCTCCTTTTATGAAATCCACTTCCCAAATATTCAACTGACGAATAAATGGAAAGTGGGGGGACTATCTGTATTGGGAAAAATTTACTTTGCATATTGGAGATGACGTGTCATGACACGTAGACTGGTCAAACAGTCAAAGAATTAAGGTTGTTCAATAGGTACGAGCAGCAACAAACACGAGCAAGTTAAACAGAAGAGACACGAGCAGTCATGTGAGACATTCAATGCTCGTACCCGTTCAAGGCATTTAGATCGCAAAGATCGTGAAGAATCAAAGGAATGAATCTGACAGCAAATAAGAGCCCAGATACAGCATTTAATGAGCATTAAATGCGAGAAACGTTAGAGAATATGTATTTAATGTATATGATTACATAACGTAACATTTAATAGTCATTAACTGCCCATAATTGTCTTATTATGACAAAGGTAAAGTCTGTATTTCCCAAATGGCTATAAAAGGGAAAGTCACAAACAATTGTAAGTACGAAAAAAAACACTATTGAAATATACCCTGATTTACTAGCTTTCATATCTTATTCTCAAATTTCTTTCTTTATACTCTTTTCCGATTATCAGTAACCCGTGTTCTTCTAAATTCAAGCTTTGACTTAAAATCTAATTTTTGGTTAAACAATAATAGCATACATAAACGCGATTAAGTTACCTGCTAAATGGTTGGCAGAGACAGCATTTTGATTGTGCCTTGAATCAATCCTCCATTCCTTTAGAAAACGTATGAATGCAAAGCATTAACATGCCAAAAATAGATGAAAATTGTAGAGTACGAGGTGAAAAGTTTGGGACCAGACATTTCTTGACTAAGAATTGGTTCATATTGCCAAAATAATCGAGAATCAGTGAGCTGTAGCTTGAGCTAGCAAGCTCATCAACGGCGAAAGCTTCGAGAGAATGTTCAGAAGAGTTGAGAGAGAGAATGATAACCGCCAATCTATTATGTTATCAATCCACTGTATATATACAAGTAGCTAACTAACTAACCAACTAAGCATAATTAGACAGCTAGCTAATGACAGCTAAGCTAATGACAATTAAGCACAACCAACTTAACTAACTAAGCCACATGTGTATATATTATAAGATTCCCCCTCAAGCTGCAGAGTGCAGAATGTTGAGCACACCAAGCTTGCCTAGAAGATGCAAATGTTGAGCCTGGCTCAACCCCTTAGTGAGTAGTCCGCAAGCTGATCCTTGGTGTTCACATACACAGTCTTGACCAGCCAGTCTTGACCTTGTCACGAATGAAATGGCAATCAATCTCAATGTATTTGGTACGTTCATTGGAAGATGGGAGTGGAGCGAGCTGAATGGCTGATTTACTATCACTCAACACAGGAATATGAGCGTGAATGGTGACACCTAAGTCCTTAAAAAGGCCAAGCAACCAAGTGACTTCCGTAACTGCTGAAGCCATACTTCAATACTCTACTTCAACAGAGCTCCTAGAAATAGTTTGTTATTTTTTGGACTTCCAGGAGATGAGTGAATCACCAAATTTGACAACATATTCATTAATAGACCTACGAGTGTTTGGGCAGGCAGCACAATCAGAGTCACACCAATAATTGAGCTCATTTGTAGAACCAGGTTTCAGCCAAACACCTTGGCCTGGTGAATGCTTAAGTTATCTGACCATTCGAAGAGCAGATTCTCAAAGAGACCTCTTGGGTTGCTGCATGAATTGGCTAAGTGTCTGGATGGCATAGCAAATGTTAGGTCTAGTGATTGTAACATACATGAGCTTCCCTATAAGTCTCTAATAAGGCCCACCATCAGGTAGTAATGAATCTCCTCTAGCACCTGTTGCTTTGTCATGTTCTACAGTGGTGAGTTTAAGTTGGACTCTATAGGAGTAATGGCAGGCTTGGCTCCATTAAGTCCCAATTCAGAAATCAGCTCAAGCACATACTTCATTTGGTTTAGGATAACATGACGAGTGTCTAGCGTGTATACAATTTAAACTCGTACTCTGTCAAATAATAGTATAGAAAGATATCGAACCCACAGAGATTGGTATATCTATTCTACAGACGTTTCTTGTTTTAATTACTATTTGAGAAAATCAGAAAGAGTTGAGTTGTGAATTAACTAACTAAAAATGCATGAATAGAGTAATAGAAAATATTTTATTTTTCACAAATATAATAAAAAGGTGTTGGGATCATAACTTCACTATAATATTTCTGTTATATAATAGATAAAATTATCCTTCAATTTCTATTTCTCACAAATGTATAAATGCCTCTCACGATTATATTTATATATTATTACTTAAGTTGAACAATTAATTGCAGTACTCCTCTCGGTTATACAAATTAATCGTCAAAATAGTAATATTAAAGAGCCAGAAATATATGCTTAAACTGAAACACGCTCTTTTTAGTAAGTCCATTTCGGTTACCTTGTTACAACTGATTATTACATTATTCGCCTCTCTCGATTACAAACAAGTGTAGAATCAATTTTAACATATAAGAGCTAGATGTCACTATCACACCTCCTTTTTCTGCTACTACACCCCGCGAAGGGTATAATAAAGGAGTTTTTCCAATTAAAGGACAATCGAAACGTGATTCGTTTATGAAGAAGTTCAGAGTCGCCACTTGGGAGATTTATGGTGTCCCAAGTCACCTGTTTGAATCCCGAATCGAGGAAAAGGTTTGACTCTGTTTAACAGTCGCGAACCAGAAATCCGGGTAAGGAATTCTGTTAACTCGGGAGAAGGGGTTAGGCACTCCCGAGTTCCTGTGACGACCCGACCCGTCGTCTCATGTATTACAGCCCCGTTTTCCCCATTTATTGCTCTTTCATGTTTTATTATCAGCAACGAGTGAGTTAGAGTTGAGTTGAATTAGTTTGGATAGGAAATGAGACACTTAGTCTCTTTAAGGAAGGCTTGGTTTGGGAAAAGTCAACCGAACGTTAACTTATTAGTTAGAAGGCTCGGATGTGATTTCCGATGCTTCGGTTAGCTTCGGGAGGTGATTTGTGACTTAGGAGTGCGATCGGAATTGATTTTGGAGGTCCGGTGTAGAATTAGGCTTGAATTGGCGAAGTTAGCATTTTGGCGAATTCCGGTTGATAGGTGAGATTTTGATCCGAGTGTCGAAATGGAATTTCGAGAGTTGCCGTAGCTTCGATATGTGATTTGTGATGTGTGTGCAAAATTTCAGGTCATTCGGACGTCGTTTGGTTGGGTTTTTGATCGAATGCGTGTTTCGAAAGTTTTTAAAGAACTTAGGCTTGAATCCGACGAGAATTGATGATTTAGTGTTGTTTGATGTGTTGTGATGATTAGAACAAGTTTGGATAATGTTTTAAGACATGTTGGTGCTTTTGGTTGAGGTCCCGGGGGCCTCGGGGTATTTTCGGCGGGTCAATCGGACCATTTTTGGACTTGAGATTGCAGGTTTCAGCTGTTGGTGTTGCATAAAAATATTGTTCATCGCGTTCGCGTGGAGTGAGTCGCGAACGCGTAGAGTAAATCTGAGGGCAAGGAAATTTGGCCTATGCGTTCGCATCAGTGGTCACGCGATCGCGTAGGGGAAGTGGGTCAGCCATCGCATTCGCGTGTGAGAGGTTCGCGATCGCGTAGTATTAGTTGATAGTGCATCGCGTTCGCAGGGCTCTAATCGCGTTCGCGTAGAGTTATTTTGAGAGGCTGTTTGTGTTACGCGATTGCGGGGCCTAGGTTGCGATCGCGTAGAAGGAAATGCAGGAGCTGGGCAGCGAGTTTATAAACATTTCATCTGCGAGTTTTAGTCATTTTTCCACCATTGTTGAGTATTTTGAGAGCTCTTTGGGACAAATTGAAGAACGATTCAAGGAGGATTGATTGGAGGTAAGTCTCGTGACCTAGAAACGCTACTTTATTAAAGAGTCAACCTTTAATTCTTGGAAAATTGGGTAAAAACTTGAAGAACTAGGGCTTGGTTTTTGAAATGAAAATTTTGGGATTTGAAAGGGCATTTGAACTCCTATTTTGGTAAATTTGATATGCACGGACTCGTGGCGAGAGGAATCCGGTAATGTGAGTTTCATAATTTTTTGAGAAGTGGGCCCGGGGCTCGGGTTTTGCTAGTTTCGAGATTTTTGTTATATTTTGATTGTTTTCGATTGGGTATTGTTCCCTTGGCATAGTGTGATGTATTCGCTTTGATTTTGGTTAGATTCGGCGCGCGTGGAGGCCGATTTAAGGGGCAAAGGCGTCGCGAGCTAGAGTTTTCGCCGGTTCGAGGTGAGTAATACTTGTAAATGATATCCTGAGGGTTTGAAACCCCGGATTTGCACATCATAGTGCTGTATTGTGGTGACTTGCACGCCAGGTATGAGCGTGGGGTAGAGCACCGTTGGGGATTGCGACTTAGTCCGTCCCGGTTGTTGGTTTTATTGCGTAATTGACTGAAACTACTTGTTATCGTCATTGTTTGGATTGATTGGTTTTGGGCTTCGTGCCGAGTATTTGAATCCTTTAGGGATTATTATCACTGTTTTCATGACACTTAGCATATTAAATGATTCCAGTCTTGAGTTAAACCCTGTTTTGAAATGTGTAGTCATATTGCTAAAGTTTAAAGACTTAAATTGCATTTTTCTGATGTTTTGAGTTAAAAGCTATTACCTGACATTGCCCGAGTGGCTCATTTGCATGTTCTGGACTGAGGATGGATCGGGCTGCACGCCGCAGCGATGCTATGATGATATTGCGCTTGGGCTGTAGGAGCCCCTCCGGAGTCTGAACCCCCACAGTGAGTGCGGGTACCCAAATGGATCGGGCTGCACGCCGCAGCGGTCATATGCATTGCATTGCATTCATGCATTGTTTCCTGTTTGTACTACGTGGCATGACATTCAGCACTCTCATTTCATTGGCATTTATGCTACTTCTTGCACTGCTTACCAGACGCCCCAGACGCCCTGGTATTAATTGTTAGTGTAGTGTTGTGCCCTAGGGGCTGACTCATGTGCGGATTTGCACTATCTGATTATGCATTCATTTGCTTGACTGTTGGAAAAAGATGTTTTCAAAAGAGGTTTTAAAATGAGTCAGATATTTTCTAAAGGATTTTTCACGGTTTCATTGTTTTTCTGAGAGAGTTGTACTGTCCTATATAGCGTGATGGAGTGCTCTTACGTGATTTCTTGCCTCTCAGTTATTATTTACTCTTATTACTCACTGAGTTGGAAGTACTCACTTTACTCCCTGCACCTCGCGTGCAGTTGCAGGTATTGTACACCCGGTAGCGGGTTATTTAGCTGATTGAAGGTATGGCTATTGTAGCTGAGTAAGGTGACCGCCAGCGTTCGCGGCACCGGATGTTGTCTTTTGATTTCCAGAATTTTCCATATATATTATTATCGGCCCTGTAGTTGTGTTCAGGCTTTTCTTTAGATGCTCGTGACTTGTGACACCCCGGTCGGGTTGTGTTGGGTTGTACATACTGGTTATTATTGTCGTTAAGCTATATTTATCTATACATTTATGTTTAATAATTGTTAAAGAAACGGATTGGGTTAGATGGCTGGCCTTGTCTTCACGAGAGGCGCCATCACGACCGGGTATGGAAATTAGGTCGTGACAACACTCCGGACTGAAGTATCCAAATTAGACTAGATCAAGTCATAAATCATAAGACAACAGAATTAAGTAGCTAACTACAGTAGGAATCAACATTTTATTTGGGAACTTCAATTCAAATCCACAGATCTCTAGATTAAGCTCAATCATGCTTTAATTTCACCATGGTTTCAAGGGGATACCTGGGAATAATGGAAAACAAAGAAGTGAGGTTCAGCAGAAGAAAACAACGGCAGCAGTATAACAGGATTCAACACCAGCAGCCCATTTCAACCAGAAGAAATGACAAGAAGCAGTCCAAAACAACTCTCAATCGAACAGTAACCAAAACTAATCTTCAAAACCCAACTCTTAAAACCGAACTCAATCCATTTTTAAACCCCAGATGATTAAAATGTTCTCCAGAAATTAACAGTAACCAAATTGCCACAGTGACCAATAAAACAGTAAAAATGCAGCCATTTGATTTTTTTCAGATTTTCAGCTCTCCAATCCCTTAGGTCTATTTTCTGTATTTTAGCTCTCTCCTCCTTTTAAGACTGACTAGCAAGAAAAATATACAATGCCTTTATAGGCAAGTCATTAGGGCAAACTTCAGAATTAGGTCTTTACCCCTTTTTGAACTTTTATTTTAACTAAGTTACCCCTAAATTCCTAACTTGCTACCCAAGTAAGTGCTATAAAAAACCAGTAATTGCAATTCTAACCCCTACCTAGAAGCTTCTAAATCAGTTACCCAAGATTCCCTACCCAAATTACCCTTTAAACCTTGTCAATTTACTTTACTTACTCAAACGGACCTTAGGTCTAAATGACAAAGCCAATGGGTCTGCACAGACCCAAATTGAATCCCAGATTAGGCCTCTACCCTTTGAAGCCCAAATTGTGGTTCAAACGACCACAAGTCACAACTGGGCAAGCCCAGAGCTCAAGTGTCAAAAGAAAATAACCAGCTCATACAGAAGAGGGGCCAACGAGGCAGAGGACTAGTCTGAAGAACTCAGATAATTCAAAAAAAAAAACAACACACCACTTCAACTCACCTATCAGTAATTATGACCCAAGTGAATTCAAACAACGCAACTCGAAGGACTACTTAACGATTTTAGTACTAATTAACAAAACAAAATAATCTTTACCCTCTCAACCAAAATTAAACAGAATTAACTTGAAGCCTACGTCCATACCAAACTAACAGAAACATAGGGGCTAAGAAAATATACGAATGAAGATGGAGAAGAATAGACTTCAGAATGACATGGCCAAGAAATACCTAGGGCTGGAAATCCTTGGCTTGAAAAGCTTATCAGGCAAACTCCGATCTGACCCAAAACGGGCATTAGTTGCATGTTCTCTTTGACAACACGCGACCAATGCTAGTTCCGGGCCCAATCGCTTGTGGAAACTCGAAAGCTGGGAAGGTCTCCTTGTCTCC
>NC_031995.1:111950516-111953675 GCF_001879085.1 Nicotiana attenuata | reverse complement strand
AGAAAGATTTGAATTGTACTTCCCTTGTTCTCCAAGTGGGCGCCTGATTGCTGTAATTTGAAATGTATTCCCTTGTTCTCCAGGTGGGCTCCTGATTGATGATTAGGACAAAGTTTATCAGACTAGGTTACTAATTTTGTTATCTTAGGAGAAAGATTCATCAGACTAAGACATTTATCCTAGGAGAAGATTCATCAGACTAGGTTGTCTATCTTAGAAGAACAATTCATCAGACCAAGGTTTAGATCCTAGGAGAAAGTTCATCAGACTAGGTTTTCTATCTTAGGAGAAAGATTCATCAGACTAAGATTTTGATCCTAGGAGAAAATTCATCAGACTAGGTTTTCTATCTTAGGAGAAAGATTCATCAGACTAAGATTTTGATCCTAGGAGAAAATTCATCAGACTAGGTTGTCTATCTTAGGAGAAAGATTCATCAGACTAAGATTTTGATCCTAGGAGAAAATTCATCAGACTAGGTTGTCTATCTTTTGTTATCTTAGGAGAAAGATTCATCAGACTAAGACATGTATCCTAGGAGAAAGTTCATCAGACTAGGTTTTATATCTTAGGAGAACAATTCATCAAACTAAGATTTTGATCCTAGGAGAAAGTTCATCAGACTAGGTTTTCTATCTTAGGAGAAAGATTCATCAGACTAAGACGTTTTATCCTATGAGAAAATTCATCAGACTAGGTTTTCTATCTTAGGAGAAAAATTCATCAAACTAAGATTTTTATCCTAGGAGAAAGTTGATCAGACTAGGTCTCCTATCTTAGGAGAAAAAGTTCATCAGACTAAGATTTAGATCCTAGGAAATTCAGACTAGAAGATTTAGATCCTAGGAAATTTCATCAGACTAGTTTCTATCTTAGGAGAAAGATTCATCAGACTAAGATTTAGATCCTAGGAGAAAATTCATCAGACTAGGTTTTCTATCTTAGGAGAAAGATTCATCAGACTAAGATTTAGATCCTAGGAGAAATTTCATCAGACTAGGTTTTCTGTCTTAGGAGAAAGATTCATCAGACTAAGTCTTCTATCTAAAGAGAAAGATTCATCGGACTAAGATTTAGATCCTAGGAGAAAATTCATCATACTAGGTCCCTTTTTTTTGTTATCTTAGGAGAAAAGTTCATCAGACTAAGATTTTGATCCTAGGAGAAAATTCATCAGACTAGGTTTTCTATCTTAGGAGAAAAGTTCATCAGACTAAGATTTGATCCTAGGAGAAAGTTCATCAGACTAGGTCTTTTCATCCTAGTAGGAAAAAATGTGAAAAGCAATGGCGGCATTTTATGCACGCTAACAAGACAGGCAAGGGCGATGATTGGAGAAACTTCCCTTTTGTCGGCTCCCCTCTTCTTCCTTTTCTTTTCTTTCTTTTCTTTTTTTTCTAATTTTTGAACCAACTTTCTTGCACCGCTTTGTTCCTGTTTCAAACAAAGAAAACTTATGAGTTTAAAATGTGGTGGTTAGTTTGTGGCCTTGAACTTTGAAGGCGGTTGCTTCCGCATTTCGTTGCATTGCATGAACTGGCATCCCCCCAACCCTTATGTCTCATATGAATCCCAAAGCACGTCTATTGACCCCACTCCGTGTACATGATGTCCTTTCTTGACTTAACCACTAGCCTCGACCTTGAAGTTTATTGTTCCTTCACTCGCCTTGATAACTGATTCTCACTTGGAGACCTTGCTAACCACTTTCTTTGTTACCCTTAACGCAGAAAATACCTCTGATCCGTTCACCAAACACCCTCCATCTGATATGTACCAAACCTTTCGTGTTTTACTGAAAATACCTTTGATCCATTCACCCAAAACCCTTCATTTGTTGCATTTTTCGTGAATTGACAAATACCAAGCCCTTGCATTTCACAAGGATCCCAAAGCATGTAGATTGTTGCCAACTCAGTGTGCCTGCTATTTTGTCCTGATTTATGATGATCTGATATGCTGGCCAGATCCCGTTTTGTTCAATTGGAAAGCTGGTGGCAGATTTTGAAGTCATTTCTCACTTGTTATGACCAAACAGACTCAGGAAGAGGGCGTAAACAAGACAAAAGGAGCAGAGTAAAGGATAATGGAAAGAGATGATTCCTAACAAGAAAACTACAAAGTAGAAACCTACCGGATGTGGATACCGACTCTGATGACCTTGACATGCACCTGCAGCCTATTCTGTAAGCAAATCTGATGTTCAGCTTTTGTTGTACCTTTTCGCCGTGAAACTGGGCTTCAATGCTCCGCTTATCCGATCTGATTCTCAATCCTTATTCGACTTGTAGTGATCGAAGGGTTTTCACCATCAAGCCTCTCTCATTTTGGTCTTTCTCTCACCTCACCATCGCCTTATGGTGCCCGTGAAGGTTTTCACCAATAAGACTCTCTCATTCTTGATTTCTCTTAGCTTTCATCGCCTTGTGGTACCCGTGAGGGCATTTATCATCAAGACTCTCTCATTCTTTATTTCCCCTGTTTGGACCGGAGTGTTGCCCCTGATATGGTTCACCTCTACTCGCTTGACTCTGTAAATGCCTAATTTTTGCTTTGTTTATATATATATATATATATATATATATATATATATATATATATATATATATATATATATATATATATATATATATGTGTGTGTGTGTGTGTGTGTGTGTGTGTGTGTGTGTGTGTGTGTGTGTGTGTGTGTGTTTTTCTTATTTTTTGTATGTATAAGTTTCAAGAGTTGATTAATGGTTTGATAAATGGGGTAGGGATTGGACTAGTGTATTTTAATTAAAATTGAGCCAAAATTGGCCCAAAATTTGAGCCCATTTCGTCCAAATCCGGTCCACAAGGGGCTGCCAAGGGGAGGGTCCAAAAGACGTAGTTTTGAATCAAAACTACGTCGTTTCAATTAGTAATCTGAAGATTGAATCTTACCCATCCATCCTATCTTGATCCAACGGCCCTGATTAATCTCCCACCCTAGGTATTTAAAGCCTAGTTTGGCCAAAATTTGCCCCCATTTCCCTTATTGTCTCTTCACTTTTCTTCTTCCTCTCTCTTTTATTTCTCCTTCCCAGCAACTCCGCCTGTCTGCCGCCCAGCGCCGCCCGCCGGAATTCGCCACCGGCGGCGGCCAACGTCCAAACACCCCCAAATTACACCATTCTTTTC
>NC_031995.1:111940837-111944418 GCF_001879085.1 Nicotiana attenuata | reverse complement strand
TATGTATGGGTTAAGAGTTTTTACCAATTAAGTAGACAAAAACTTGAGTAGGGATTATTTTATTGTTCAGAGTCGCCACTTGGAATTGATTTTTTCGGTGTTCCAAGTCACCATTTATTTGAATCCCTAGTCAAAGGAAGGTTTGACTCTATTTTTATCGGTCCGCGAAAACAAAGTTCGGATAAGGAATTCTGTTGACCGGGGAGAAGGTATAAGGCATTCCCCGAGTCCCGTGGTTCTAGCACGGTCGCTTTATTGACTTAAACTTGGCTTGAATTAATTTTGGACAAACTGTGATTTATATTATTTTCATGTTGTACCTATCCGCTTTTATCTCTTGATTATTAGAGAAATCAAAGAATGTTTTTGAATAATATAAAAAATGTCATAACCACGCTACGCGAGCGAATGCGTGATCGAATAAAAAATAATTAATTAATTTGTCATAATTGTGCCTCGCAAGCGAATCCGAAATCATGACAATCAATTATTTGTAATACTTTTTAAAAAAAAAATACTACATTTGAGAAAATTAGCTCTTTAAAATTTACAAGTCAACCGTCGCGCTACTCAAGCGAATGCGTGATCGACGAAATTTATTATTTAATCATAACGGCGCTACGCAAGCGAATCCGCAGTCATGACAAACAATTGTTAGCAAGTTATTTACTTCTAGGAAAATTAACACATTCTAAGAGTTTAATTATTAATTTTTTTTTGAAATTTATTAAAAGGTCAATTATCGCGCTACGCAAGCGAATCCGCGAGTTTGGCAAAGAGTTTATTAAACTAAAAATCAACTGGAAAACTAACGAATATTGTATGACCTTGTTGAATTAAATTATTGAATGTTGAACATCACGTTACGCAAGCGAAACCGTGGAATTAAAACGCACCTACTAATTGCCTAGCGTTCGATATAATTAATTGGAAGAAAGTGAGTTACTTAATTGGTATATAAAAAAATCTGATTTTTATTTCTATTTTTGTAATCTTATTATTGAAAATATTATGCAAATAAATATTGGACCAACTCTATCTATTTTAAAGGGATGGGCCAACTTCTTTGTTAAAAGGGGAAATGGGCCAGCTTGTAAAGACCTCTTGGGCTGCTGGAATTTATTACTAAAAAATGGGCCAAGAAATGGATTTTTATTGGCCCAATGCTATATAGAAGAAAAGGGTAATTTTGTTGTTTAAGGTAAATGGGCCAGCTTTTATTTTTTGGTTCAATAAGGCCCAAAGTTGATACAATATTGGTTCTTTAACTTAGTTTGCATTTATGACCATTAACTACATAGCCACAATTGTATAAACACACACTTTACAAAAATAGCCACTTTTGCAAAGCTGGCAAAATGGCCAGATTCAAAAAAAAATACTTTACAAAAATAGCCACTTTTGCAAAAATGGCAAAAATGGCCAGATTCGAGAAAAAAAACAGCAATCCTAGAAGCAATGTTGCATTGAAATTTCAGCAACTAAAACAAACTCATGCTATGTGTTATACACCTAAAGTCATTCATGGCATACTTAACATTGTTACTCGAATACAATAGCTTGAAAACATGCTTAAAAATCCATAAAACTACTGACATATCAACTTATTCCCATTGCTAAAAATACATACATTACGAGTCTTAAACGATTACCTGAATAGCAAAAGAATAAATGGTAGTCCAGCAATTCAACCAGCATAAAAAACAGCAGCACAACAACAGCAAAATCAGCAGCAAATCCGTGTTAAAACAGCCCGAAAACTCAGAGGAGAAACCCAGAAACGAACTCTAAAGAGGACTTATACTTTTCTAAAAGTTTGCACTCTAAAATCAACTCCTAAAGCTCACCATTTCAGCTTACTTTCCATGTGTTCAAGTGCTGATTTTTTTTTAATGCTTTTCTGTGTTTTTCATTCTCAATTGTAGTGTGTTGGAGTCCTTTATAATGAACCAAAATCTGTCCAAAAGAGGCTGAATTTGTGGGCTAAAGGCTGTCCAAAAGGTGAAAGGACAGCCTGAAATCTGCTATGGCAGGAGCCAAAGGGTCACTTCAGCCACCCTACTAAAATAAAGCTACTAGTACCCTATTTCATTATAAAAATATCTAAATTTCAGATTTTAACAACACCAATATCAACCTATTGATTCAAATTAAACCAAGTATTAAAACATGTAATTAAATTTCAACACATGTATTGTGAACCAACATGAGCAAAACAAAAATTAGCTATTAAAATAAAACGGAACGCACGATATCGCCGAAGCGATTTAACAAAGACAAACATAATCAGAAAATGGATTAAATTAAAAAAAACAGAAACTAACTCTAAAAAAAAACAAAAGAAAAAAGAAAAATCAGAAAATTAATAACGGGGCCGGGATTGCGATTTTACCATATACTCGAGCATCCGGGAGACGACGATAGGCAGTGGTACGACTTTGGAGCAAGCTTCTATTGTTGATATTCTTGAAACCAAAAAATTCCGGCGAATCCGAGTCCGGTTTCAATAATATCAACGACACAACCTTGCTCGAGGCCGGTTAAAGAAAAGAAACGGGCGGAAGTGTGCGGCAGTGGCGGCGGCGGGATGGCGGCAGTAGGGGCGGCTGCCGGCGGCGGTTGGGTTTTTTGAGGTTTTGAGTTGGAGATATGGAAAGAGGGGGACAAGAGGAAACCGGTGGTGTAAAATTTCCGGAATTTGGGGTGGTGGGCGGCGGCTAGGGTGGTGACGGCGCGACTAGGGTTTGATTTTGTTGATTATTGGTGGAGATTTGGGGGATTTGGGTTGTGGATCTAGAAAGAGGGTGATGAGAGGAAAAGAATGGTGTAATTTGGGGGTGTTTGGACGTTGGCCGCCGCCGGTGGCGAATTCCGGCGGGCGGCGCTGGGCGGCGGACAGGCGGAGGGGAAGAGAGGGGGGAGAGAGTGATAAGAGAGAAGAAGAGAAAAGGATTATGGGTGGAAATGGGGAAAATTTTCAGATTTTGGAGGCTTTAAATACCTAGGACAAGAGTGAATGAGATCCATTGGATCAAGATGGAATGGAGGGGTAAGATTTGATCTTGTTTCATTTAGTGAAACAACGTAGTTTTGATCCAAAACTACGTCGTTTGGACCCTCCTCTTGGCAGCCCCTTGTGGACCGGATTTGGACGAAATGGGCTCAAATTTTGGGCCAATTTTGGCTCAATTTTAATTAAAATACACTAGTCCAATCCCTACCCCATTTATCAAACCATTAATCAACTTTTGAAACTTATACATACAAAAAATAAGAAAAACACACACCCACACACACACACACACATACACACATACATATATATATATATATATATATATATATATATATATATATATATATATATAAAAACAAGGCAAAAATTAGGCATTTACAGCTGCCCCTCTTTGCTCGAGAACATGAAGAGTTTTCGTGCAAAGATAGTGAATGCCATGACTAACTTTTGCTCACCTATGACTCTAATGAAAGCGTTTTTGAAAAAGGGGTGACCGAACCTTGCTTCCGAGGTTGCCTACATATCCTTGGCTGTAAAGGAATCAGGTCAGTGTAGTTCTGGAAAA
>NC_031995.1:111935540-111939002 GCF_001879085.1 Nicotiana attenuata | reverse complement strand
TCTTAGTCTGATGAATCTTTCTCCTAAGATAACAAAAATAGACCTAATCTGATGAATTTTCTCCTAGGATCAAATCTTAGTCTGATGAATCTTTCTCCTAAGATAGAAAACCTAGTCTGATGAACTTTCTCCTAGGATCTAAACCTTGGTCTGATGAATTGTTCTTCTAAGATAGACAACCTAGTCTGATGAATCTTCTCCTAGGATAAATGTCTTAGTCTGATGAATCTTTCTCCTAAGATAACAAAATTAGTAACCTAGTCTGATAAACTTTCTCCTAGGATCTAAAATCTTAGTCTGATGAATCTTTATCCTAAGATAGAAGACCTAGTCTGATGAATTTGCTAGTCAAATGTCCTTGGTTTTACTCACAGGAGACGTACATTCCAATCAAGTCTTTAGTTTTACTCTTATCATTGTATCAATAGCTTAGGTGATTTATATTTTGCTAACAACTCACAAATCTTCCTAGTGCAAACTGGGGCAGAAAATTTTCTTTGTTTTATGTCTATTCTGTTGAAATCAGGCGCCCACCTGGAGAACAAGGGAATACTTTTCAAGTTCAGCAATCAGGAGCCCACCTGGAGAACAAGGGAATACTTTTCAAGTTTCAGCAATCAGGCGCCCACCTGGAGAACAAGGGAAGTACAATTCAAATTTTAGCTTTTAACTTTTAATATTTGATAACATGCTATACCCAGTCATCAAACTGGGGTAGAAAATTTTCTTTGTTGTTTATTTTGTTGCAGTCAGGAGCCCACCTGGAGAACAAGGGAATACTTTTCAAGTTCAGCAATCAGGAGCCACCTGGAAAACAAGGGAATACTTTTCAAGCTTCAACAATCAGGCGCCACCGTGCCAGAACAAGGGAAGTACAATTCAAATTTTCGCTTTTAATTTTTAATATTTGATAACATGCTGTACACAACCACCAAACTGGGGCAGAAATTTTTTTTGTTTGTTTATTTTATTGCAGTCAGGAGCCCACCTAGAGAACAAGGGAATACTTTTCAAGTTCAGCAATCAGGAGCCCACCTGGAGAACAAGGGAATACTTTTCAAGCTTCAGCAATCAGGCGCCCACCTGGAGAACAAGGGAAGTACAATTCAAATTTTAGCTTTTAATTTTAATATTTGATAACATGATGTGCCCAGCCACCAAACTGGGGCAGAAAATTTTCTTTGTTGCAGTCAGGAGCCCACCTGGAGAACAAGGGAATATTTTCCAAGCGTCAGCAATTAGGAGCCCGCCTGGAGAATAGAGGCATATATTTCAAACTTCAGCAGTCCAGCATCACTCGAAGGAATGGCGAAACATCTCCAATCACAATGCAAGGCAACAACGCAAGAAATCCAGTGGAAGAATACAAGTTCAAGGCAACACAAAGAGCAAGTTAGAAGACATAGATAGGACCCTTTTGTAATTCATAGATCATAGCTTAGGCTAGCTTCTTTTATTTTGACACGGTGTAATAAGGGGGTCAGCAAGCAGTAGCAGCAGCAACAACAGTGAATTCACAGTCCCTGGTAGTCCCAGCTACCAGACCTTCTTGAACTACACTGACCTGATTCCTTCTTAGCCAAGGATATGTAGGCAACCTCAGAAGCAGGGTGCGGTCAATTCTTTCAAAAATGCTTCACACGGAGTATTCAAACGGGCAAAAATCGCTCGTATCTGCTCACATATCTTTGCACGAAAACTCTTCGGCTTCCGAGCAAAGAGGGGCAGCTGTGAGCACGTGATTTTTGCCCTATATGAACTAGTCCCACAAATTCAAAACAAAATAATTTCTTTCATTGTTTGCAAAATTTTATGGATTTTTGTGGCATTTTCTGTTAATTGTTTGCATTTTTGTTTGGTGCATTTTAATTAATGAAAAAATACAAAAATATATGTGCATTTGCATTTAGGATTTAATTTGACATGTTAGTATTAACTAGGTAATTAAGTTATTTTATAAAATGGAAAATTCACAAAAATAGTTTACTTTTTCACTTTTAATTTTTATTTTTTTTATTTTTTTTTCAAGTAGTTTTTCTTTTTATTAATGGTGATAATTAATATTTAGGTTTAATTAGTGTTTTTGATAAGGTTGATTAAGTACTAAGATGTAAGTTTAGATTTTAATTTAGGAAGAAATTTTTGGAATTAAAAGAAATTAGAAAATTGGAAAAAAAAGAGAAAGAAAACAAAGGGAAAATTAGAAGTATTAAGCTTTGAATTCAGTTCTTTCAAGCCCAAACCCAGGCCTAATCTTTCCCCATTACCCGTTCAAATCCAAGCCCAGGTCTGCCCAACCCGGTCCGATCCCCAGTCGAGCCAAACGACGTCGTTTGGCCATCCTTTCATCTGAGCCATTGATTTGGTTTTTCCAACGGTCCAGGTTCCTTACCCCAATTACATTAATATGTCCAAACAACCTAGAGATCAGTTCGTTCCAAACACACCCCTGTTCCTCTCATCTCTTTCATCTCTCTCATATCAACCCTAGCAGCCTTAATATTTCCACCATTCTTACTGGCGACTGGCCTCCCCAAACACCACCAAAGACCAACCCCGCAACCACCATTCGCCCTCACGTCCCAGCCCGCCACCTCCTAAATCCTCTTCAAAAGGGGTCAGTCATGGATCTAAAAATGGAGACAAGGAGACCTTCCCAGCTTTCGAGTTTCCACAAGCGATTGGGCCCGGAACTAGCATTGGTCGCGTGTTGTCAAAGAGAACATGCAACTAATGCCCGTTTTGGGTCAAATCAGAGTTTGCCCGATAAGCTTTTCAAGCCAAGGATTTCCAGCCCTAGGTATTTCTTGGCCATGTCATTCTGAAGTCTATTCTTCTCCATCTTCATTCTATCTTTTCTTGCCCCTATGTTTCTGTTAGTTTGGTATGGACGTAGGCTTCAAGTTAATTCTGTTTGATTTTTGCTGAGTGGGTAAAGATTATTTTGTTTTGTTAATTAGTACTAAAATCGTTAAGTAGTCCTTCGAGTTGTGTTGTTTGAACTCACTTGGGGTCATAATTACTGATAGGTGAGTTGAACTGGTTTGTTATTTTGGGAATTATCTGAGTTCTTCAGACTAGTCCTCTGCCTCGCTGGCCCCTCTTTTGTATGAGCTGGTTATTCTCTTTTGACACTTGAGCTCTGGGCTTGCCCAGTTGTGACTTGTGGTCGTTTGAACCACAATTTGGGCTTCAAAGGGTAGAGGCCCAATCTGGGATTCAATTTGGGTCTGTGCAGACCCATTGGCTTGGTCATTTAGACCTAAGGTCCGTTTGAGTAAGTAAAGTAAATTGACAAGGTTTAAAGGGTAATTTGGGTAGATTGGATAGAAGGGAATCTTGGGTAACTGATTTAGAAGCTTCTAGATGAGGGTTAGAATTGCAATTACTGGTTTTTGATAGCACTTACTTGGGTAGCAAGTCAGGAATTTAGGGGTAACTTAGTTAAAATAAAAGTTCAAA
>NC_031995.1:111888858-111935527 GCF_001879085.1 Nicotiana attenuata | reverse complement strand
AAGAACTCAAGTAGAGAACAAATATAGAACAAATTTAAGAAAACAAATCAGAGAAAACCTCGAATAGCTAGGGTTTCGGAGGAACCCTAGAATGAGAAAGGATTGGAAAAGGTCCGATCTGAATCGGATAAGTCAGACATAGGCTCATAAGGCTTGGATACGCCGGAGCAAGGCCGGAGAGGCCATAAAACCTTGAATCGGAGAAGATCTGAACGGACACCATCGAGGTCAGACCTCGAAACTTCGAACACCAAGCGTTCAAGAGCAGAGGGAGATGAGTGTAGGCCATCCATGGCCTGAGAGGCCATGGATTCCGGTGAGTTTAGGTTGAAAATGGTAGAAGATGATTAGGGTTTCAGGAACCTTCGAGAGAATTGGAGAGAGGAGAGTGTTTGGAGGCGGCTGAGAGAAGAGAATGAGGGGATTAGGGTAGTCGTTTAGTTTTAATTATGGAAGGGTGGATAGGAGCCGTTGATCTCAGAGATCAAGGGCCTAGATCAAAAGGGCTTGGGTCGGGTAATTTAAAACGGGTTAAGGGTTGGGTTAAATGGTATTGAGCTGGTCCGAAATTGGGTTCGAAATTGGGTCAATTAGGGGAGCCAATTTTGGCTATAATTGAAATAAAAATGGGTCAGGTTTTAAATAGCCAGTTTTTCCCTTTCTATTTTATAAAAATAGTAAAAATTATTTTGAAAACAAATTAAAGGTACTGAGTCAACTAAAATATTTAAATATTAATTTAAAAATACTTGAATCAATTTTGTAATTGTAAAATGCTATTAATTCTTAAAATAGGCTAAAATTGCAATTATATGCAATTTAGCTTTAAAATTGTCACGACCCAATTTTCAAACCCGGTTGAAAATAAAGAATTAGAAAGTTAGACAAAACAAAAAGGTTTCAAAATAGAATCAATTAGTTTCAATGAGTTCTTAACTTTCACTAATTTCACTAAAGATTTTTAGATACGTTCTTCTATAGATATGGAAATAGAATGGAAATATAGAATTTTTTTTAATGGTCGTGATGGCGCCTCTCGTGAAGACAAGGCCAGCCAACTAACCCAAATCGTCTCTTTAACATTTATTAAACATAAACGAATAGGTGAATATAGCTTAACGACAATAATAACCAGTATGTACAACCCAACACAACCCGACCGGGGTGTCACAAGTCACGAACATCTAAAGAAACCTGAACACAACTACAGGGCCAATAATAATATATAAAGAAAAATTCTGAAAAATCAAAAGACAACATCCGGTGCCGCGAACGCTGGCGGTCACCTTGCTCAGCTACAATAGCCCTACCTTCAATCAGCTAATAACCCGCTACCGGGTGAACAATACCTGCAACTGCACGCGAGGTGCAGGGAGTAAAGTGAGTACTTCCAACTCAGTGAGTAATAAGAGTAAATAATAACTGAGAGGCAAGAAATCACGTAAGAGCACTCCATCATGCTATATAGGACAGTACAACTCTTTGAGAAAACAGTAAAACCGTGAAAATCCTTTAGAAAATATCTGGCTCAGTTTAAAACCTCTTTTGAAAACATCTTTTTCCAACAGTCAAGCAAATGAAGGCGTAATCAGATAGTGCAAGTCCGCACATAAGTCAGCCCCTCGGGCACAGCACTCCACAAACAATTAACACCAGGGCGTCTGGTAAATAGTACAAGAAGTAGCATGGATGCCAGTGATATGAGAGTGCTGAATGTCATGACACGTAGTACAAACAGGAACCAATGCATGAATGCAATGCAATGCATATGATCGCTGCGGCGCGCAGCCCGATCCATTTGGGTACCCGCGCTTACTGTGGGGGTTCAGACTCCGGAGGGGCTCCTACAACCCAAGCGCAATATCAATATCACACCGCTGCGGCGCGCAGCCCGATCCATCCTCAGTCCAGAAATGCACATAAGCCCCTTGGGCAATAGTAAAATAACAGTTCTCAACTCAAAACGTCAGTAAAATATCATTTAAGTTTTCAAATCTTAGAAAGGTGGCTAAGTTTGTGAAACAGTATGTAAAACCTTGGACCGAGATCAAATAATATGCAAAGTAATGCAAAAACAGTGATATCAATCCCTGAAGGATTCAAATAATCGGCACGAAGCCCAAAACATGGCAATCATCCCAAATCATGATAGCATCAAATAAGTTTCAGTCAATTACACAATAAAACCAACAACCGGGACGGACCAAGTCACAATCCCCAATGGTGCTCTACCCCACGCTCATACCTGGCGTGCAAGTCACCACAATACAGCACTATGATGTGCAAATCCGGGGTTTCAAACCCTCAGGATATTATTTGCAAGTATTACTCACCTCGAACCGGCGAAATCTCTAGCCCGCGACGCCTTTGCCCCTCCAATCGGCCTCCACGTGCGTCGAATCTAACCAAAATCAGAGGGAATACATCACACTATGCCAAGGGAACAATACCCAATCGAAAACAATCAAAATAAGTAAAAATCTCGAAACTAGTAAAACCCGAGCCCCGGGCCCACTTCTCAAAAAATTACAAAACTCACATCACCGGATTCCTCGTCTCGCCACGAGTCCGTACATATCAAATTTACCAAAATCGGAGTCCAAATGCTCCCTCAAATCCCAATTTAAATTCTCAAAATTCCAAGCCCTAGCTCATCAATTTTAGGCTTAATTCCATGAATTTCTAGGTGGATTTCACAATATAATCGAGTTTTAAGTTCAAAAATCTTACCTCCAATCAATTCTCCTTGAATCCATCTTCAATTTCCTTCAAAAAGCTCTCAAAAAGACCAACAATGGAGTAAATGAGCCCCAAAATCGCGACTGGCGTGTTTTAAAACATTCTGCCCAGGTATTTACTCTTCGCGATCGCGGAAAATGCTCCGCGATCGCGGAGAACAATTTTTCCGGCCCAAAATTTACTCCTCGCGATCGCGGTCAATGCTTCGCGATCGCGATGAACAGTTCCCAGCTCTTCCGGACAGCCTCCAGTATAACGGTCATAACTTTTTGCACACAACTCCAAATTACAAATGGTTTAATGTTCTGAAAACTAGACACATAGAGATATAATTTCATATGTTGATCATTTCCTGAATCCTTATACATTGTGAGATATAAGCTTTCAAAGTCAACCATGTGTATTAGAGACCTTCCTGGGCAGCCTATAGTGTAACCACCATAACTTTTTGTACATAACTTCAAATTCTAATTAATTTACATTTCTGAAAACTAGACACAAAGATCTACAATTTTTATTTTTGGATCATCTCTAAATTCCTTATAGATTGTGAGATATAAGCTTCCGAAGTGGGATCAACACAACAGGATATTTCTTCTCCGCGATTGCGAACGGCTTTCCGCGATCGCGATTCATTGGCACATTTCTCACATTTTACTCACCGTGATCGCGACCAATTCCCCGCGATCGCATAGAACACTGCTGTAGCCAAAAACCAGCAGTTAAAAATGGCCTAGAAATGGTCCGAAACCACCCCGAAACTCACCCGAGGCCCCCGGGACCCCAACCAAAAGCACGTACATGTCTTAAAACATTATCCAAACTTGTTCCAATCATCAAAACACATCTAACAACACTAAAATCATCAATTCTCATCGGATTCAAGCCTAAGTTCTTTAAAAACTTTCGAAACACGCATTCGATCAAAAACCCAACCAAACGGCGTCCGAATGACTTGAAATTTTGCACACACATCACAAATCACATATCGAAGCTACAGCAACTCTCGGAATTCCATTCCGACCCTCGGATCAAAATCTCACCTATCAACCGGAATCCGCCAAAATACTAACTTCGCCAATTCAATCCTGATTCTACACCGGACCTCCCAAATAATTCCGATCTCACTCCTAAGTCACAAATCATCCCCCGAAGCTAACCAAATCACCGGAAATCACATCCGAACCTTCGAACTCATAAGTCAACGTCTGGTTGACTTTTCCAATTTAAGCCTTCCTTAAAGAGACTAAGTGTCTCATTTCCTCTCCAAACCAATTCAATTCAACTCTACTCACTCGTTGCTGATAATGAAACATGAAGAAGCAATAAATGAGGAAAACAGGGTGGTAATACCTTATACGACGGGTCGGGTCGTTACAAGTGTGTATTTGATTTAAGTGCTAGTTGAACATTGTTTGATTAGGTGATTTGAGAATGTTTACACTTAGCTTAGCACGTTAGACTCTTCCTGTTGTTGGTTTAGTGAAGTTGAGTTCATTTTCCATTATTCATTTCAGTTGTATCCTTGCCTAACTTAGCATGTGGTACATGAGTCTACACTTGTCTCTCGTCTCTGTTTTACTGATGGGTGAGCACCTTTAATGTTGAAAGGATTCTTGGGGGTTTAAGCTTGGTTTTGGTTTGAAACCTTTTTATTTCAATCAACCACTTTCATTATCTGTTCTTTAGGAAAATTTTGATATTCCGTGATAGGGTTCGAATGTGTTAGAATTTGCATACGTAAAAAATGTGAAAAGAAAGCAAGATTAGCAATTTGTTCTAGGGTTGAATGTTGTTGCCTGAGAAACCATGTGTTATTTGCCTTCAATTTTAATGGCTTTACAAACTGGGAACCAAGTTAATAGTCAAAATCAGATTTAATTGCTAACCTCCCTGCATACTTGCGTGTATTTTGGTCGATGTTATTTGGATTCACGCGTTTGTTGGCCAGCAATTTTGGGCTCAAAGTTGGGTCCAAGGGTGTATGCTTTTCAATGCCACTATGAGCGCTTGACCGTCCGCGTTCCTTTGAAATTGGGCTCACTGGGCCCACAACTCGAAAGCAGCCGGCATAGTTTGAATTCAGGGCTATTTGTTAAAATCGGTCTGGATTTAGTTATCTTTTAAATTTAATTAATTAGTAGGATTGGGATTTTACGGAATAGTTAGAAAGTTCTGCAAGCCATCCTTGAGTCAATTAATTGGGTTTTCAAATAGTGGAGGCGAGTCATATCAGATAACGCAAATAATTATGGCCCTCCTAAATTAGTATAGAAACCTTTAAATAGAGTATTTTTGGGGTGCGCCATACCAAACAAGAATGACAATTGCGTGGCCCTCATATTAACTCTGTATTGATCCTTAGATTCGAGGCGTGCCATTTAGCGAATTTCATGGCCCTCGCAAAGTGCAAACGCGTAGTTGCTTTAGGCGCGTATCTTAATAACATTACCTTCCTAAATTTGGGTGCACATTTATGTGACCCAAATCCAAATCTCAACGAAGTCGAAATGTGTCAACAACCACGGGTGCATTTATGTGACGTGGTTCGAAACACGTTTTCACGACGTTGCAATTCTCGTTAAAAATAATAATAAAGCGGTTCATGCTGTAAAAGCACATAAGTTAAAACATGTATTAAAATCAGACTTTAGCCAAATAAAGCAGTTAAGCGACCATGCTAGAACCACGGAACTCGGGAATGCCTAACCCCTTCTCCCGGGTTAACAGAATTCCTTACTCGGATTTCTGGTTCGCGACTGTTAAATGGAGTCAAACCTTTTCCTCGATTCGGGATTCAAACCGGTGACTTGGTAAACCATAAATCTCCCAAGTGGCGACTCTGAATCTCTTAATAAACGAATCCCGTTTCGATTGTCCTTTAATTGGAAAAACTCCCTTTATTATACCCTTCACGGGGTGTAGTGAAAAAGGAGGTGTGACATCATGCAATATTCGCACTTACTCAAACTACTCTATACAGAAGTCAAGACTTACCTTTCCTTCGTGAATCACATGCCCTCACATTACACAAGAGATTAGTTCCACAATAAATATTATTAAGAACAATTAGGAACTCAGATGGACAAAATTCGCTCACTCTCAAAAAGAACATTTACATGCCACAAAGATGCACCATAGGCTTGCCCGTAGTGTACTACTCTACTAATCGAGCCTATTCAGTCTAAGATCATTCAGGACTTCACTTGGTTGTAATGTAGGCTAAGGGATGGGTAGGATATATTTGGATATAGTGACTAACCTCCGTAAGCACTTTTAATACAATCACATTAACCTTCCAAATTATACTTATGTCAACCAGACGTTCCACCACATTTTATTTATAACATCTCATTCATTTAGGTGCATTTGTATCAAGCTACCACTTATCAACTACTACATTTATATATATATATATATATATATATATATATATATATATATATATATATATATATATATATATATTCTTTACGTGGCGCTTCTTCTTTTACTCTTCCAAAACTACACCTTTCCTCTATTTCATTGGATCCACTCAAAAACTAAACCACCACCGCACACTTTAACTTTTGCATCTGTCAAGGTCATTCAAGTGCTCATGGGAGGTAAAAGGGGTTCAAACAGATGGCTATTCAAACAATTGGGTAAGGTTCGCAATGTGGTTGCCAAAAAAACAGGCTTATAGGCTCAACGGGATTAACTATGATGTATTACATTTAGGTGGGATTACTTTATATCTCTGGCTTAACAAAGAAATGCCTATATCACTTCTAAGACTGAATGAAGCTACTATTTCGCTTTGCAAACACACAGGGCAAGTTCTAGGCATCAATTGTAAAGCATAGAATACAGTACAGCTCACACACACATGGCACATGACTCACTCCAGATTGGTTTATCAAGACACTCTCTTTTGAGTGTTCAAGTCAGTTACAAACATATAAATTTAAGGCACTTTAGCAAGAGTCAACCACTGAGACTAGGCTTTGCACTCTAGTGTCGACTGTGTTCGGGTGTATTAACGCCAATGGTTTTTCATTATATTTCAGCTCGTATCCCATCAATACTAACTAAAAAAAACTAAAAACAAAATAAATAAAAATTACCTACACCCTGTTCAAGCTAAACCCCTGGAAAAGAACTGTGGCCCAAAGAAAAACCAAGGGGGAGTTACTACACTACCTAAAAATAAAATAAAAAATCTTTTTGGTATTTTCTCTAGACTAACTTCCCTCAAGAAACTATCTCAAATATCCGTCATCGGGAAGAGTCCTTATATTCTCTTTTTTTTTGTTTGACTAATGTCCCTCAAGAGAGCTGTCGAAAGGTGCCCGTCTTCGGGCTCAGTCGAAGTTAAATACATGACCCTATGATACCAAACAATCAAAAAGAAAAAAAGCAACATCATACACAGTTATACTGTTAGAAACTGTGCGTCTACCAGACTATATAGAGAACCGGGCTCTCTAACTTGTAATAACACTATTACAAGCCACTTTGTAACTCTCTAGTTACAAAGACTTTACAACTTGACTAACTCTAGCCAAGACACAAACTTTTAGGGTTTGTGATTTTGGGTTTCCTAAAAACAGCTTCTAAGAAAGCTAGATAGGAGTTACAATGAAGAAAAAATAACAAAGACTCAACAACCTAAGGACTTAAGATATCTTTGATCTTGGATCAGGTCCTTGAGGTTGAAGCAGCTTTGTTCTTGAGAGAGGTTGTTCTTGCACTTGAGAGAGTATTTCGTTTCTAATTTTGCAAGTCTTGGAGAGGGAGGTCTTGTGTCTTGCACCAGGTTTATATTACAAAAGACATCACCTTAGTGATGTCAATTCACAATGGTGATGTCCAATCTTGGTTAGTACATGCCCCTTCTCAATGGGAAGTGACTGCTGCACTGTCTGCAGAAATATTGCGTGTACAGTTGCAGGCAGTCACTTTCTGCAGTTGCTTTCCAGCTGTACTGTTGACTTATTCTTCTATCAGGGGAACACCAAGGTATCGGGTCCCTAATCTGGTTCTTGTGATTCTGAAGGCACACTGCCCAGATTATCTTGAGTCGATCAACTTGAATGATTGTACTAGGCATGCTTCAGGTCCTTCATCTGGTTCACTGATGAAGTAAGGTTTTTTACCTTCCTCGATTGTGTTTATGCATGTGTGACATTATTTACAATGATGTAAGCAAGGTAGGTAAAGAGCCTTCCATAGAAAGTTGACTGCTGCACTGTTCTTGTGCAGTAGCGTGTGCAGGCAGCAACTTTCCTGCTGGAGAGTTGACTTCATATAGTCTCCTTGGGAACTGGTAGGGACCTGTTATCTCAGCTGTTCCTTCCGATCTTCCTCACTTAAGTCATTGCTATCAGCTTTGAGTACCAGATTCTTTTCTTTCTTTGGTTCTCTTCTTTCACTGTCTATCTTCCTCTTCATCTCGTAGGTCTTCAGATTTCCAACCAGCTCTTCTATGGTCAGCTCCTGCAAGTCTCCTTGCTTTCCCAGGGGCTGGATCCCAACCTGGAACTTTGTGATCTCAAGGTCTTGTAAATGTGCAACAGGTTCCTTATCTGGTTCTGGATGGTAAGCTTGTTAGATCATCAAAACACAAAGTAAAGTACTTGTGCCCAAGGTACTTGTAACCTATCAATTTCCCCCTTTTTGATGATGACAAACTTAGAATTGATATTCCCCCTGAGAACCAGATCTCTATATGGTTCTCCCTACGAATCAGCCATATTCTTCATAAAATCCGAACCTAGGAACCGATCACAACTGGTTCCTCAAGACTGTTTGGCAACTCATCAAAACTCAAAGTTCCATAACTTATCAATTTCCCCCTTTTTGATGATGACAAACCTAGAATTAATATTCCTTTTGAGAACCTGATTCCTCAAATGTTTCTTGTGGATCAGACCTATAATCAACATTTTATCAGCAACGTTCCCCCTGCGAATCAGAGCTATCTCCTGAGGAATTCAAACCAGATTCCTCATATGTTTCCCTGCATTATCAGCACTGTTCCCCCAGCGAAGCAAGCGAAGCAGATCCATCTTTCATGCATGTTGACACCTATATAACTTCCCCCTTTTGGCATCATCAAAAAGAATAACAGAAGAAGTACTACCAAAAAGAAGTTCAGCAACATTAACTCAGGCCACTTGGGTAACACAACATAAACAATAACAAGAACAACAAGTGAATGTCAGTGCATATCATAGAGTGATTGCCCATAGTGAAGTAATGATAATAAAAGCACAGTAGCTTCAATCAATACATAATATGACAATTTAAACAACTGAAGTACCAATGTCATCAAGTTATAGGGATCAGAAAAGGATAAGAATTCAAGGAAATTTGGAAGGAGTAAAAGACATGGATCACTGGGTAGGAGGAAAAGTAAGGGGCTAAGGCCGTGATGAGTTTTTCCATTCGTTCATTTACTCTCCTTTGATCAATGATCATTTGCTCTCTCAATTACTCCACCAGTTTCCTCAATCTTTCATTCTCACCCTTCAACTTAGCATTCTATTCTGCCAAGGGTCCTCGAGGACCAGGTTCTCAACCTATCTGAGTATGTTGAGCGATCAATCAGATCACCAAGAATCTCCCCAAGCTTCGTCTCATCAAGATCAGACTCAGTCCCATGCACATATATCATCATAGTATCACATAAAACATAGAAGTGTTTACTTCTTCTTCAGAAACATTGGGACTTGTAGGAACAAAGAGGTGATTCCAATTTTCGGAACTCAACAATGTCGAGAAGTTCCTCCATTTTTCAGCAATATCAGAGGCAACACTCTGCCTTATAGCACCTTTTGAGACTTCAACGTCTTCTCTCTCCAAACCTAACGGCTCAACCTTTTGCTTCTGTAAGGAACCAGGTTCCTCCCTTACACTACCCTTTCTATCCCTGAGCAGCCATGTCTCCCTTTTCTTCTTCTCAATCTATTTACCCTTATCATCTGCTGCATCTTTCTTAGCCAACCCCCCCCCCCCTTTTTTTGGTTTTTTTTATTCTTTCTCATAGGAGAAGATTTTATTTCATTCTCTCTTCCACAATCACATCAGCAGCTCACACAACTTCACCATCAATCAGCCTACTTTTCATCAATCCTTTTTACTAATCAAAAGTTTGTTTATACACAGAACTTAAGGAGAAAAAGATCATCATTAAAATTAACTCCATAAGAAGGACTTGAGGGATCAGGTCCCTTATTCAGTCCTCATATTTATTAATTTCTCCATCTTTCAAGGCTTCAACAAATCCAGCAACAACTTCAGCCTCACACTCTAGGATGTTAGATCTGCCCTGTTCCCTTTCAGTTAAACCTCCATCAAAATCTACCAAAGAATTCTTGGGGTTTTGATTCTGATGGAGTTAGGTTTTTGGAAAGTGAGAGAGTTGGGCTTACATCAGTTCTGGCATATTTGGAAAGAAGGATTATTCTGAGACAAGGTTGATTTTTGGCTTTGAAGAAAAGAATAGGCTTTATTTGGGTGTAAGATAGAGAAGTGCCTTTTTGGGGCAACGGGTCAGTTTAGAAGAGGTTTAACATTTTGGACTTCAAAAGTTAGGAGGAGAGGCAGGAGAAAGGCAGAAACAAATCCCTGCTCAGCGCCTTGGTGAAGATGTCTACTACCTGATCCTTCGTCTTCTAGAGCTTCATACAAATCAGAACCTTTTCAACATTGTCTCTGAGAGAATGGTGTCCGACATTAATGTGCTTGGTTCTTTTGTGTTGAACCGGGTTCAAGCTGTAAATACATAAATGTCTTCAAGATATTTCTTGATATGTACTATTTGAGCCCAACAAGAAGCAGCAACCACGTATTCAACTTCAGCAGTAGGAAGAGCCACACAGTTTGTTTCTTCGTACCCTATGAGATCAAGCATTACCCCAGAAGATGTGCCGCTCCAGATGTGCAATTTCTATCCACCAGATAGCCTGCATAATCAGCGTCAGCATAACCAATCAAGTCAGAGTTATCAACCGAGGGATAGTAGAGAACCAGGTCCTGCATCCCTTTGAGATATCTTACGATTCTCTTGGCAGCTTTCAGATGAGATTCCTTGTACAGCATCCACAACTTTGTTTTCTGCTTCAGATATTGTGATTGAGGGACCAGGTTCCTCTATGTCGGCTGGAGTCTCATCTTAAGTTCTCTTTCCTCCTTTACTTGGCATCCTCATAGGTCCACATAGATCCATATGGAGGAGATCAAGTGGCCTTGAGATGCTAACTTCCTTTTTGGGCTTGAAAGAGGATCTGACTTGCTTTCCTCTTACACATGCATCACGCGCCCTGTGATCCTTGAAGCTTGACTTAAGCAGACTACGAACCAGGTCCTTCTTGACTGATTTTTTCAGCAGCGTGAAACTTGCATGACCCAGCCTTCTGTGCCATAGCTCAGCATTATCATTAACAACACTCAGACAGCTAGATCCCCTTCACAAGGTACGCATTTTTCACTAGAGTGGGGAAGAGACTTCCCGATCCTTCCAACTCCAAGAATGTATCCCTTCTTGCCATTTTCAATGGATACACTCCCTCCTTGCAGGGCCTTCAGTGAAAGGAAATCATTTGTTCTTCCAGTTATGAGCTTCGAGCAGTCGCTATCCATGTGCCACTGTTGACTGCTCACTTTCACTGTTCCCTGCACACTTAAGTCAATGAATAGACTTAGGAACCCAAGCCAGCTTGGGTCCCTTATAATGATAGAACGGGCGGATAAAACTTCTTTTTGCCCATGCAGGCAGCACATATTTTCTTTTCAGAGAACCAAGTTCCTCATCAGTACGCCTCTTTTCAACAAAAACTCTATTTTTCTATAAAGACTGAATTTTAACTTTACAAGAGTCCTTCTAATGACTAGTTTGACCACAGTGAGTGCACAACCTATTATTAGCCACAGTTACATACTTCCTATGGTGATTATAGGAGGTTTTAGCCTTTGGGGACCCGATGCCTTGCTTGTTTCCACCATTACTCATGTTATAGACGTTATCACATTAGAGGACCGGGTCCATTTTAATGACTTATCAAGATCATTTTTAACCCTTTTTAAATCCTCCTGAAGTTGTCTATTCTTTTCAAGCTCAGCAACAAGACTTGTTTTAATTTTCTTAAGCTCACTCTCAAGCTCAAGTTGAGCCTTTCTAACCATTTCCTCTCCCTCAGTGTTGTCCATCCATTTTTTTGTTTGTTTTTTCAACAAGTTGTGTTCCCTAGTTACTTCTTCCACTTGTTTCCTTAAATCTACAATGGAAACTACCATATCATCCCTTTCTTGCTCAGTAGCAGCAATTTTCTCTACTAGAGTATTCTTTTCTTTGCTAAGAGTCTCTATGGTTTCCTTCAAGTCATCAACCACTACCATCAAATCATCTCTAGACTGTTCAGCATCTTCTAGCTCTATGATTAGGGCATCTTTGTCATTAACAAAACTATAATATGTATCAAAGCTAATGACATCAATTTTTTTGAAGAGTAAGACTTCAGATTTCTCTGAACATCCCTGAAAGTTACCTCATGTCGTCCTCTTCATCCTCATCGGACTGAGCCATTAATGCAAACATTAAATCAAAATTTCTTTGCTTCATTTTGCACTGCTATCATGGAGCTGCTTTCTGAATCTGGTTCCTCTTCTGGTTCACTGGAGGAGTCTCCCCATGCAGCAAGAGCTTTCTTCACAACATTATCAGCTCCACTTTTTCGGCTGAATCGTTTGTTAGGAACCAGGTTCCTTTTTGCTACTTTGTCAGAGTTGTGTTTGTGATGCTCTTGTTTCAGAAATGGGAAGTCTTTGATGAAGTGTCCAGGCTTTCCACACTTATGACAACAATCATTTGCTTTGGGATTCCTACTAGAACTTCCTTTCTTTGGGATCCCACCATTTTTGCGAACCATCTTCTGAAATCTTTATGGTCTATTGGTTGATTGACTTTCCTCAAGGTTTGGTGAAGCAGCCATGTAGATCCTTTCTAGGTGTTAAACTTTTAGAAAGAACCTGCTCTGATACCAATTGTTAGAAACTGTGCGTCCACCAGACTGTATAGAGAATCGGGTTCTCTATAAGTTTCCACCGAAGATACTAATGACCCGAACTATATAGCGATCTAGTCCTATATCAGTTCCCACAGTGGTAATTACTGAACCAGTATGTAAATAAGACATAGAATAAGTTCCCACTGTGTAGAGAACCAGATTCCCTATAAGTTCCCACTGTAAGCGACATATTATAAGATCAACCATTATAGGGAATCAGGTTCTCTAAATGTTCTCGCAGCAGCTCGGCAGTAAGTAAAGAACACAGAGAATTTTTACGTGGAAAAATCCCGCACAAGGGGATCAAAAAACCACGACCTACCTTGTAGGCTTTTAACTTCACTAACTTGTAATCTTACATATTACAAGCCACTTTACAATGCTTCCGATTGTAAGGACTTCAACTAACTTGTGATGCTCTCATCACAAGCCACTCTATAACTATCCTAGTTATAAAGAATTTGACTAACTTGTGGTGCTCTCACCACAAGCCACTTTGTCACTCTACAGTAACAAAGGATTTTCACTCTAACTTGTAATAACACTATTACAAGCCACTTTGTAACTCTCTAGTTACAAAGACTTTACAACTTGACTAACTCTAGCCAAAACACAAACTTGGAGGGTTTGTGATTTTGGGTTTCCTAAAAACAGCTTCTAAGAAAGCTAGATAGGAGTTACAATGAAGAACAAATAACAAAGACTCAACAACCTAAGGACTTAAGATATCTTCGATCTTGGATCAGGTCCTTGAGGTAGAAGCAGCTTTGTTCTTGAGAGAGGTTATTCTTGCACTTGAGAGAGTATTTCGTTTCTTATTTTGCAAGTCTTGGAGAGGGAGGTCTTGTGTCTTGCACCAGGTTTATATTACAAAAGACATCACCTTATTGATGTCAATTCACAATGGTGATGTCCAATCTTGGTTAGTACATGCCCCTTCTCAATGGGAAGTGATTGCTGCACTATCTGCAGAACTGTTGCGTGTACAGTTGCAGGCAGTCACTTTCTGCAGTTGCTTTCCAGCTGTACTGTTGACTTATTCTTCTGTCAGGGGAACACCAAGGTATCAGGTCCCTAATCTGGCTCCTGTGATTCTGAAGGCACACTGCCCAGATTATCTTGAGTCGATCAACTTGAATGATTGTACCAGGCATGCTTCAGGTCCTTCATCTGGTTCTCTCATGAAGTAAGGTGTTTTACCTTCCTTGATTGTGTTTATGCATGTGTGAAATTACTTACAATGATGTAAGCATGGTAGGTAAAGAGCCTTCCACAGAAAGTTGACTGCTGCGGTGTTCTTGTGCAGTAGCGTGTGCAGGCAGCAACTTTCTGGCTGGAGAGTTGACTTCATACAGTCTCCTCGGGAACTGGTGGGGACCTATTATCTCAGCTGTTCCTTCCGCTCTTCCTCACTTGAGTCATTGCTATCAGCTTTGAGTACCAGATTCTTTTCTTTCTTTGGTTCTCTTCTTTCACTGTCTATCTTCCTCTTCATCTCGTAGGTCTTCAGATTTCCAACCAGCTCTTCTATGGTCAGCTCCTGCAAGTCTCCTTGCTTTTCCAAGGGCTGGATCCTAACCTGGAACTTTGTGATCTCAAGGTCTTGTAAATGTGCAACAGGTTCCTTATCTGGTTCTAGATGGTAAGTTTGTTAGATCATCAAAACACAAAGTAAAGTACTTGTGCCCAAGGTACTTGTAACCTATCATATACAATCTTTTTACAACAACAGCCATCCCCCACCCCACACTTAAAAATTTGGCATGTCCCCATGTCAATAAATAGAAAGCAGAGTAGGGTAAGGGGACTTCCCTGAAGCTCAATCCTGATCAGAGACGGTGCTAGGATCGAGGTGACATGATCGTCCTAGCGCTCGAAGCCATCCCATAATCTTTTTCTCCGACTTGGACTGTTGAGTGGCCAGAGTGTCAACTCTGGTGCCCAGGTCAGTGACAGAAGTGCAGAGACCAGCCATTTCCTGCTCCAGGGCTGTCAGGCGTGTACTTTCGCGGGGTTGTGATGGGCCCGCCTCATCAACTCTCGTAGGTGGTGGGACAGCAGCTTCCTCAGCATCATCATCAGATTCATCGTCATCCTCAACTATCACCACCAGCTCTCTTCCAATTCCGATTTTGCTTGCCCGGAACGGGGCTTTCAATGGTAATTTCCCGTCAACTCTAAGGTTTTCAGGGACTCTAGCAAGACGGCACAGCTTGGTGACCAGAGAAGGGAAGAAAAACCCTTTAAGTATCTCAGGTGAGCGAATGAACATCTCATCGTGGAGGAGCCGGGCTACATCAAAATCCTGGTGGGTCATAAGACTGTAGATAGCCACTGCCCGTGGCCCATTGACATCAGTTGTGTTGCTGGAGGGTAGCAAGCGGCTGTTGATAATGGTGAGCCAACACTTAGCCTCCCAACTAATAGACTGTGAGTTCAACATGATCAGACGCTTTATCCATATAAACTCCCTGTCAGGCACACATATGACATCAAGCATTGGTGCCCAATTGACCCTTAGACGATGATTAACAATGTAAGAATCTATCTCCCCCGTAAATACTGGTAGCCGGTACACCCGGCGGATGACCTCGATGGATGCATTTACCCGGGTATTGCGTACAGTGACAACCCCATTCTCATGGTCCGGGCAGTTAACATAAAATTCCCTCACCATCTGGACATTGGCCTCCTCCGGTTCCTCAAAGAAGATGTCCAGCTGACACCTCCTCAACTCAGCAAAGATATTCGGGCATTCCACTTGCACAGCTTCCGGGTCAATATGCACCTCATGTAACAATTTCTTCGACGCCTTTGTATTGTACCTCTCCTCCGCCGCTTTGGAGACAAACCTAGTGCGGTCAAATTGTGCCGCACTAGCTTGACCCCTACCTCTCGAGGAACTGCCCGGTCCACTAGCAGAGGACCCTGTTGTGCGTCTCTTTCTAGATGGTTGCATTGTACATGTCAAACATAGAATCTCCTATCAGTGAGGGTGTGAGTTGTGTGAACTATGGGTGGTAACTCAGACTTCACCACAACCATGGTCACATTAGCCCTTATAACTCCATTGGGGCAATTCCACAAACACCTTGTGGGCAAGACACTTTCCTAAAAAATATAGCCCATATGGATACATCAATGCTTCCCCCAAATCACAATTTGCACTTCACCATTCCACCAACAACACTAGTCTTACACACACAAGCACACACATCTCTACAACATAATGCACACGCTTCATTACACATTAGGCACAAAACCCATTACAAAGCAAAAGGAAAATCAAAAGAAAAACTCTACGAAAAATACTACACAATTAAACATTAAACTATATAAAAACTAACACAAAATACAAGAAAAGAGAGGGAGAAGCATGCCATACCTGGGATGAGTGGAGAGGTAGAGGAATGGAGGTGGAGTGAGAATGGGAGATGGGAGTGAATGTGAGAAAATTTGAAGAAGAAGGAGAAGAAGGGAGGAACGTTTGATTAGGTTTAGAGAGAGAGAGGAATTGGGAAAGTGATGGAGGTGGGAGGTGGTTATGATATTATTGGGGGGGGGGGGGTTAAAAAATTAGAAAATAAAAGAATCCGAAAAAAAAGAAGAAAAAAATTACTTACCTGACGACGAACTGCCGCGGTCGCGGTGGGTTAAAGGCCTCAAGACAGAATGTTCTTGTCTCACCGCGGTCCTACCGTGGTCCCATCGCGGTCGCGGTGGGTTAAAGGCCTCGAGACAGAATACTCGTCCATCACCGTGGTCGAGCCGCGATCTCACGGCGGTCGCGATGCGAGGAATTTTTTTTTTTATAAGGTTACATAAGAAAACAAAAACAACAAAATTCTTGGGTTGCCTCCCACGCAACACTTAATTTAACGTCGTGGCACGACGCAGGCTCGGATCATCACTCCTCATTTGCGTACTGGGGCTCTTCCAATATTATTATCTCTCTATCCCCTTTCTCTTCTGCCATTCCAAGGTAATGTTTCAACCTTTGCTCATTCACTATGAACTTATTCGTCCCATCTTCTGATTCAATCTCAACAGCTCCACTTGAGAACATTTGCACCACTCTGAAGGGTCCTGACCATCGGGACTTCAACTTACCCGGAAACAATCTCAATCTTGAGTTGTATAACAACACTAGCTCTCCGGATTTGAAGTTTCGGTCCACGATGTGCTTATCATTTCATCCGTTCTTTGTATAATCTAGCACTCTCTAATGCCTGGAACCTGAATTCCTCTAGCTCATGTAACCCCGTGACTCTGTTGGTGCCTGTTGTCTCCATGTCCAAGTTCAACTGCCGCAATGCCCAAAGTGCTTTATGCTCTACCGGAAGGTGGCATGCCTTTCCAAACACCAACTTGTACGGTGACATACCAATTGGAGTTTTGAAGGCTGTGCGGTACGCCCACAATGCATCATCCAACTTCTTTTCCCAATCGGTCCTTGTTGCATTCACTATTTTTGTAAGGACGCTTTTAATCTCCCTATTGGACACTTCAACTTGCCCGCTCGACTGTGGGTGGTACGGGGTGTTCACTTTATGATGAACTCCATACTTTTCCAACAGCCGTGTGAACGCTCTATTGCAGAAATGGTTCCGCCATCACTGAGTATAGCTCTCGGGGTGCCAAAACGTGTGAAAATATTCTTCTTTAGAAAGCCTATTACCCCTTTAGCATCATTGGTTGAGAGAGCCACTGCTTCGACCCATTTGGAGACGTAGTCAACTGCTACCAATATGTATTTGTTACCATACGAGCTGACAAATGGCCCCATGAAGTCGATCCCCCACATGTCAAAAACCTCCACCTCTTGAATTGTGGTCATTGGCATCTCGTGTCGGCGAGATATGTTTCTTGTCCTTTGGCATTCATCGCAAATTTTGACCCAAGCATGGGCATCCTTGAACAGAGTTGGCCAATACAAACCCGACTCCAATACCTTAGCTGCTGTGCGAATTCCTCCAAAGTGTCCAGCATATGGTGAAGCATGGCAAGCCTGCAAAACAGAATGTTGATTTTTCTCGGGGATACACCTCCGGATCATGTTATCTACATATATTTTAAACAGTAGAGGTTCATTCCAATAATAAGACCGACAATCACGAAAGAACTTTTTCTTTTGAATTGAGGAGAGTTCATAAGGTACAATACCACTTGCTAAATAATTAGCAATATCAGCATACCACGGTGCCTCCTCCATTGTCATTGCTAGTAACTGTTCATCCGGGAATGTCTCTGTTATATCCTCAACCTCTACCTTCTTTTCAGCTTGTTCCAACCTTGAGAGGTGGTCAGCTACTTGGTTCTCTGTCCCTTTTCTGTCACGTATCTCCAGATCGAATTCTTGTAACAAAAGAACCCAGCGAATCAAACGTGGCTTTGACTCCTTCTTTTCTATCAGGTACCTAATTGCTGCTTGGTCAATGTAAACAATAACTTTCGAGCCAATCAAGTATGACCTAAATTTGTCGAATGCAAAAACGACAGCCAATATCTCCTTTTCCGTCACAGTGTAATTGAGTAGTGCACCGCTTAGCATTCTGCTTGCATAGTAAATCGGGTGCATTAGTTTATCCTTTTGCTGCCCCAAGACTGCTCCTATAGCATAGTCACTCGCGTCGCACATGAGCTCGATCGGTTGCTCCCAGTTGGGTGCAACAATGATGGGTGCAGTCACCAATCTCTTCTTCAGCTCCTCAAATGCCAACCTGCAATCATTAGAAAACACAAAGGGGTGACCCTTTTCAAAGAGTTTGCATAAAGGGTTAGCAATCTTAGAGAAATCTTTTATGAATCACCTGTAGAACCCGGCGTGCCCAAGGAAACTTCTCACCGCCTTGACTGAAGTAGGCGGTGGCAACTTCTCAACCATGTCAACCTTAGCATGGTCAACCTCGATTTCCTTATTGGACACTCGATGCCCCAAGACTATCCTTTCTTGTACCATAAAATGGCACTTTTCTCAGTTCAGCACTAAATTTATCTCCACACATCTTCTGAGCACTCTTCTTAAGTTGTGAAGACAGTCCTCGAAGGAATCCCCTACCACAGAGAAATCATCCATAAATACCTCCATAATGTCCTCCACCATGTCCGTGAAAATGGCTAACATGCACCGTTGAAATGTCGCCAGTGCATTGCAAAGCCCAAAAGGCATTCTCCGAAAGGCAAAGATGCCATACGGACAGGTGAATGATGTTTTCTCTCTGTCTTTGGGGGCTATTGAGATCTGATTGTACCCCGATATCCATCCAATAAACAAAAGTGAGATCGCGCGGCCAGCCTGTCCAACATTTGGTCAATGAATGGTAGGGGAAAGTGGTCCTTCCGGGTGGCTGTGTTCAATTTTCGGTAATCCATGCAAATCCGCCATCCCGTGACTGTACGAGTCGAGATCAACTCATTATTCTCATTTTGTACGACCGTCATTCCTCCCTTTTTCGGCACACACTGAACAGGGCTGACCCAATTGCTGTCAGAGATGGGGAAGATGATACCCGCATCTAACCATTTGATCACTTCCTTCTTCACCACCTCTTTCATATTTGGGTTCAGCCTTCGTTGGTGTTCTCTGGAAGGTTTGTGCCCTTCTTCCAAGAGAATCTTGTGCATACAAAAAGCTGGGATGATACCCTTTATGTCCGCCATGGTCCAACCAATGGCAGTCTTACATTCCTGTAGCACCTGTAGGAGTTTCTCTACCTGCACATCTAGCAAACCGGATGATATAATAACAGGCAAAGTAGAATCAGGCCCTAAGAAAACGTACCTGAGGTGGGCTGGGAGCGGTTTCAGCTCCAGTTTGGGTGGTTCCTCTACTGATGGTTTTGCCGGTGGTGTAGCCCTCTTTTCTAACTCAAGGGACTCGAACTGAGGTTCCCTCTTCCAGAATCCTTGGCCTTCGAGTGCCATGACCCACTCTGCCAACCCTTCACTATCCATATCCTCTAAATTTGTCAAGCAAGCCTCCAATGGATCTTTAGCAGTCAGGGTCACATCATCTTCGTGCAAGATCACATCCACTACCTCCACTAGGGAGCAATTAGCATATTCACTGGGTCTCCTCATGGATTGCTAAACGTTGAATATGACTTCTTCATCGTTCAACCTCATTTTTAATTCCCCAATTTCACAATCGATCAGTGCTCTCCCAGTGGCTAAGAATGGCCTCCCTAAAATAATAGGTATCTCTTCATCTACCTGGCAATCCAGAATAACAAAGTCTGCAGGGAACACAAACTTCCCCACTTGTACCAACACATCATCAAGAATCCCTGTCGGCCTTTTAACCGTGCGGTCAGCCAGTTGCAAAAGCATCAAAGTCGGTCTAGCTCTGCCAATGCCCAGTTTGGTATATATGGCCAGCGGCATCAAGTTTATGCTGGCTCCTAAGTCACATAATGCCTTTGCAAAGGCATAACTTCCAATAGTGCATGGAATAGTAAAGCTACCTGGGTCAGACATCTTTTAAGCCATGGGTCTTGTCACTACTGCACTGCATGTCTGTGTCAGCGTTACTATGGATAGGTCCTGAAAATTAAACTTTCGTGACATTAGGTCCTTCATCATCTTTGCATAGCCTGGCATCTCCCTCAAAGCATCCATCAGAGGAATATTCAATTGAATTTGATGCAGCATCTCCATGAATTTCTTGTATTGATCTTCCTTCTTTTGTTCTACCAGTCTCTGAGGGAATGGTGCAGGTATCACCCTTTATGCACTGTTTGCTGGCTTCTCTCCGTTGGGGTTCTGTGGCACTAGAGGTACCACCTGTTCTGCAGCTTGTTCACTATCTTTAGCTTTACCCTTATCATCCTGAACCTGTTCAACCACCACTTCAGTAAGTTCTACTGATTCATCTACCTCCAATGGAACTGGAGTGGCTGGCGTAGTCTCTTTGCTGGCTTGTGCAACTTCCTGTTCCCTGTCTAATTCTCTCCCATTCCGGAGACTTACTGCCATCAGCTGATTCGGGTTTTGCTCCTTGGGGTTAATGTTCGTGTCTGCTGGCAATGTTCCCTGGGGGTGGTTGTTTAAGGCCATAGACAGCTGCCCCAACTGAGTTTCAATGTTCTTTATCGCTGAGTCATGCACTGCCAACTTTTCCTGCATCTTACCATTTGTTCTAATGAGTTGTTGAAGCATACCCCTGATCTCTACCATGTTGTTATCTTGTTGCTGAGGAGGTGGCTGATATGTCAACTGTTGTTGGTTCTACTGTGGATAGCCCTGTTGTCTCTGATATGGCACCATTTGCCCTTGGGGTTGCATACCTCCAGGTTGTGGCATGTTTGGTCTGTATTGCTGATTTGGTGCCGGTCTTCACTGCTGTCCTCCTTGTCTCTGACCCCTAAAGTTGTTGACATAATTCATATCCTCTCTTAACCTTTGGTTGTCACCTTCTCCACTCCATGAACACATATAAGACTGATTAACGCAGGGTGTACACAGTACTCCATTTGTTGTGTCAACAATATGCACTTGCTTTGTACCCATCTCATCAATCTTCTTTGTCAATATACTCATCTGAGTCATGAGTGTGGCTATGTTCTCTGCATGCGAATTATTTGGGTCAAGAGGAACTGAATGCACTATTGGTGCCAGTGTTGTGCCCCTCGTCATGCACCTCGAATTCTGGGACATCTTGTCAAGAAAGATTTTGCACTCGGTGAATGTCTTACTCAAAAATGCACCCCCAGCTGAAGCATCTACATTGGCCTTTAGATTGTCAGCTAACCCCATGTAGAATCTCTGGCCGAGCATCTGGTCTGGAATACCATGGTGGGGACACTTCACTAATATTCCTTTGAATCTTTCCCAAGTTTCCTGCAAGGTCTCAGTAGGTTGCTGCTTGTACTGCAATATCTCATCAATCTGTCTTGCAGTCTTGTTGGGCGGGTAAAACTTATTCAGGAACTGCTTGACTAATTCCTCCCAGGTGACAATGGAATTTATTGGGAGCGAATTCAACCAAGTCTGCGCTTCCCCAGTCACAGAGAACGGGAATAGTAACAGCTTGATAGCTTCTAGGGTTACATTTGGCTGCCTTTGAGTCACACAAATCGACAGAAAATTTTTCAAGTGTTGTTGAGGGTCTTCAATGTGTGACCCGGAGAACAATCCCTTATTCTGCAAAAGATGCAACATGTTGTTGGTGATTTGGAATGTCTCCGCTAGTATTGGGGGCACAGCAATGGCAGTGGCCAGGTTGTCAGTTGTCGGTTCTGCCCAATCATAAAGTGCAGCTTCTGGCACAAGAGGTGCCCACCAATCTGACGTTTGGGTCAGCTGGCTTATCCTTGATGTTTCCATTGATGTTATTTACGTCACCCATGTCAATTTCAAGTTGGTGCATTTGTTGTGATTGTGTTGTTCTTCCTGTTGGCACGGTTCAATGCCCTGAATATTTTCTCGGGGTCTGAGAGTCCTTCAAGCAGTTCTCCAGTCCTCGAAGAATTCCTAGGCATACACCTGAATCCCACAAGAGTTCAAACGTGAGAATTTCAATGAAAAAAAATTGTTTAACACCTTCGAAAATTGATCTAAACTAATAATTCTAGCACTACTTCTAAGTTGTAATAAATAACACCGTTAGATCCCCGGCAATGGCGCCAAAATTTGATCACGCCCAACTATGCCTTCTAAAAGACAAAGCGGTCGTTGCAAATATAATTCGGTTTTAAGTCCGGAGTCGAATCCTCAGGGAACTAACCTATCTATTAAAACTCTTGGCAATGCTATTATCAACTCAAACAATTTTCAGATGCAAGAGTTTTATCAATAAAGCTTGGGTTTTTGTTTAACTACTTCAACTGATATTAAAAATAACAATATGCTAAATCAAAGATAATTCAATGGTAAAAAGGTCTAGGGTATTGATTTCCCCAATTGCTCGTTTAAGTCTTAACTCTTTGCTATATTCTCGCCGTAATACTCTATGAGGATTATGAGCTATAGGTTATCGTAATTATCTCTCGATCAACTACGATAATTTACTAGAGCATTCTCTCGAACTACTCTAGCTGACAGTTTGTGCAGCTCTGAATTATCCCACCAAAGTTTCGTTATCTCTAACCCCACTTTTAAGTTCAAGTAATAAATCTCTTCAATTACCCAAAAGTGGTGTTGTTCAATAGCAGTCTAACCTAATATTCTTTCTCAAGCAACATAAGGCAATTAGACACGATTAATCAAGGGCCCATTCAATTAATCACCATACAAAACGTAGTTGAACAATCGTATAATAAATCTGGCTCGATTATAACAGAGTTGAGTCAAAACCTCATCCAACAATTGGTTCCATCAACCCTAGATCAAATGTTTAGCTACTCATAACAAAGCAAGATAAAATTACAAAATTGTTCATAATGTGTAATTGCAATAAATAAAAGGAGATAGAAAAACTCTAATGTTTGGTTGATCTTCTCACACTTGTTCTTGCCTCCAAAGTAGTCTAAAAACAAGCTTTATAATCTCTTGGGCGAGCTTCTTGAGTTTATAAGGGTTTGGAATAAGTTTTTCCCAAGTTCCACTTTGGTCCCACAAGTTCTGGGCACTGCACAGTTCACCGCGGCCGCGACGCGACCGTGGTGAGAGCCAATCATTCTGCCTTACATTTGTGGCCTGACGCGGTCCCACCGCGGTCCACCGCGGTCGCGGTGGATTCAAACCCAGCCCCCTTTTTGCTTCTTTCTGCTCGGGTGCTTCTTGCTTGGACGTTTTCTTCACATTATTGACTCCAAAACACTCCATAGTTCTTCCTAACTTGGATTAGTCCCTGCGAAGCAAAAGAACACCAGTTAGAGCATTTTGTTATCATTTAGCCTATAAAACAAAAATAAAGCATGGTATAATTAGGGTGTAAATATCGTCTATGTAGCCTATTATCACTCTTTTTAACCTAAAAAGGTGTACATGTTCAGGAATAGAAGTATCAGGGCCCATTTTAAATTCCTTAAACTCCCTAAATTTCTTTTCTCCTTCCCTTCGTTCAGCCCTTCGATCCCTTAACTCATTTTGCCTCGCTCTTGGGACATTCCTGATGACTTCAGGCTCCAAGTCTGAATCATATAGAAATAAGTCATACGATGGCGTATTTTTCTATGTTGTCCCATTCTTTGACTTCGAGAACTCCCACTTGGAGTAATTTGAATTTGTCCATGTTCAGCCATATCTGAAATAGGACCAAGGAAATACTTACAACGACTACAACCATTCATTATGACAACATATGTCACAATAAGTCGTAGAAGTATATCAATTTAAGGGATTAGGACTAACCAAAAAAAAACTATTTGAGAAATCAGAAGTTATCCACAAGCCAATTATTAATATATTATAGACCAAGTAAGAAAAAACCCTAATCACTTAATGTGAAGATATCATTTTACAGTAAGGCTTTGACATCAATTAACAGTAAGGCTCTTAACAGTAACCAATGTCAAGCAATTAATTCACGTTGACAAATGATTTCATTAACCAGATGTACATATGAAGAAGTTTTATATTCACTACTAAAAAAGCAGGTTTTAGCGATGGACAAATTCTGTAGCTAAACAGAAAATCTATCACTAATCTAATTCAACGATGGATTAGCAATGGATTATCAAGAAATTCTGCTAGCTACAAGCATTATAGCGACAGATTAGCGACGTTCGTAGCTAATTCCAATTTTTTTATAGTGATTATTCCTTAACTACATAAGGAAGGAAAATTGTAGAAATAAAAATTACCATGGAAACTACTTTCATATTGCCTTACGGGACCCATTCAACTTTGATAAATAAGCAAATACGTAATGCCATCCAAGTGGCAAAGAAAAAACTTTACACATGCCACAGATATCAGGTCTTTATTCACGTGATGAGATTTTATATTATATTATATTATATTATATTTAATAAACTTCAAAGAATGCAAATAAAGCTATCAAGCCACGGTGATCTCACATAATTTCAATTCAATTTTTGAAACCTTTGTTTAAGTTCCGTTGAAAATAGCAACACGATAAATAGAAGAATTTTCAATCTCAAACACTGTCAATAGCAGCAAAATCCTACACACGAGATCCTTTAAGAAAAAACAAACAAACAAAGAGCCGTCTCTCTATAAGAATAAAATTTGCAGCGGAGAACGCATAGTACGGATACAACCATGCTTTGATACTAATGATGATACAATAGTAACAGAGACATCGAATTAGTATACCTGTTAACAACAACGGAAGATTGTTGAAATTTGTGTGATAGATTCTATTTTACTTTAAAAATAGAATTTTTTATTCCAAAAACTAAGTGTCCTCTGTGTATTTATTGTGAGAAGAAAAGGAGATGAGTTCTCTGTATTTTTCTTCTTCTTCTTGTATCTCTCTGAAGAGTACATATGTTCTCTTTTATTTAGGGTTAAGGAAGAAAGCAGTTTTGAAGAAAAAACTGTTCCCACCCAAAACAAAAAAGTGTAGAATATGCTCCCATAAATTCAACGTGTAGAGTAACTTCTGATAAGAGGTTATATAACCTTATCTATTCATAAATGGGTCGGGTCTGCCACATGGAGAGACCCGCGACCCTATATACATATACTATATATATATATATATATATATATATATGTATGTATGTTGCCTTATTTTTTGAGTGTCGCTCTTCAAAATACATGATTAGAAGATTAGTACTGCAAGTGAGGAGTGATTCTTCAAACATAAATTGGTCTTCCAACTGAAACAAATTAAACATTCCAAATCACATAAGGGATCGAAAATGTCAATCACAACATAAAATATTTTGAACTCTTGAACAATGTAAACCATTACATTCAGTAAACACTAATTGCCAACAAAAGAAGATGAACGGAAAGAGATAGAAAGGACAACATCAACGACAAATTTTCTTGTCACACCCCTTGTAGGAAGACGTAAACATTGAGCTAGCAAATAAAGCCAGTCTCTAGTTTATTTGCTGAATGAGTACTGCTCATACCTCATGGAACAATCAACAAACTCGACTTGACCTCCAATGCGACCATCACAAACAGTCAACAAGTAAGATCTTGCTAGCTTTACACAAGTGTCACAGTCTGAATATGCTACACTTGAGGTGCAAGAAGCATGGCCATAAGCTAAAGCATCATTAGGGTAAGGAGAGGTTATATAGTAATCATAACCTTGTTTTGGAGTCTCATTCTCTAACCCTACAAGAACATAATACAAGCTATCTGAAAATGGACCATTCTTATCATACACATCACCATTGCATGTATGGTCCAATGGCTTGCTAAATAGTTCTTCACTTCTCACAGAGCAACTAAACCACATTAATCCAATAAGAAATATGGTTAATACTATCATCCTAAAAGTAGAATCCATGGCTCCCTCTCTAATATTTCTGTATCTTTTAAACTTCTCCTTCTTTAGTGCATGTTACAAATTTGATCCCATGTCCTTGTTTAAATAGTTTTAGCCATCCATTGATTTTTCCACCAATGAAAACTAAGTATTCCATATTTTGGTCTACATCTTTTGTTTCTTTTCTATATGTATTATATATATGCTTCCGGCACAAGAGAAGTGTATATAACATGTCTTTCTCTTCGCATGGATATTCCTCCTTTCTTCGCATGGATATTCTTGATATTTTTTTTTCTTAATTTATTTGCTTACGTAAACTTTTAGATTCCTCCTACTGATCATTCCAAACAGTAAAATGCTCACTTATTTTCCTACGTGTAAAAATTACGGTGGACCAATAAGTACTACTCCATCCTTAACCAAAGGTCTCAAGTTCGAGTTTCGAGAATAAATTAAGTCGTCTTCGGTAGGGAGCACCTTATCCCCAAACTTTTCAGCGTGGACGCTGATTAGTCGAACCCCAAAGTGGTTACCGGACACTGAGACACCAGGCGAAAATAATTATTAAAAAAAGCCCTTTCTCGAGAGAGTCAATCAACTCAAACCATTGATATAGAAGATCAATTGTGTATTGTAGAGGCTAACTGCCCAGACCTCATTGAGATAATGTAACAACCCGACTGGTCGTTTAGAGCAATTGCGTCCAGTTCGGCAGTTTGAAGTCAGGAGCAGCTTAATATTATGTGTATCGACTTGCGTGCATGGTTGAATTTTGTTTCCGGATGAATCGGAGTCGAATTGGAAGAAGGAATCTAGTTTTGGAAGCTTAAGCGGTGAGAATTTGACCGGAATTTGACTTTTGAGTAAACGGCTCCGGAATGAGTTTTGGATGATGTCAGTAGCTTCTTATAGTGATTCTGGACTTAGGCGTGCGTTCGGATTTGGATTTGGAGGCTCGTAGGGTAATTTGAGGCATTTCGGCGAAAGTTGGAAAAGTTGAAGTTTGGAAAATGGAGAGGTTTGACCCATAGTTGACTTTTGTGTTATTGAGGTCAGAATGCGATTTCGAAAGTTAGAATATCTCTGTTATTCCAACCGGGACTTGCCTGCAAAATTTGGTGTCGTTTGGAGTTGATTTGATAGGGTTCGGACGCTTGGTTGCAATTCTAGGAGTTCTTGAAGTTCATAGTGACTTTCATGCGTTCTGGCATCCGATTCGTGGTTCTAGAGGTTATTTTGGTATTCTGATCGCGCGAGCGAGTTTGCGTTATGTGTTTGACCTGTGGAGGTGTTTGGTTTGGAGCCTCAGGGGCTCGGGTGAGTTTCGGATTAGCTTCGGATTGTTTTATTAATCTTTATGTGTGCTGGTTCATGTTTTCTCGCATTTGCAAGATTTTGGTAGCAATTGCGACTACCGCAATTGCGAGGTAGCCATCACAATTGCGAACCTGGGCTGCTGGGAACTGGGTCGCATTTGCGAAGCCTTCAGAGTTCGCATTTGCGAACTCCCTATCGCATTTGCAGTGAAGGCAGTACTGTTCCAGGCTCGCATTTGCGAATAATCCTTCGCTTTTGCGAGCTCGCATTTGCGAACCCAGTGTCGCAAATGCGACATCTGCAGCCTGCTAAAAGCTGAGTATTCCGAGTTTTTGCTTCATTTTTCATAGTTTTGAACCCTAGAGTCGAGGTGAGGCGATTTTGTGAAGAAATTTTCATACCAAGTCATTGGCTAAGTATCTTTAATAAATTCCCAACTATATTTTGTGATTATATCTTAGATTTAACATCAAGTTCAAGAGAATCTAAAGGAAAATTTGGGGAAAATTGTAAAATCTTTCAAAAATGTAAAATGATGATTTGAAGGACCAAATGGCATCGGAATTTGATAATTTTTGTATGAGTGAATTCATATCGGAATGGGTATTCGGTTTTTGTAAATTTTGTCGTGTTCCGAGGTGCGGGCCTGGGGAATTGACTTTTGTTGACTTTTTGCAAATTGTATAAGAATCATAGCTTTGTTAATTGAAATTGTTTTCTCTTGCATTAATGTTTGATGTATTCAAGTCATTTTTGGCTAGATTGAGCCGAGCATTGATGAATTGGTAAAGGAAAAGCTAAATTGAGTATCGAATTGGCCGGATTGAGGTAAGTATCTTGCCTAACCATGTGTTGGGGACTCCCCCGTAGGATTTGAGTCTTCTATGTTAATTGTAGTTCGTGCACGCGAGGTGACTAGTGTGTGCTCGGACTTATTTGTGGAAAATTTGCTTTTAGGGTTCTTAGGTACTTATGTTCATTAAGTGGGAAGTTTTCCGATATGATTGGGTTTCCTAATTGCTTGTTTTACCTCTATATGCTCCATACGACGTTGTTAGCTTTCCTCTAACTCTTACTTGACTTGGCCCTTATTTTCCTTAATTGAAGTGAATGTCCTCCTCATTGTTTTATTTTTTCTTAATTGTGAATTCCTCTATGACCCCGTGCATATATGCTATGTGTCCAAATTATTGTGGTTGCCGGTGTAGTTATCACGTGCCTTATATGTCTTGTTGTTTTTGTAAAGGTTGTTGTGCTTCTTGGTTTTTCCGTGATTTCTCTTGTTATCGTGTACTCATACTCTTGGTGGTAGAAATCCTTGTGATTGGGTTGTTGAATTGTTGTTGTTGTTGATTTTAAACTATCTCTGGTTGTTGATATGTTGAGGGGGAATAAGGGAGAATTGATGTTGTCTGGTAGAATCGGGTTGCACGTCGCAACAAGGAGTAACAATGGTGGACAAGTGGGATCGGGTTGCACGCCGAAACAGGAGGAATAAGGATGGTATATATTGAGGAGTAATAAGGGTGGACTGGTGGGATCGGGTTGCACGCCGCAACAAGGAGTAATAAGGGTGAATGATCATGTTGTTACTGATATACTATTTGCTCTTGTTCTAATTGTTAAGGAGGAATAAGGGAGGATTGGTGGGATCGGGTTGCACGCCGCAACAAATATATACTACTTATTTTTATTGTAATTTTTTCGGAGGAATAAGGAAGGATTGGTGGGATCGGGATGCGCGCCGCATCAATATATATATATATATATATGCATATATATATATATATGCTTATGTATTCCTCTTTGACTGTACAAGTTATTCAGTGGTTTTACATTTCATTTAGGATTTGGTTATAGCTGAATACTGAGAAGACCCTAGTTCATTTGTTTAAGACTTTGACAATTTGTATTTCAGGTTTCACTGAATTGTGAGAATCGGGTTATTGGCATTGAGTTGTTGACTTGCCGTTGTTCCTTGAATTCTTTCCCTGAAACTATTACTCTGGTGAATTAATCTTTAAACTAAATTTACTACGTTGAATCATTTCCTCCTGTCCTGTTAAGTTATTAGTAATATCTGATTTAAAATAAAGGAATTAATATTATGCTGCTATATATGACTTTTAAATTTGAATTCGCGGTGTATATATACACCTTTCAATAATTCAAATTCCTATAAATATTGTATTTTATTTTAATTAGTTTCTCAATCAATTTTTCTTAACCCGATGATATTGAATCTTACTTAAAAAGGAATTTCTACTAAGTTTTAATTTATTAATTCCTATATTAAAGGTAATAATTCATTCGATGTTGTATTTTATTTGAAAAGGATATTTTCTTTATTCAAATAATTTCTAAAAATAACTTCATCTTTTCTTGTTGATTTCCTAATTGGTTTAGAAGCTGTAATCTACTTTATATTATATAAATGAGACTCCTTGAACATTTTAATTACATTGGTTATGGACCCTATGTACAGAGTAGCATGAGGATGACATAGTGCAAGGTGAGATAGAAATATGTGGGCACAAGATGTCGTGTGTGCGAAAGTTTTGGAAATTGAGATTATGATATGAGACACCGAGGATTGAGATAGTCAGGATTGTGTATTAGAAATGACGTGTTTGATTGAGTTGACATCGCCTTCTTTGTTTGAACACATTCTTACTTGTCTGTGCCCCAGTTATGTTGGTGTTAATTACTTGGTTGTCGTTTGTTACTATCTGTGTTTCCCTTTATTGTCTCTACTGTTGGTAGTTTGATTTTCCCTTGCTATTGATATTACTTTGTTATCTTTATCTTGGTAGTTCATTATCATATCCTGTTCAATTTATTAGACCGGTAGGTGTCCTTACTGTCCCTCGTCACTACTCCACCGAGGTTAGTCTTGATACTTACTGGGCACCGCTGTGGTATGCTCATACTACACTTCTGTACATTTTTTTGTATAGATCCAAGTATTTGATCGGTAGTAGGTGTGCAGATCGTCGCGGTGGAGACTCAAGGTAAACCTGCTGCTGTGTTCGCAGGCTTCAGAGTCACCTTCATTTGTACTTATTTCCATTTGTTCCTTTTGTTCTGCAACAGTGACATATTTATTTTGTATAACTACTCTTAGAAAGGCTTATGACTTGAACTACCGGTTTTGGGTATTGTAATTGTTCAGAGTTATATAATTTGAAGTTAGTGAATATCAATGTTATTTCTGTAAATGTTAGGCTTACCTAATTTAGAGATTAGGTGACATCACGACTCTTTCGGAGGGATTTTGGGTTGTGATAGATAACTCTATGTCAATGATTACTATGAATTAATTAAGCCTTAATCAAGAGAGATGAGACCAACACTATTACAAAAGAAAGGTTTCATTCCACTGAATTCAATTGGAAATTAATGGAGTAACTACATTCTGATTCAAACAAAAACATATTCGTGAGTTTGATGATTAATACCATTGCAATTTTTCTGGGGAAATACATTTAATTAGTTCAACGAATTTGGCATGTCATGACTCATGAAATAGATATATAATTTTTCTTCCCTTAAGAAAGCTGAAATATTGCAGACAACTAAGTAATTTTATTGGTTCTTAAATTAATTTCAACATTTATTTATTTGTTTTGTTAAAAACCAACATTCGGGCTATGCTGACCCGAGGTGATGGAGGATTTGACAGGACCTCTACCTGCCTATATCATAACCCGAAAGAATACACGGAGGAGGACATAGACTTTTGCCTCCGACTGTTAGATTGAACTGGAGCTGATTGATAGTGTATGTAATTCTTGAGATGTCCCTGGAATCTACTGCCTCCATTAATCATGTTAACAAGTAAAAGAGAGTCAGTTTCCACCAGAATATTGTGGAACCCATTGTTAATACAGCACTGTAAACCTTTCAGTGAAGCCATACTATAATATGAAATAAGTCAACTTAAACTTTTTACTTATCTTAAATGAAATATGTTATACTACAAAAAAGTTATCGCACGTTTATGTTTAACCAGAAAATAAGAATTTCGGTCAAAGCTAAATTTTAGAAAAACTCGGGTTACTGATAATCAAATTTGGAACAAATAAGAAGAACTGATTTAAACGATAGCTGAGTAAAAGAAAGCAAAGTAAATCAGTGTATTCCAATAATATTCTGTCCCCTTACAAATGTTTATCCCTCTCCTTTTATAGCTATAAGTAATACGTTTCTTTCCTCTCATAACAGAGCCGTTATGAGTAATTAATGTCATTAATGCAACGTTATAATAACAATTGTAACTGTTTCGTGAAGATTCTGTAACGTTTTCCATCATTGACGCTCATTAATTACGGATTATACGTATCTGTACTTTTTGCTATCTAGGTTCATTCCTCCGATGTCTCTTCAAATTATCAAGAGGTCCGAGTAGCCGTTCCTTCCTGTTTTCTTGAATCTCTGCCCGTGCCTGTTAAAGCTCGTGTCTCTTCAACTATTCTTTGCCAGCTGTCATTCTTTTATTGATCCACATGTCTTGACATGTCAGCACATAATTAATTCCATATGTTAACTTGATTTTTCCCAATACAGATAGTCTCCCCACTTGCCATTTATTCAACAATTGAATATTTGGGAAGTGAATCTCATTAAAGCGGGAATTTTTGCCGCCATTATACCTTCTCCAGAACTGACGCTTCGCATGTCACTTCCATTTAATGCTCGTGGCACGTGGCATCTTTTGATTGGGTCTGCAACCCTTCAGCGTCTTTTAGGGCTTTTTGCGGCTACATCAATCACGAAGTGACAGTTTTCATTATGAAGTTCCCATCATTACCTTTTTTGTTTGACGGTTGCTTCTGAGTATAAATATATCATTTGTTTCTTCTTTCATAAAAAAGTTTTCCATCTTTGACTTATTCAATCTTCCTTTCTTCTCCGTGTAGCTATGTCTTCTTCAGACCCTGATCCCCGTAAAGTTCTTATTATAGATGAACTTCCTCTTGCTCCAACTAGGAGCAGGAGAGGAGGTAGGTTATGTAGTTTAGGATCATCGTCCACTAGAGGTTCGCCTTCACCTTTACCTAGTTCTACTCCTCCTTCTTCTTTTAGAACTAGGGGTTCTCTTCCACATAGATCTTCTACCAGAAGTAGGGACTCTAATGATCCAGTCCGTGAACCCACAGTAGATGAAATTATTCCCTCTGAACTTTCTTTTTATACTGATAGAGAATCAATTAGGAAACAGGTTTCTTCTATATCCTCTCTTGATCGTGTTGATGTTTACCCTTCTCAGATTACTGAAGGTTTGATCTTTGTTGTCCGTAGAGACTGCCATTGGAAATTTGACTTATTCCTAATGCAAATCAAAGGATCACGTCCTTCAAGGCTGGCTTTTCTTTCATGTATGCATATCCCTTTACACTGGATTAGACCCCCCATTGATCCTGTTATCATCGAGTTCTGTCATTTTTTCAATGTTTGTTTAGGACAAATTGGCCCCATTGTATGGAGGGTTGTTGCTTGTCTAAGGTATTTGACTAACTTGGCTCAACTGCCTTTTACTTTTTTTCATATGATCCACCTCTACTCCTCCAAGCTGTTCCGACATGGGATCTTTACTTTGGTGGCGAGGAGTAAGAGGGTTTTAGTCAGCCCTGAGGATGACAAGGACCGTAAGTTTGCACGTAAGTTTACTTTACAACTTTCTTTCTTCCCCTTTTTTGTTTTGAAAGGGTTTGTTTTTCCCGTGGCTGTTTCACTTTCTCTTTTTTCAGCAACCATGGGAACTGTTGAAGAGATTTCCAATTTCCGTGGTTGGGTAGAGAAATTGTTGACTGTTGCTCCGATGGAGGTTATATCTTGGAAATACCTTTCAAACAGGTTTGGTTGGAAGGTTAAAACTCATGGTAAATACTTTACCCTTTTTTTTCTTTCTATTTTCGTTCATTCCTCCTTTAGAATGTATTTGACCCTTCTTTTTATCAGGGTTTCCTATTCGTGGTGTAAGTGTTGAATCGATTGCAGCTTCTAGACTTTCTTTGGCAAGAGCTCAGGAGATAATTTTGAGTTCTTCATCGAAAAGGAAAGCTAGCAATCCCCAGGATTTTGAAGAGGAAGAGGAACAGGATGGGAGTTCATTGATTTAAAGGCCGCGAGCTAGAATGCGTGTTATCTCAGATGAGGAAGTTACTCCTCCCCATTCTGTTCCCATGACCGAGGCTGCTGAAGCCACTTTAGTGAGTTCTGATGAAGGCACTCCTATAGCAGCTCGTGACTCTGATGAACATCTTTTTTCTCGTGGGTTTGATAATGAAGGTCTTGATTTAGTATCTGATGAAGTTCCACTTGCTTCTTTTCCCGTGTCTGTCCCAATGGAACAATCTTTGCCCGTTTTTACTGCTACTGTTCTGCTCCGTCTCAAGCCATTATGACTTCCTCTACAGTCCCCGCTACTAATATTTCTTGAATCGAAGCTGGTTCTTCAAGTGGAAGTAGAGTGATGAAACAAATTACCATTGAGGTCCCTGTCGAAGGTAATCTTCTAAAGAAGTCAGATCAAGCTGACGTGTGGTTGAAACCCCTGATTGGTCCAGTTGAAAAATCCAAGCTAGAAAGTCATAGTTCTTTGACTTGGATGAATGATATCGTGCAATCATCGTTGAAGGTATAAATTTCTTTTCATATTATATATCATTTTCCTTTTACTAAGATTCTTATGTATTCCTCCCTCTTTTTTAGATCAATCTCATCGGTACGAAGATGATGAAAAGGGTTTCCCAGATGGAACAATTGATGCATGATTACTAGACTGAGGCAGACAACTAGAAAGAACAGTATGACAGTCTTCAGCTTGAGAAGGAAGTTCTAGAAGAAAGCAAATGTACCTTAGAGTAGCAGTTAAAAATCATGGCATCAGAGCTAGCAGTTGAAAAAGATTCTTCCAACCAGGCGGGCTAGGATAAAAACCTCCTCGAGCCATCTTTTGCTGAACAACTCTCCAAAGCTACCAAAGAGATCATAGGTCTGAAGGCCTTGTTGAATGAGAAAGAGGTTTATGCCGGTGAGCTTGTTCAAACATTCACCCAGACACAAGAAGATCTCCGTGTGTCTTTAGATAAGGTCAAGTTTTTGGAGAGTTCACTTGCCCCTTTGCAATCTTCTTACGATGCTGCTTTGGCTGAGAAGGAGGAGCTCAAGAGTGAAATTGATCAATGGGAAAGAGACTACGAGGCTATTGAGGACAAAGCTGCTATTGAAGTGAGTTGGGCCATTCTGAACACGCGCCATGATACCCTTGTGGAGGTTAGTCAAGAGGGTTTTAACTTGGATGCTGAGTTAGCTAAAATTAAAGAGACCATTGAAAAAATACAGCAAGGCCAAAGTTTCTCTTCACCCCTGGCTGATACTCCCGAGAACACTAAAGCTAATCATGGTGCGGTGGATGTCCCAGCTCCTTCAGACCAAATCGAGCCTTCTGTTGCTGATGATGTCGTCTTGAACTCTTCTTCTGAACCTGCCCCACAGTGAAAATTAATTTGTGAAGTTCGACTCCTTTTTTTTTGGTGAAATGTGTGGTGGTTTTACCCCTGGTTCCATTTTGGGGGTAATGTTTTTGCTGATAGCAAGCCCCCAGGTCTTTTCGAGGCTTTTTGTAAAAATGACAATCAGTTTATGACTAAGTTTATACTTAGTTTTAACTTAGTATTATAAAGTTTTCGTTTTAACTTAATCCTTTCGAGTTTCTGTTATACTCTTTTTGCCTTGTTTTCTTTTTAATAAGTCCAAGGTCTTGTTTTTAATTTGCGGGTTTTTGTCTTACCCTTTTGACTTTTTGCATTTTTTAGAAATGCTTTATTAATTTCATGGATCTTTGAATCAAACATGAATTATAAAAGAGGGCCTTTTTATATACGACACTTAATGAAGAAGACGTCTCAACTTCATAATGGTGTAAACATATGAAAGAAGAAATAGGAACACACATGTTTCGTGGAATAACTTTTGATAAAGTTTTTATTCTAACTTTGCCATCATACATGTATTTAAGTATCTTCTATAACTCTTCCGTAACTGTTTTCTTTACAAAGATTTGTAAAAAAGAAGATCCAAGGGTTTCTTTATGACACGTGACTAAATACTGCCTAAATTTATATATATGAATGTATTCTTCACAGATTTTTGAATCAGGCTTGTGTTTTTGACTCGTGACTTTGCTCTGAATTTTACACTTGTTGAGTAGACTTGTAAGCTTGACTTGAGATTAATTGTTCCAGTCTTCTGTCTTCCTTATACACATATTATATGTATATTAATATAGTCCCCCAAGTGTTTGAGTTTTGAAGTATGAAATCTCGAGCACTTGATTATTCCTTCCATGCGGTCCTTTTCCTGAAAAGGAAAAACATACGGGACTCGGAGGTATAACTTTAGATGTAGACTGATTAACCCATTCTATTTCTATCAGAATAGTTGTAACCCTAGACCGGGAATTATGTTTCTTCCGCGTTTCTTTCAGGTCTAAATTCATCATTTAGTGTGGGCTAGCTTTTTGCCTATCATCTAAAATCGTTAGTACAATTTTAACAAAAAATAAAATTGTAAATGAGGGATACCTGACCGTGGGTATTTCCTTTCCTTAGAAATAGTACTTCTTCAGATGAACAACATTCCAATTTGAGGGTAAGATCTTGCCGTCCAGGGTTTCAAGCTCATATGCACCCTTTCCTGCGATTCCATGAATCTTGTAAGGTCCTTCCAAATTTGGACTTAATTTTCCTACATTAACAGCCCTTGTGGATTGGAAAACTTTCTTAAGTACGTAGTCCCCAATCTTGAAGTATCTGAGATGAGCCTTCCGATTTTAATACCGCTCAATGACTTGTTTTTGTGATGCCATCCTTATTAGAGCAGTTTCTCTTCTTTCTTCAAGTAAATCCAAATTTACCCGCATCTCTTCTTCATTCGACTCTTCAGTACTCACTTGAGTATACCTCATGCTTGGCTCCCCTATTTCGACTAGAATTAAGGCTTCAGCTCCGTATACAAGTGAAAATGGTGTTTCTCCCGTACTTGTTTTTGATGTTGTTCGATAAGCCCATAAGACTCCAGGTAGTATCTCTGGCCAATTGCCTTTAGACTCTTCCAGTCTTTTCTTCAAGTTGTGGATAATGACTTTATTTGTTGATTCAGCTTGTCCATTACCCATCGGATGGTAAGGAGTTGAAGTAATCCTCCTAATTCGCCAACTTTGGAAAAATTCTGTGATTTGTGCACATATGAATTGCGGGCCGTTATCACATACGATTTCCTTTGGCACCCCGAATCGGCATATGATGTTCCGCCAGATGAAGTCTCTGACCTCTTTTTCTCGTACCTGTTTGAAAGCTCCCGCTTCTACCCACTTAGTAAAATAGTCAGTGAGCACTAATAAAAATCTTACCTTGCCTTTGGCTTGTGGTAGTGGACCTACGATATCCATCCCCCACTTCATAAAAGGCCATGGTGCAACGACTGGATGTAATAATTCAGTTGGTCGATGCATGTTGTTACTATATCTTTGGCACTTGTCACATTTTGCCACAAAATTTTCCGCGTCTTCTTCCATTTTTGGCCAATAATAGCCGGCTCTAATCATGGTTTTTACCAAAGATCTTTCTCCAGCATGATTTCCGCAATGTCCCTTGTGTATTTCTCTCATCACGTATTCGGTTTGAGAAGGCCCGAGGCATCTTGCTAGAGGACCACCGAACATTTTTCGGTAAAGATTGCGTTGATTTAAACAGTAGCGAACAGCTTTTTTGCGAAGTGCTTGAGCCTTTTTCTTATCTTTAGGTAAACTTCCATACTGCAAAAAATTGACAATCTCGTTCCTCCAATCCCAAGTTAGATTATTGTAATTTACCTCGTTTTTATCTTGATCAAGTACTGAATGAAACAAATGTATGACGGAAGCATTTTCTTCATTTGTTACTTCTGCAGCAGACGCAAGATTAGCTAGAGCGTCTGCCTCGGCATTTTCTTCCCTTGGTATCTGCATGACTTTCCAAGTTTGAAATTGCCTGACCAAATCCCGTGCCTTTTCCAGGTACTGCTGCATCCTCGCCTCTCTGGCTGTATAAGTCCCCTGCATCTGGTTAACTACGAGCTGTGAATCGCTTTTGATTACGACTTGCTCTATTCCGAGCTCTCGTGCCAATTCTAAACCTGCAATCACAACTTCATATTCTGCCTCATTATTAGTAATAGGATGACATTTTATGGCTTGTCGTATAGTTTCTCCCGTAGGTGGTACCAAAATAATGCCTAGACCTGCTCGGCTGCTCCTTTTACATTTGATGAACCATCAGTAAATAAGGTCCAAGTACCTGGATTAGACCCGTTAAATACCTGCAGTTCTTTTTCTGCCTCCAGTTGTATTCCCTGACTAAAATGTGCTAAAACTTGTGACTTTATTGCAGTTCTTGGTTGATATGTAATGTCATATCGCTTAGCTCTATAGCCCATTTGGCTAGTCTACCTGATAACTCTTGTTTATGCAGTATATTACGTAAGGGATAAGCGGTTACTACAGAGATAGGATGACATTAAAAATAAGGCCTTAACTTCCTAGATGCCATAATTAACGCGAGTGCAAGTTTTTCTAGATGAGGATATCGAGTCTCAGCATCTAATAATGACTTACTAACATAATAAATCGGAGATTGTTTACCTTGGTCCTCTCGAACTAACACAACACTTACCGCTACTTCTGAAACAGCAAGGTAAATGAGTAGTTTTTCCCCATCTTTTGATTTTGCAAGAAATGGTGGATTTGATAGGTATACTTTCAAATTTTTAAGCGCCTGTTGACATTCTTCAGTCCATTCAAATTGATCTTGCTTTTTTAGATCTGAAAAGAACCTGAAACATTTTTTCGATGACTTGGAAATAAATCTTCCCAAAGCAGCTATTCTTCCTGTAAGTCCCTATACTTCTTTTTTACTCGTCAGTATATCCGGAATTTCTTCAATAGCTTTAATCTGTGCGTGATTTACTTCAATGCCACGGTTAGAAACAAGAAATCCCAAGAACTTACCTGATGAAACTCCAAACGCGCATTTCTCAGGGTTTAATTTCATGTTAAACTTACGAAGAATCTAAAATGTATCAGAAAAGTGTCGAATATGATCCCCTACTTGTTGTGACTTGACCAGCATATCATCTATGTAAACCTCCATGGTTTTCCCTAGGAATTCTTGAAACATTTGGTCACCAGTATTTGATATGTGGCTCCAGCATTCTTGAGTCCGAATGGCATTACTTTGTAACAGTAAGTCCCCCTGTCTGTGATGAAGGAAGTCTTTTCTTCATCTAGAGGATCCATTTTAATCTGATTATATCCTGAATAGGCATCTAAAAAACTTAACAATTCATGCCCTACAGTAGCATCGATTAGTTGATCTATGTGCGGTAATGGAAAAGAATCTTTAGGGCAAGCTTTATTCAGATCAGTATAATCTAGACAAACTCGCCACTTACCATTCCTTTTAGGTACTACAACAATATTAGCCAACCAATCTGGATACTTTACCTCGCGGATAGACCGAATTTTTAAAAGTTTTTGCACTTCATCTTGAATCACCTGGTTCTTGAAGGAGCCTTACTTCCTTTTCTTTTGTTTGACAGGTGGGTATGATGGATCTTCATTTAATTTGTGGGTCATTACCTCCGGTGGTATAGTTGTCATATCTGAATGGGACCAAGCAAAACAATCTGCGTTAGCTTTTAAAAATTCAATCAACTTACGTTTCATTTCCGGGCTGAGGTTGGTTCCAATGTAGACTTTTCTGTCTGGCCAATGTACAAATAGCGCCACAGCCTCCAGTCCTTCGATCGTTGTTTTGATATTTTCATTTTCCTCTGGTTCCTGAATAGTATCGGGCCCCGAATCTACATCTGTTTGCCCATCTTCAGTTGAGGTTCATGTTGATGCGTCCTCAACTACATTCTGTGATTGCTATTTTTCGTCACTTTCTGCTTTTGAGTCTGCCACGGAATTAATGCTTCGTGAAGCTTGTTGGTCACCACGGATTTGTCGTATCCCCCATTGTGATGGAAATTTGATAACTTGATATAAGGTAGATGGAGCAGCGTCCATTTCGTGAATCCAATGTCTGCCGAGAATCATATTGTAGGCCATATCCATTTCTACCACCTGATATTTCGTATCTTTGACCACTTCTTCTGCGAATGCGGTGAGTATTATCTCCCCTTTTGTTACGACGCTCGAGTTGTCAAAACCAGATAAGGTGTGTGCCTTGCGTACCAGCTTATCATCAGCTTGCATCTAGTTTACCACTCTTAACAGAATGATATTCACGGAACTACCTGGATCAATCAAAACTCGTTTTACATTAGTGTCATTTACAAGTAAAGATATTACCAGTGCATCATTATGCGGGGTTAGCACGCCATCTGCATCTGCATCATCAAATGTAATACTATCTTCTTCCAAACTTGTCGAACTCGCTTCCCGTGTGTAACTGTTATTTTTGACACTTTCTTTGCTGCCGTATATGTTACGCCATTTATCTCTTCTCCTCCACTTATGGCATTAACCGTCCTTTTTGGTGAAGGGGGTTTTGGAGGCTCCTGCCTATTCTTCATATATGCTTGCTTTCCCTTTTCACTAAACAATTTGGTTAAATACCCTTGTTTTAATAAATGTTAACTTCACCTTGCAGCAATCTACAATCCGCCGTTTTGTGACCGTGATCGTTGTAAAACTCGCACCATAAATCTGGATTTCTTCTGTTCGGGTTTGATCTCATTTCTTTTGGCCAGCGTACCTTGTCTCCCATGCTCCTTAAAACAGCCACCAACTCGGATGTGCTAACATTAAAATTGTAACCGCCGATCTTTGCCTTCGAGCTTTTGTCATCATCTCGCGTCTCTCGCGAGTTTCGTTCTTTTCTGAACCTTGATGATGAACCTGACTCTCTATCTCTTGATCTATGATCGTACCTTGGGTTTTCCTGTTTTGAACGCGAGTCTCTTCCTGCTGGTCCCATGTAAGGTTCGTACCTATTTTTACCGGACCTTTTTTCAGTTTTAGCTCGCCTTGAACATACTCTTTCATCCCTTCGAGACTAAATGATGGTATCTTCTTCTATCCGCAGCTTCGTGTTGTATCTATTATAAATATCATTCCAAGTTATTGCTGGAAATTCTCGCAAAATTTCTTTGAGTCTCCTCGCAGCTTCCGAACTTTTGCCAATTAAATTACTGGTGAAGGCCATAGCTGCCCAATTATCAGGTACGCGTGGCAACATCATCCTTTCACGCTGAAATCTGTCTACGAATTCCCTGAGCAGCTCCGTATCACCTTGTTTTATTTTAAAAATGTCCTCCATTCGTTTTCAACCTTTTGAGCTCCCGAATGTACCTTGATAAATGAATCTGCAAGCTCAGCAAAAGAATCAATAGAATTTTCAGGTAAAAGAGAATACCATGTTAATGCTCCCTTCATGAGTGTTTCTCCGAATTGTTTAACCAATAATGATTTAATTTCTTTCTTGGTCAAGTCGTTGCCTTTTACACCGGTCGTGAATGCAGTCACGTGATCCCGAGGATCAGTTGTCCCATCATATTTTGGAATATCGGGCATCTTGAACTTCTTTGGAATTGGTAAAGGAGCGGCACTTGGCTTCGAAGTTTATTGAGAATATTTGTCCATATCTATTCCCTTAATTACGGGCGGCACTCCAAGTATCTTCTCTATGCGATCGCTTTGCTCCTTGAGCTGTTTCTGCAAAGTTAGTACAAAATTTTGTAAATCAGAATTAACTGGGTTACCTGACCCTCCATCACGAGATTCGCTAGGAGTTCCTCCACTGCCCGAGTTAACAAGTCCTGAGCGAGGATTTTCTAAAGTGTTGTTGTTTGGAGTAGGTGTTGGTGGCACAACCGGCAGCTGGATAGCGAAAGCCGCAAGAGCATTGCTGACCTGTTGAGCGATCAACTTTATCAAAGCTTCATTAATAGCCTCATCATTTTCTAACTGATCATTCATATGTGACTGAGATCCATTAGGAGTTCCTTCTCGAGATTGTCGAGGAGAATTTCGTGTGGAAGGGACTGGAGTTCCATTGCCTTGCGGATTCTCCTGGTGTTGATGGTCTCTTGGGTTGTTGTCATTGACAATCGACATGATTGGTTTGACAAAAGAGTCGATTTAGAAAGTAATAGATTATCAGATTCCCGGTAACAGAACCAATTTGTTTAACCAGAAAATTGGAATTTCGGTCAAAGCTAAATTTTAGAAGAACTCGAGTTACTGATAATCAAATTTGGAACAAATAAGAAGAATTGATTTGAACGATAGCTGAGTAAAAGAAAGCAAAGTAAATCAGTGTATTCCAATAATATTTTGTCCCCTTACAAATGTTTATTCCTCTCCTTTTATAGCTATTTCTAAGTAATACGTTTCTTTCCTCTCATAACAGAGCCATTATGAGTAATTAATGTCATTAATGCAACGTTATAATAAGCAATCGTAACTGTTTCGTGAAGATTCTGTAACGTTTTCTATTATTGACGCTCATTAATTACGGATAATACGTATCTATACTTTTTGCTATCTAGGTTCATTCCTCCGATGTCTCTTCAAATTATCAGGAGGTCCGAGTAGCCGTTCCTTCCTATTTTCTTGAATCTCTGTCCGTGCCTGTTGAAGCTCGTGTCTCTTCAACTATTTTTTGCCAACTGTCATTCTTTTATTAATCCACGTGTCTTGACATGTCAGCACATAATTAATTCCATATGTTAACTTGATTTTTCCCAATACAGTTTAAGACCACAAGTTTTAAATATCTTATAGTCATACAAATGTTATGGCAATGTTTAAGACCGTCACTTCAAAAAATTTTCTATTCTTGTTAAACTTTGTGTCCAGTCAAATCGAAAAAAATACAGTATATTAGTCATCACTATTTGGAATGAGTAGGAATCTAAAAGCTTATCAAAGAAAAGAAATTTAGATATTGAAATGTGAAATTATTGAGACAAGAAAAAAGCATGTATCAAAGAATATACGAAGAGGCACATTTTCTTCTCTACGAGAAGAGATTATGTATACACTGCTCTTTTGCCGGCAGCATATATATAAGTATGTATAAAAAGGAAACTGTATGAGTCAAAATCTGATCACAAGTGGATTACCATTAAGGGGAACGTAAGGGGTCGACCAAGCTATTGACGTATCCGTAAGGCGTAATGGCGACGAGCGTCTCGGCCACTGCCGAGATCGCGCCATCGAGAAGGCTTGCACAGCAGAATATATGCGGTCATGTTTGAGCAAGCGAAGAGGAAGATAGTCAAGAAAGGGTATGCTGGTAAAAGACCTATTGGAAATGTATATAAAATACTGCTAGTTAAGTCAGTCATAGTTAGTTAGTGGAAAGGACACGTGACTAGTATGTCCAGCTGTCATTCTCTTTTACTTTGTATAAAAGGAAGGTTCACTTCCTTGTCTAATATACAGAAACAAAAAGTACAGAAAAAGCTCTCTAAAATCTTCCACTGTTCCATTCCCTTTCAATGGCATTAGCTTATAACCGATTCACTGCTAGTTTTGACATGCTATAAGAGCAGCGTTCGTGAGGATCGGAGCTCCGACGTGAAGACCTGAGCAATTCTCGCTGGAAAGTTCATCTTCATAGAATCGAAGAAATCAACGAACGAGGAGTCTCAATTGGCTCAATTTGCTAAGTATAATGGCAAAAAATGAGGTGACGATGCTCGATCACAATCATCCATTGTTCCTCCAGGCCGGAGATGCACTAGGTTTGGTTTTGATTCCCGTAAAACTCACTGGCCCTCAAAATTATGCTTGATGGAGTAGAGCTATGAAATTAGCTCTGCGAGGAAAAGGAAAATTAGGGTTTGTGGATGGAAATTGTCCAAAAAGTAGATATAAAGGAGAATTAGTTGAACAATGGGAAAAATGTAACGCTATAGTGCTGTCATGGTAGGAACTATAGTAGCGAGTGAAGTAATGCCTAGCATAATGTTTGCTTCGGATGCTAAGAAAATATGGAGTGATGTCCAGGAAAGGTTCGATAGATCGAATCTAACGAGAATCTATCATTTGTGGACGGAGATCGCGACAATGAGATAGAATACAGACTCAGTCACTACTTACTTCTCGAAAATGAAAGACTTGTTGGATGAACTAGACATTTTAGCTCCATTGTCAAGATGTGACTGTGAGGAGGCAAGACCTACTATTGAACACTTGAAATCGCAACTCCTACTGCAATTTTTGATGGGATTGAATGAGAGCTATAGCAACATTAGGAGCAATATATTGTCAAGGAGACCTGTTGTTACAGTAAATGAGGCGTATGCCATTGTTATGCAAGAGGAAAGCCAAAGAACCTGGGTGTAGTTGACAACAAAGAGCCATTTAATCTGTTGGCAGGGAAAGCTCAAATGGTTAGACCTAAAACTCCAAGACTAGTATGTGAACACTCTAGATATAAGGGGCATCTAAAGGAAAATTGCTACAAGATTGTTGGCTATCCGACAGATTTTAAAAGCAAGAAGAGGTCAGGGCAACAAGGTGGAGTGTGGCAAAACAACAACAACTTCAACCAAGGGCAGTTCAGAGGAACAAATCAGAACAACACCAAAGCACTAGTGGGAGCAGCAATGAAACGGGCATACCAGTCTCGATCTCTGTCATCTTCAGGGCTAACTAATACTCTATTACTTGTGGCCACAAGTGAAAAAACTCCTTCACGAAATAGTTTAGGAGAGTAAAGATGAAGAAGATGACGGAAAGTAAAAGGCATAGAAGCCAAGTTTGACAAATAACGGAGGCATGCAACAGCTCTCCAAACAATAGGACCAATCTGTCCTAAGCACACATTGAAATAACGGCAGAATTTGATGATCACTGGATCAATAGGAGGTTTAAAGCCTAGGGTAAAATGATATTTATAGACGAAGGAATAACCAGTTTGATATGAAGTTATTCTTTGGTAGGAACCAGGAACTAAAATTGGGAAGTCAGGTTTCCAATAACATTCCTTCGGACGAGAGCAAAGAGACCAGTTGTAATCAGAGTTGGGTAACGATCAACACGATCAAGAGAAACAACCATGGAAGACACTTGACTCTTCATGGACTCACTATCGGTCTCAAAGGATAGTTCTTGAGGAACAATTTCATCAACAGTGGGTTCACGTAAAGTTTCAGTTGAATCTTTATCTCTATAAGAAGATCCTGGGGTTACAGAAGCCCTAGGTCTAGAAGAAGACGGATTGCCTGCACTACTTTGAGAAGGGGAACCACGGGTAGAAATATAACCGAGGCTACGCAGCCTACCACCTCTTCTACTTTTAATAGGTGCATTAGAGGAAGCAAATTCGTCGACAATAAGTACTCCTTCATCCTTAACCAAAGGTCTCAAGTTCGAGTCTTGAGAATAAATTCGTCTTCGGTAGGGAGCACCTTATCCCCAAATTTTTCAGCGTGAACACCGATTAGTCGGACCTAAAAGTGGGTACCAAACACTGAGACACCAGGTGAAAATAATTATTAAAAAAACCTCTTTCTCGAGAGAGTCAATCAACTCAAACCATTGATATAGAAGGTCAAATATGTATTGTAGAGGCTAACTGCCCAGACCTCATTGAGATAACTCTATGTCAATGATTACCATAAATTAACTAAGCCTCAATCTTAAACTGGTCAAGAGAGATGAGACCAACACTATTACAAAAGAAAGGTTTCATTGTACTGAAATCAGTTGGAAATTAATGGAGTAACTATATTCTGATTCAAACAAAAACACATTCGTGAGTTTGATGATTGTTGGGGTTTTATGTATTTAAGTATATTAAATACTTAAAAGAGGGTGAATGGGAAATGGAGGGAAATGAAATTCTTGAGTGAAATTTTAAGTTTCCCCCATTGGCAAAGGGACATTGTCCCATATTGGAAGAGGAAGAGGATTTTTATGGGTATATAAGCAATTGCTGTTCTTCTAGCTCTTAAAGAGTTGAGAAGAAGGCAAGCCTCGCGCCTTCGTCGTCGTCGCTCGTCTCGGTTTCGGCTTCGGCTTCGGATTCGGATTCGGTCAAATGATCGATTGATTGATGTCACACCTCCTTTTTCCTACTACACCCCCGAAAGAGGGTATAAGTAAAGGGAGTTATTTCCAACTTGAAGTGACAATCGAAACGGGATTCATTTTATCAAAAATTCAGAGTCGCCACTTGGGAGATTTATGGTGTCCCAAGTCACCGGTTTAGAATCTCGAATCGAGGAGATTTGACTCTGTTTAATGTCCGCGAAACACAGAAATCCGAGTAAGGAATTCTGCTAACCCGGGAGAAGGTGTTAGGCACTCCCGAGTTCCGTGGTTCTAGCACGGTCGCTTTGATCATACTTGGCTCATTAAACTATTTAATTACTGATTTTAGAACCTATATGCTTTTGCTTCCTTTACCGCTTTTAATTAAGAAAATTATCTGGAAACGGGTTACGCGTACGTATACCCGCTCGTTTGGCGCGTCAAAAATCATGTCACGCGAACGTGTCCACAATTAATAACGCTTTATTATTATTAAGAAGATTTGGGCCGAAGTTGCGCGAACGCATACTCCGGTTTTGTTTTTAGAAGAGTAATTGTGTTACGCGAACGTATACACGATCACACTTAGTATTTTAAAACGGGCCTAAAGGATATTCTACGAAATATTAGTCATTTTTAATATCTAGGTCATAAAGCTCATACGAGGGCCACAGAAAAACCAATTAATAGCCCACGAAAACCTATTTTTATTACTAGGAAAGTTTGATCGGAATTGCGTGAACGCATACTCCAAATTGATTTTAGAATTGTGATCATGTTACGCGAACGTATACACAATCACAATGATAGGGGAAAGTAGGCTCACTGAATCTTTCTCTTCACATTTCAGTGCAATGACATTGCATAGTCTGGCAAATTCATCCAAATTTAACTAACTTCAAACAAAGGAATTCATGAAATGAGCAGAACAACAAAACTGGAAGACAATATAGGCAATTTCATGGTTGAGAACAGATTTCCATTACAGAAAGGATTTATTCCTATTCTTCAAAGACCATCTGGTTCCATGTAAAAATATGAGAAGCTTATTAAGCTTATTGCACAGAGAGGTCTACTTATTGCACAGAGAGATCTGCTTATTGCACCACATAG
>NC_031995.1:111881035-111884800 GCF_001879085.1 Nicotiana attenuata | reverse complement strand
ATTCCCTTGTTCTTCAGGTGGGCGCCTGATTGCTGAAATTGAAAAGTATTCCCTTGTTCTTCAGGTGGGCGCCCGATTGCTGAAATTAAAAAGTATTCCCTTGTTCTTCAGGTGGGCGCCTGATTGCTAAAATTGAAAAGTGGGCGCCTGATTGCTGAAATTGAAAAGTATTCCCTTGTTCTTCAGGTGGGCGCCTGATTGCTAAAATTGAAATGTATTCCCTTGTTCTCCAGGTGGGCGCCTGATTGCAACAAAATAAACGACAAAGAAAATTTTTGCCCCAGTTTCAATCAAAGAAAACTTTGTTAATGTGAAATGGTGATTAGCTGCTGGCATTCTTGTTGGCCATGCTCCCGTTTTCGACTTCACCCTGACTTGCTTCCTGGATTTGCTTTGGCTTGCCACGATTTCCCAGTTAACTTTCAATCCTCTGATCTCGATGACCCACATGTTTTACTTCATCTTGCTGTTTGGTGTTCCTGTTCCCTTCTTGTGAACCTTGCCTCTTCCTTGCAAACATCTGATTATTCCACTGATTTTTATTGGTCCTTCATGTTTTACTCTCTTTTGACATGTCTCCACCTTGTTGTGCCACCCAACTGGGAAGCTGGTAGTTAGCTTTGACATCCTTCTTTTGTTTTTTGAATAGAACTGACACTGAAACGTCTTATAGACAAATTTCGAGAAAATGAAATGCAATGACCTCGAAGGTTTTGAGGATAGAAAAACTCTGAAAATGAATGAGCGGTAATGAAGAGAAAAGGACAGGACTTATCTGAGCGGAAAGGCTGATTCTATTGATCGTGCCATGCATTTTGGATCCCAACCTAGTCTGTCCAACCAATAAATTGTCAATTACCACGTTTGTTGTCTCATACTTTCAACCACAGACTTCCTTCATTTGCACATCTGAAGACTCACTTTCGCCTTACGGTGCCCATGAGGGTTTTCACCAATAAGACTCTCTCATTTTTAATATCTCTCAAACTCACTTCGCCTTACGGTGCCCGTGAGGGTTTTCACCAATAAGACTCTCTCATTTCATCATTTTCCTTCTGGCACCAGAGTGTTGTCCCCAACAAGAATAACTTTACCTGCTTGTATTGACATTTATTAAGATTGATCAGAAGGTCTTTCTTTGGACCGTAATGTGGCTTTTGGATGAGTTTTAGAAAGAAAGGTATAAAAGCTCAAAATAATTCAGACGTGGGTTCAATATTACAACTTTCGGAATCATATCTTTTGTAACCACCATAACTTCTGCCCCAGTTTCCTTCCTGGGGATTATTTGGATTTTTCTTTTGTTATGACTGAACCTCAGTGAGGCTGCCTACGTACCCTTTCGGGATCAAGTCAAACGTAGTTCAGACCATAAAACTACGTTCGTTGTTGCGGTCTTTCCCTTTTCTTCCATTTTTCTTTTCTTTCTTTTCATTTATTTTCCTTTCCTTTTCTTTCTTATTTTTCTGTTTTACTCACTGTTTTTTTCTTTTCCTTTTTTTTTCTTTTCTTCTCTTTTTTTTTATTTTTCACTGTTTTTCTCTTGTTTCTCCATTTCTTTCCCTGCTCGGGCTTACGAGCTTGATTATTGATTCCGAAAGAGGGGTATGCAAGAAAGTAATTAAGGCTCAAAGGGGTAACAAGGGATAAAGTGTTTAGATAGCAGAATAAAATGCCTTCGTCATTTCAATCTCAAAATATGCCAAATACAGTCAGGTACACAAAGATAAAGAAATCATACATAATATCTCTTGACTGCATCAGAATTGATAGCCATTTCTACACATTTCCCTTCTACGTCCGTTAGATATAAAGTGCCATTGGACAACACTCTGGTTACAACAAATGGCCCTTGCCAGTTCGGGGCGAACTTTCCTTTTGCCTCAGCCCAATAAGGTAGGATACGTCTCAGCACCAACTGCCCTACTTCGAACCTCCACGGACGCACCTTCTTGTTATATGCTCTTGCTATCCTCTGTTGGTATAGCTGACCGTGACACACTGCTGCCAATCTCTTCTCATCAATCAAACTTAGTTGTTCCAGGCGGGCTTTAACCCATTCATCATCATCAATCTCTGCCTCAGCGATGATCCGGAGGGACGGGATTTCAACTTCTGCGGGTATTACTGCTTCGGTTCCATATACCAATGAATAGGGAGTCGCTCCTACTGAAGTACGGACAGTAGTGCGATACCCTAACAAGGCAAAAGGTAGTTTTTCATGCCATTGCCTGGATCTCTCCACCATCTTCCGAAGTATTTTCTTGATATTCTTGTTAGCTGCTTCGACTGCCCCATTTGCTTTAGGGCGATATGGGGTAGAATTGTGGTGCATGATCTTAAACTGCTGACATGTCTCGGCCATCAAATGACTATTGAGATTGGCACCATTATCTGTGATGATTACCTTCGGGATCCCAAACCGGCATATGATATTTGAATGTACGAAATCGACAACTGCCTTCTTAGTCACAGATTTGAAGGTTTTTGCCTCCACCCATTTAGTGAAATAATCAATAGCTACCAAAATGAATCTATGTCCATTTGATGCTGCTGGCTCAATCGGTCCAATAACATCCATTCCCCAGGCAACGAACGGCCATGGTGCCGACATTGTATGCAATTCAGAGGGCGGAGAATGAATCAAATCTCCATGTATCTGACATTGATGACATTTGCGCACGAAACTGATGCAATCCCGTTCCATAGTAAGCCAATAATACCCTGCTCGGAGGATCTTCTTTGCCAATATATATCCACTTATATGAGGCCCACAAACTCCCGCATGTACCTCAGCCATGATAACTGTAGCCCGTCTGGCATCTATGCATCTCAATAACCCAAGATCTGGCGTTCTTTTGTACAACACTCCTCCACTGAAGAAAAATCCGCTTGCCAAGCGTCGAATTGCTCTCTTTTGATCCCTTGTAGCCTGTGTCGGGTATACTCCCATCCGGAGATATTCTTTTATGTCATGGAACCAAGGCTCACCATCAAACTCTTCCTCCACCACATTACAATAGGCGTGCTGGTCTCGAACCTGAATATGTAACGGATCCACGTAAGCCTTGTCCGGATGATGCAACATTGATGCCAAAGTGGCCAAAGCGTCAGCAACCTCATTGTGCATCCTTGGAATGTGTTTGAAATCTATTGACTGAAACCGTTGACAAAGTTCATGCAAGCACTGCCGGTATGGTATGAGCTTCAAGTCCCGTGTTTCCCACTCTCCCTGAATCTGGTGTACAAGAAGATCCGAGTCACCCATGACCAAGATTTCCTGGCACCCATGTCTATAGCCAGTCTTAGTCCCAGGATACAGGCTTCGTACTCAGCCATGTTATTGGTGCAATAGAAACGAAGTTGAGCAGTGACAAGGTAGTGCTGCCCTGTCTCAGAAATCAGTACTGCTCCTATTCCGACACCCTTGGCATTGGCAGCTCCATCAAAGAACAGTTTCCATCCAGGCTTCTCGACCTGTTCTAATTCTTCAGCATGCATTACCTCCTCGTCCGGGAAGTATGTTTTCAAAGGCTCATATTCGTCGTCAACGGGATTCTCAGCTAGATGATCGGCCAGTGCTTGTGCTTTCATGGCGGTCCGAGTCACGTAGACAATATCAAACTCCGTAAGCAGGATTTTCCATTTCGCCAGTCTCCCTGTGGGCATGGGCTTTTGAAAAATATACTTCAATGGGTCCAACCGAGAGATGAGATAGGTAGTATATGCTGACAAGTAATGTTTCAACTTTTGCGCTACCCAGGT
>NC_031995.1:111878503-111880935 GCF_001879085.1 Nicotiana attenuata | reverse complement strand
GGAATCAAGGGTCTGGTCCAGGAGTCCGTCACCATATTATCACCAACCTCGCCCTCACCCCCAAGCTTATCCACATACTCCATATGGCCCACCACAGCATTACTACCCACCTCTTACTCCCCATTTCTCCGTCCATCATGCGCAGACATACCCCAACCCCTACCCATGCACAATGGCGTGCACCTACTCCCCAAAATACTTACCCATCTCAAAACACCTACCCACCCCCAAGAACCAACAAAAATGCCGCTGGAACCAGTTACCGACCCAACCCCGCATTTAAGAATGATAGGCTGCAAAAGAAGAAGACTTTTACTCCCTTGGGTGAATCTTATACCAGCCTGTACCACAGATTAAGGCAGTTGGGCATGTTGAACCTGATCGAACCCAAATTACCAAACCCTCCCCCAAGGAACTTGGACCATTCAGTAAACTGTGAGTATTGCTCAGGAGCACCTGGACATGACACGGAGAAATGTTGGCATCTGAAAACTGCCATTCAGGAACTTATTGATACACGGAGAATTGAGGTGCAGGCTCTGGAGACTCCCAATATCACGCAAAATCCGCTACCAATTCATCATGAGGCTCACATGATCGAGTTAGTGCAGAAGGGGGAATGCAAGAAGCCGTCACAAACTGTGATGATGATTAAGGCTAGTGAAGCTAAAGCAAACGAGAAGTTGGTCGATGGGAAAACCCTGGTCTCAATGGACCGGACAGTCAGAAAACCAATGATGATAATAGAACCAGAGCCTGTTAAGGTGACAATACCAGGAGCAGTTGTTAAGCCTGTGTTGGTTGTAAAAGGCGCTCGAACAGAGCCAGTTATCATTAAACCAGTGACCCAGTTGCCTGTGGTTAGTGAGAAAGCTGTCCCGTGGAACTATGACAGAGTGACTGTGATGTACCAAGGAAAGGAAGTTAAAGAAGAAATGTGTGAAACTCATGGGTTGACTAGATCAGGGAGGTGCTTTGTCCCTGAAGAATTGAGAAGGGTTAAAGCGGCTAAAGACAATCTGGCACCGACAAAGAGGGCTGTTACTGAAGAAGAAGCTGAAGAATTCCTGAAAAAGATGAAGGCTCAGGACTATTCGATTGTGGAACAATTGAGAAAAACCCCGGCACAGATCTCATTATTGTCCTTATTGATCCATTCGGATGAACACCGCCGGGCGTTGATGAAGATTCTAAACGAAGCTCATGTGCCAGATAAAATCACTGTGAATCATCTTGAGAAGATTGCAAACAAAATTTTTGAGGTGAACAGGGTAACATTTTCTGATGATGAGTTGCCATTGGAAGGAACTGAACATAATAGAGCTCTTTACCTCACAGTGAAGTGTGAAGATTCAGTGGTAACTCGGGTGCTAATTGATAATGGGTCTAGTGCAAACATTTGCCCTCTTTCCACTCTAGAAAAGTTGAAAGTTGACAGGGAAAGAATTCATACAAATAGCATCTGTGTACGGGGATTTGACGGCGGAGGGAAAGACATAGTGGGAGATATTTTGTTGGAGCTAACAATAGGACCTGCGGAATTCACTATGGAGTTTCAAGTGCTCGATGTCAGCGTTTCCTACAATCTTTTATTGGGACGGCCCTGGATTCATGCCGCAAAAGGCGGTACCGTCTACTTTGCATCAAATGGTTAAATTTGAATGGGATCGGCAGGAGATCGTGGTCCATGGAGAGGATAATTCTTGTAATGCTATTACATCCTTCGAGGAAGTTGAAAATGACAAAGGCCCGTGGGTGTACCAAGTCATGGACGCAGTGTCAGTTGATAAAATCTCGGAAGGGGAGTGTGTTCCTATGCCCAAGATAGCTGCCGCATCTGTTATGGTAGCTTCAGAGATGATAAGGAATGGATTCTTGCCCGGAAAGGGGTTGGGTGCTTCACTGCAGGGAATCATACAGCCAGTGTCTCTTCCCAGAAATCTGGACACTTTCGGGCTAGGTTTCAAACCCAATGCTGCTGACATAAGGAGAGCCAAAAAGATGAAAAAGAGAGTGTGGACCCTACCAAAACCCATTCCTCGCCTTTCCCGTTCCTTCGTCCGGCCTGGTACTAAACAACGCCCAGCAACAGCACTACCAAATTCCATGGTGACAGAACCTGACAAAGAGCTGATCGAAAAGTTTGAAAGGGTGTTCAATGAAGTGAATATGGTGGAACCAGGCGAAGGTCCGAGTAAAGTTGATGTGCAGTTCGTGGGGTCTCAGGCCAAGCTCAATAACCGGGAAGCTACTCCTCTTCCAACTCGGAAGGAGTCGTGGTAGTTAGCTTTGGATTTTCCTTTGAGTATTAGATCTGGATTATTGCCAGGATTGTAATTCAGATTTCTATGTTCCGTCCATTTGGATGAGTTTAAACTTTGTTCTTTTACAATTTTAATGAAATGCAATTTCCTTCTCTCTTCACTCCTGAT
>NC_031995.1:111873932-111877640 GCF_001879085.1 Nicotiana attenuata | reverse complement strand
TCTTTGATGGAGCTGCCAATGCCAAGGGTGTCGGAATAGGAGCAGTACTGATTTCTGAGACAGGGCAACACTACCCCGTCACTGCTCAACTTCGTTTCTATTGCACCAATAACATGGCTGAGTACGAAGCATGTATCCTGGGATTGAGATTGGCTATAGACATGGGTGTCCAGGAAATCTTGGTCATGGGTGACTCGGACCTTCTTGTACACCAGATTCAGGGAGAGTGGGAGACACGAGATTTGAAGCTCATACCATACCGGCAGTGTTTGCATGAACTACGTCAACGGTTTTAATCAATAGATTTCAAACACATTCCAAGGATGCACAATGAGGTTGCCGACGCTTTGGCCACTTTGGCGTCAATGTTGCATCACCCGGACAAGGCTTACGTGGATCCGTTACAGATTCAGGTTCGAGATCAGCATGCCTATTGTAATGCGGTGGAGGAAGAGTTTGATGGTGAGCCATGGTTCCATGACATAAAAGAATACCTCCGGATGGGAGTATACCCGACACAAGCTACAGGGGATCAAAAGAGAGCAATTCGACGCTTGTCAAGCGGATTTTTCTTCAGTGGAGGAGTGTTGTACAAGAGAACTCCAGATCTTGGGTTATTGAGATGCATAGATGCCAGACAGGCTACAGTTATCATGGCTGAGGTACATGCGGGAGTTTGTGGACCTCATATGAGTGGATACATATTGGCAAAGAAGATCCTTCGAGCAGGTTATTATTGGCTTACTATGGAACGGGATTGCATCAGCTTCGTGCGCAAATGTCATCAATGTCAGATACACGGAGATTTGATTCATTCTCCACCATCTGAATTGCATACAATGTCAGCACCATGGCCGTTTGTTGCCTGGGGAATGGATGTTATTGGTCCGATTGAGCCAGCAGCCTCAAATGGGCACAGATTCATTTTGGTAGCTATTGATTATTTCACTAAATGGGTGGAGGCAAAAACTTTCAAATCCGTGACTAAGAGGGCAGTTGTCGATTTCGTACATTCAAATATCATATGCCGGTTTGGGATCCCGAAGGTAATCGTCACAGATAATGGTGCCAATCTCAATAGTCATTTGATGGCCGAGACATGTCAGCAGTTTAAGATCATGCACCGCAACTCCACTCCATATCGTCCTAAGTCAAATGGGGCAGTTGAGGCAGCTAACAAGAATATCAAGAAAATACTTCGAAAAATGGTAGAAGGGTCAAGGCAATGGCATGAAAAGTTACCTTTTGCTTTGGTAGGCTATCGCAGTACTGTCCGCACTTCAGTAGGAGCGACTCCCTACTCATTGGTGTATGGAACTGAAGCAGTAATACCCGCAGAGGTTGAAATCCCGTCCCTCCGAATCATCGCAGAGGCAGAGATTGATGAGGATGAATGGGTTAAAGCCCGCTTGGAATAACTAAGTTTGATTGATGAGAAGCGATTGGCAGCAGTGTGTCACGGTCAATTGTATCAACGAAGAATGGCAAGAGCATATAACAAGAAAGTGCGTCCGGAAGTTCGAAGTAGGACAGTTGGTGCTCAGGCGTATCCTACCTCATTGGGCTGAGGCAAAAGGAAAGTTCGCCCCAAACTGGCAAGGGCCATTTGTTGTAACCAGAGTTTTGTCCAATGGCGCTCTATATCTAACGGACGTGGAAGGAAAATGTGTAGAAATGGCTATCAATTCTGATGCAGTCAATAGATATTATGTATGATTTTCTTTATCTTTGTGTACCTGATTGTATTTGGCATGTTTTGAGATTGAAATGATGAAGGCATTTTGTTCTGCTACCCAAACACTTTATCCTTTGTTATCCCTTTGAGCCTTATTATATTTCCTTTCGTATCCCTCTTTCGGAATCAATAACAAAACTCGAAAGCCCGAGCAGGGAAAGTCAGCGGAGAAACAAGCAAAAAAAAACAGTCCAAAAGAAAGGAAAAGAAAAGAGAAGAAAAGGAAAAGAAAAAAAGAAGAAAAGGAAAAGAAAAAAAAGAGAAAAGAAAGAGAAAAGGAAAAAAAAATAAAAGAAAAGAGAAGGAAAAGAAAAGAAATGAAAAGAAAGAAAGGGAGAAGTAGAAGAAAAAAGGATCGCCACAGTAAAGTAGTTCTATGGCCTGAACTACGTTTGACTTGATCCCGAAAGGGTACGTAGGCAGCCTCTCTCTGAGGTTCAGTCACAACAGAAGAAAAATCCAAGAATCCCCAAGAAAGAAACTGGGGCAGAAGTTATGGTTGTCGCAAGGGATATGATTCCGAAAGTTGTAATGTTGAACCCACATTTGAGTTATTTTGAGCCTTTATACCTTTCTTTCTAAAAAACCCGCCCAAAAGCCACATTACGGTCCAAAGAAAGACCTTCTGATCAATTTCAAGAAATGCTAATACGGTTAGGTAAAGCGACTCTTGTTGGAGACAACACTCTGGTGACAACAGGAAAAGGATAAAATGAGAGAGTCTTATCGGTGAAAACCCTCACGGGCACCATAGGGCGATGTGAGTTGAGAGAAATGAAAATGAGAGAGTCTTATTGGTGAAAACCCTCACGGGCACTGTAAGGCGAAAGTGAGATCTTTCAGTTGGGCAAATGAAAGAAGTCTGTGGTTGAAGGTTGTTTGAAACATGGCAAAACAAGCAAGGTTTGAGTTTGGTGAGAGTCGGGCGTGAAAGTATGAGACAACAAATGTGGTAACTGATAATTGATTGGATGGACAGACTAGGCTGGAACCCAAAATGCATGGCATGATCAACGGAATCAGCCTTTCCGCTCAGATAAGTCCTATCCTTTTTCTCTTCATTACAACTCATTCGTTTTCAGAGTTTTTCTATCCTCAAAACCTTCGAGGTCATTGCATTTCATTCTCTTGAAGTCTGTCTATAAGATGCTTTAGTGTCAGTTCTATTCAAAAACAAAAGAAGGATGTCAAAGTTAACTACTAGCTTCTTAGTTAGATGGCACAACAAGGTGAGAACATGTCAAAAGAGAGTAAAACATGGAGGACCAATGGAAATCAGAGTAATAATCAGATGGTTGTGAGGGAGAAGCGAGGTTCACAAGAAGGGAACAGAAACACCAAACAGTGGTACGAGGTAAAACATGTGGGTCATCAAGATCAGAGGGTTGAAAGTCAATTGGGAAATCGTGACAAGTCAAAGCAAGTCCAAAGAAGCAAGTCAGAACAAAGTCGGAAGCGGGAGCACGGCCAACAAGAATGCCAGTAGCTAACCACCATTTTACATTAACAAATTTTTCTTTGATTGGAACAGGGGCAGAAAATTTTCTTTATTTTGTCGCAATCAGGCGCCCACCTGGAGAACAAGGGAATACATTTCAATTTCAGCAATCAGGCGCCCACCTGGAGAACAAGGGAATACATTTCGAATTCAAGCAATCGGGCGCCCACCTGGAGAACAAGGGAACATTTCAATCTTCAGCGATCAGGCGCCCACCTGGAGAACAAGGGAATGCATTTTACATTTCGGCAGTCAGGCGCCCACCTGGAGAACAAGGGAAGTACAAGCCAAATTTCAGCACTTAATTTTTAATATTTGTTGTACCCAGTTATCAAACTGGGGCAAAAACTTTCTTCGTTGTTTATTTTTTTGAAGTCAGGCGCCCGCCTGAAGAACAAGGGAATACATCTCAAATTTCAACAATCAGGCGCCCACCTGGAGAACAAGGGAATACAGTTCGAATTTCAGCAGTCAG
>NC_031995.1:111852917-111872176 GCF_001879085.1 Nicotiana attenuata | reverse complement strand
ATAACCCATTCTCAGAGACCACCGCCCTCCGCCGCCTGCCGCCTGCCGGAAATCGCCTGCGGCGGCGGCCGGTCACCAAACGCCCCCAAAAACACACCACAGCACCTCCTCCATCTCCTCATTCCCAATCTGGGATCATTCTTCCTCAATTCCCTTCCCAACTCCTCGAATCTTCAAATTACTGTCACCGTCTCCGCCGTGTCCGGCGGCGGTCACCCCAAACCGGTCCAAAATCACACCTCATGCTCCTCTCCTCCTCTCCTTTCCACATCCATGTCTATTCTCCCTCAAATATCACCCGAATTCCTCGAATTCCGATTCAAAGTTCCGCACCAAAACCCTAATTTCTCCAAACAGTCCCAGATTAATACCATACACTCCCATCACCCTCCTCTACCCAAATCCCTAAACCGTTGTCCCCAAATCCAACAGGCACTGATACAATTTCAAATCTAAGGTTGGAGAAGTTTGAACCTCTTCTGGGTTTTTGAAGGTTCGACTTGGCTCAGTTGATGTATTGTGTTTAGTAAAGTCCGAGTCAGTAAGTTCTTTCTTCTTTATTCAATTTTTTCCGTTTATGGTTGATTCTCTGCTCATGCTTTTGATTTTCTGTAGTTTAATCTTGTATGTGGATTGATTCTATTCTCGTGATCTTGTGTGAATCAATGTTTGTCTCTACTAGTATCGGTTTAATCGTTACTGATTAGTTTAGTTAGGCTTCATCTTTGTTTAGCCTTCTATTCGTTTATAGGATTAATCTTGACTCAATTTTGATTCATATGCTTGATTTCAATTATTTGATCAATAGATGTTACTTTTAATTTGATTTTAACCTGGTTCATTTATCGTTAATCCTTAGTTCACTGACCAGCCTAGGTAATGAGTGGAGTTAATGTGAACAATCTAGATTTTTGTTAACCATGGTCAATCCTTGACCAATTATCAGGGTTGGAGGTTTAGGTTTGCTTGGTCAGTAATTTCAGGGGATTCAAAGGGTAGTTTAGGCATGGAAAAGGGTAGTTTCATTAAGATTGGTAATTGTTGAAGTAAAGTAAGGGTAGAATAGGAATTGTAATGGGTATAGAACCTTCTAGGATGGACTATAGTGCATATTTCAGTAAACTTAGGGTAGTTACTTGTGTAACAAGTCAGAAATAAAGGATAAAAAATAGAATTAAAATAGGGACTAATGGGTAAAGGGAAAATCTGAAATTGGACCCTAGGTTCACCTATAAATAGGCATTCATTTGCCTTGATTCAGAAGTTTTGGGAGCCCCAAAAAAAATTTCCCCAAAACCCTCTCCACAGATCTGTATCTAGATTTTTGAATTTCAAATCAATAGGAGTTCAGAATTTCTTTCTTAGATCTTAGATATTACAGAAAAACCAAAAAAACAAACAGAAATACCATATAATAATTCAAAAATTACTGTTACATTAGTGTTTTCTAGGTCACTTTCAGATTCCAGTATTCAATGCCAGTTTCCAGTTCATTTAGGATCAGAACAGCTTGAATTTCCTGTTTCTATTCGATAATTTGAAGTTTGAAGGCAGTTTGAATCATCGTGTGGCTTTCCTGGTTTATTTCTGGTCATTCTAGTGCTGATTTGAGTAGATCTACTGGTTTATTTGGGTTTCGAAACATTTCTGGGCTTGCTGAATTTCTCTGGGCTGTATTTGACCCCTGCTTGTTACTGCTTGCTGCTGATCTCTTTTTATTCTGCTGTCATTTGATTCCCAGGTACACATTCGAATCACATTTTGATGAAGCTGTGAAGTAAATGATGAAATGAAATATTCTTCCCTTTGTCTCATGAGAAATTTGTGGTTGAATTGATATAATTGAATAGGTAGTAGCTGGCTTGTATTTGTTTAGGTTTATTTCTAATTCGTGCTTATATTGTATAAATGAGACAGACTGTGGACTGTTTGGCCTAATAGATTAATGATGGTCATACATTTTGATACAGTGTGGTTTGATCATGTAGTTTAACTTTTGAAATCAGAAATTAGCTTGAAGCATGAAAATGAGTTCGAGGTTTCATATATGGGCCTTTGTTTGAGTCCAGCATGATAACATTTCTCTAGTAGCAAATTCAGTAGTTCAGTTGTTTTTTTTAAAATCACGGATTATTTGAATGCTCATTTAATAAAGTTAGTTTGAATCAAGCTGAAAATAATTAGTTTATTTTGTGTTTACCAAGATCACGTTTCTAGTTGAATTTTCACCTTTAGGAACATTTAGGAACTCACCAGTAATAAATAAAACCACCTGAGCATGAAATTGGAATCAAATGAGTAATATCCTATGGTGAGTTATGTAATAGAGTTGCTAATCTATCTTATTGTTGTGAATTGAATAAATAAGGATCTAAAGTAGAAGTCAACAGTAATTGCAAAAGGAAAATGGCACAGAATTATTTAGGATGCTTTGGGATTAATGGGGACCGTTTGGTTACTACGTGGGGCCTCTGCCCAGTTTCGAACTCTAGTGTATTCAGTAGCTGCGAGGAAATTTTAATTGGGCTTTCTTTCACTGGCCTAATTTACGAGAAACTAGCAATTGCCTGTGTTGGGCTGCTCTGTCAAATGGCATTGAGATTAAATCGAAAAGTAGAAATCACCATCAATAGGAGAATTTTAAGACCTTTTAGGATATCCCTTTAAATAATAAATGAGACGAGCCTCGCCAAATAAAAAATGCACAAATTGCGGGGCCCTCGATAAATGGTTATATTAAAATAATTAGAATTCGGGATGGGCCGTTTAGCGAATTTCACGGCCTTCCCCAAAATAATAACGCGCTAGTCTCTTTAGGCGCGCACTTTAATAACATTACCTTCCTAAACTTGAGTGCGCATTTATGTGACTCAAATCCAAATCCCAACAAAGTTGAAATGTGTCAAAAACCACGGGTGCACTGGTGCGACGTGGTCCGAGACGCATTTTCACGATGTTGCAATTCCTATTAAAAATAAAAATAAGAGCGGTTTATTAATAAAAGGCACATAGGTTAGAACATGTTTTGAAATCAGATAAAATCAAATACAACAGTTGAGCGACCGTGCTAGAACCACGGAACCCGGGAATGCCTAACACCTTCTCCCGGGTTAACAGAATTCCTTACTCGGATTTCTGGTTCGCGGATTGTTAACAGAGTCAAATCTTTCCTCGATTCGGGATTCTAAACCGGTGACTTGGGACACCATAAATCTCCCAAGTGGCGACTCTGAATCTTTTAAATAGATCCTGTTTCGATTGTCCTTTAATTGGAAAAACTCCTTTGCACCCTTGCAGGGGTGTAGTGAAAAAAGGAGGTGTGACAGTAACGACCTTACGTCACTCCAAAAGGTTTAGAACGTGACTCTATGAGTCCAGCATGCATTATATATGTATCTATTTTACTCTACCGAGCCGTGCTATAGTCGGCGGGGTATGGCACCTATTGTGCAACCACTGATCAGTTGGGTTTACCGAGCTCCACGTGGCCGGGTACATTTTTTTACCGAGTCGTCTTTTAGGCCGGGTATGATATGATGATGATGATGCCCACAGAGGCGTATGTTTTTAAAAGTTTATGTATATATATGTATTATGCATTTTATGTCAGTGGCCCCAGAGGCACTCAGATGTTACAGGTTGTATCTCCTCTATCTCTCTCTCTACATTACTGTTCTTATTTATGCTTTCCTGCCTTACATACTCGGTAATTTATTCGTACTGACGTCCCTTTTGCCTGGGGACGCTGCGTTTCATGCCCGCAGGTCCCGATAGACAGGTTGACATTCCTCCGAGTAGGCTATCAGCTCAGCGAAGGTGTTGGTGTACTCCACTTGCTCCGGAGTTGCCTATTTGGTCAGTATGCTTTGGATATGTATTGATTGGTATGGCGGGGCTCTGTCCCGACCTTTACGATTTTATGTACTCTTAGAGGCTTGTAGACAGATGTCAGGTGTATGGATACTTGTATGGCCTTGTCGGCCTATGTTTTGAGTTTACAAATGGTCATGTCGGCCTTATAGGCCCGTATGTCACATGTATAAGTTTGTATATCATGTTCGGTCATCATATGTTGAGTATTCCCTTATGTTTTATTCTTGTTATCTCATGAAGGGTTTTCTAGCTCATTTACCCATGATAGTATGATAAGAATGATATGTTACGTTGGTACTCGGTTGAGTAAGGCACCGGGTGCCCGTCGCGGCCCTTCGGTTTGGGTCGTGACAAAAAGGCTCCTCGGTTTTTTGGCCGGGAGATCCGCGGTTTTTTGGCACGGATTTGGAAAGAAAAAGCTCCTTGGGTTATGCCAGGGAGATCCTCGGTTTTTTGGCCGGGATATTTAAGGAATGGGATCCTATGCTACCACGATTTGTTTTCTTTTGGGATTTTCATTTTTATTTCCTTTCTTCTTTCTTTTTCTTTTATTTTCCTCTTTATATGTTTTCCTTTTTATTTAGCAAAACGCATGAAAGAATTTGGGAGAAAGCTTCCTTTTTGGTCGTTTTCCTGCTGCAAAGTTGTTTCAGCGCTTGCGCACTTTATTTTCTTTTGGGTTGCACCTGCTTCTTGCACGGTTGCTTTGATTGCTTCTGTTTTCAACAAAGAACAGTTTGTTAGTTTGAAGCGGTGGTTGATTTTTGTGGCCTTGATCATCCAAGTTGCTTGATCCCGGCCCCTTTTCCGTTGAGAACTTGCTGCTTGTTGGCCTTGAGGGTGAACCTCTTTTCAAACCGACCGGTCCAACTCTTAGGGCTTCATTATCACTCGCCCGTGTTGGCTCTGGCCTTTTCACTTTATTCTGCCCTTGGGACCTTTGCCTTTGACTTCCTTTCTTTTTCAATATTTTTGCTTTGAAAGCATCAACCACCATGGTCAGTCGGGATTGGCCTGACGCACTCGCTGAGGCTGGGTATTTTCTTCGACTCTGACCAGGCGGAGCCCTGTGAAGCCGGTCCTGCCACCTTTTCTTTGTACTAGTTACGGAATCAGAATTAAACCGAAAGTGATTCAAAGAAAAAGTATGCAAAAGGCAAGCATATAATTTTAAAGAGAAGCGTCCCTTTCGGGGGAAAAGGGGGACTTATCTGGGGTGCATGCTGGCTTCGAATGAACATGACATGCTTCTTGGACTGGACGCTCGACCCACACAAACTTTCCAGCTTCTCGTGAACTCATTGATCCGTATTTCGAAAATCAGGGAACTTTGCCAAGACTCTTTTAGTGGTGAGATGTCTTTTTTTCGGCCAATTGGGATTTTTGTTTTGGTGTGACTGAACCTCAGCGAGAGGCTTCCTACGTATCCTTTCGGAATCAAGTCAAACGTAGTTCAGGCAAACATTTGTATTNAGTTCATAGGAAGCACAGTTCTAAGATAGATCTAAAAGAAATCGGAAGGTCTTAGAGATTAGGTTTTCAGAAAACCCAAAAGAAACGAGAAAGATCTCGAAAGTTAACGATCTAACCAGAAAAGTCAAGGGTCTACCTTGAAAGGCCATGAATAGCAGAAAAAGGTCGTGGATGGCCGGAGAAAGGCCACGAACAACAGTCGAGCAAGGACTGGACCAGATTCCTTCGAGGTCTGGCCATGAAACCATAGAAACAAACACCCAGGAGCCATAGAAGGCTGGTACATGTCTCAGATGACCACGAGGGGCCATGGATTAGGTAGATATTGGGGTGGGATTAGAGGGCGGCGGCTAGGGTTCATGAGAGTTTCAGAAAGAGTTGAGAGAGAAGAGGGATTCAAAGGCGGCGGTAGGTGAAAAATGAGGTAGGTTTAGGGGTCGTTTAGGGTTAAAAAAGGAAAAGGCTAATAATGGCTGTTGATCTAAATGATCAACGGTCAGGATTGAAAGGGTTAGGTAGGGGATCCGGGTTGGGTTATTTAAATTGGGTCGGGGGTCAGTTTAAGACGGAATTGGGCTGGGAAATTGGGTTTAAATTGGGGCCAGATTTAGGCTATAATCGAAATGTAATTGGGCTATTATTTAAATAGCCAATTTTACCCTAAAATTTATAAAAAATAGTAAATTAATTTTTGGAAATAAATTGAAAGTACTAAAATAATTTATAACATATAATTGACACATTAAAAATATAGGACTTGATTTTATGAATATAAGCGCAATTAAATCTAAAAGAGGCTAGTATTGTAATTATGCACTTTAGCTTTGAAATATACTAAATAATTTGTAAAAATATGCCAAAATTACCTTAGCTATATTTTAGCATAAGGATGAAAATCCAATAGATGATTTGCCAGAAATAATAATTTTGAAAATGATTATTGGGTTTTAGGGATAAAAAGGGGAAATAAATTGATTAAAGAAACCTCTAAAATTATGGAAAAAATAATAAAACACTTGAATATGCTTACATATGCATATATATGCCATTTTGAAGTTATTTTGCATATTAAAAATATATAGGGAAAAATTGGGTGTCAATAGCTGCCCCTCTTTACCCGGGAAGGATGGAAGAGATTTCGGGTAAAGATATGACGGCCAATTTTGATCGAGCAAAACGGGTTGAATGATTCAGGCCGCACCCTGGCTTTTGAGCTGCCTACATATCCCTTGTTTTACAGGAATCAGGCTATATGTAGTTCAGGATCCGTCGGCGGAGTATGCCGACAGGAACTTTCCAAGAGTGGACGCGATATTTCAGGCTGGGTGAGTGAACGGCTTATGGGAATGGTTAGGTTTGATGTGGCTGTGGTCACTGGAGCGGAAACGCTCCTGCAGGGACGATTGTTGCTTGTCGGTTTACCTACAAATAAGTAATACAAGCATATTTTGTGCGTAAATTTAGACATGATGCAAATTCCCGTTGGACCATGAATGTTGTCTTTGAACGATTAGGATGACGTCTTTAGACCATGATGTCCTGGGCCATGAAGCGTATAATAAAGGATTTGCAGGCCATGAGATGATGTTCTCAGGCTATGAGGATGGTGCCTCCGAACCATGACGCCTTTGAATAATGATATGCAAAAGATTGAAAGGAATCCTCGGGCCATGACATGGTGTTCTCGGGCTATGAAGATGGTGCCTCCGAACGATGACGCCTTTGGATGAGTTGGCGATATTTCAGCCCATGAAGGATGCAGTAGCATGTGGCGATCTTTCAGCCGTGCAATGTGGCGATCTTTTAGCCGTGCAATGTGGTGATCTTTCAGCCGTGCAATGTGGTGATCTTTCAGCCGTGCAATGTGGCGATCTTTCAGCCGTGCAATGTGGCAATCCTTCAGCCATGCAATGTGGTGATCTTTCAGCCGTGCAATGTGGTGATCTTTCAGCCGTGCAATGTGGTGATCTTTCAGCCGTGCAATGTGGCGATCTTTCAGCCGTGCAATGTGGATAAAGACATCATTTAGTCTCGGAAGACAGAATAGTAGCCTTATGCAATGCAGATGCAGATAGAGGTAGAGCTTAACCTCGGAAGGCAAAATGGTAGCCTTATGCAAGTTGGAAGGCAGAATGGTAGCCTTATGCAAGTTGGAAGGCAGAATGGTAGCCTTATGCAAGTTGGAAGGCAGAACGGTAGCCTTATGCAATGCAGATGCAGATAGAGGTAGAGCTTAACCTCGGAAGGCAGAATGGTAGCCTTATGCAATGCAGATGCAGATAGAGATAGAGCTTAACCTCGGAAGACATAATGGTAGCCTTATGCAAGTTGGAAGGCAGAATGGTAGCCTTATGCAAGTTGGAAGGCAGAGNTTAGGTTGTTGTTTAGTTATCTGATTTAATTTCGCTCTCATTATTGTTTTGCTTCATTGATTCGAGTTTTTTTTTAGAGTCAGTAATCCTTATTGTTTCTATTCTGTTCATGTCGGCTGAGTTCTAATAATATACAACACGAATTTGTTCGTTTAAGTTTTGTCATCATAGTTCTTTGTTGTTAATCAGTGTGCTAGGGCGTAGGATTAATGTTGGAGTAAGCCAGTAGGTTTTTCTTTCATTTAATTAATGCTTCTTAATAATAATTGATGCTGATTTTTAGTCTTTAGTTTTTGGTTCAATTTTGCTTTGATTTTCTGCTGGTTTGAATATCGTTGTCGAGTGAGTAAGTCATTGATGATTCGACCCCAGTTCAATTTAGTTTGAATTGTTGACTTGTTTGGTGAATTAGCTTAGTTTGGATTAACAATTTAGTTAGAAATTCCATATTCTGATCAATGGGTTGAGTAGTTAGTTCAACTGTAGGGTTTGTTTGGTTTTAGCTGAATTCCTCTTTCCTTTTGGGTAATTAACCATGGTTACTACTAAGGTTAAGGGGATGGGTCAGTTAATTCTAGCTTGGTCAGTAATTTCAGGGGATTCAAAGGGTAGTTTAGGCATGGAAAAGGGTAGTTTCATTAAGATTGGTAATTGTTCAGTAAAGTAAGGGTAGAATAGGAATTATAATGGGTATAGAACCTTCTAGGATGGCCTATAGTGCATATTTCAGTAAACTTAGGGTAGTTACTTGTGTAACAAGTCAGAAAATAAAGGATAAAAATAGAATTAAAATAGGGACTAATGGGTAAAGAGAAAATCTGAAATTGGACCCTAAGTTCACCTATAAATAGGCATTCATTTGCCTTGATTCACAAGTTTTGGAGCCCCAAAAATTCCCCAAAACCCTCTCCACAGATCTGTATCTAGATTTTTGAATTTCAAAATCAATAGGAGTTCAGAATTTCTTTCTTAGATCTTAGATATTACAGAAAACCAAAAAAAAAACAAACAGAAATACCATATAATAATTCAAAAATTACTGTTACATTAGTGTTTTCTAGGTCACTTTCAGATTCCAGTATTCAATGCCAGTTTCCAGTTCATTTAGGATCAGAACAGCTTGAATTTCCTGTTTCTATTCGATAATTTGAGGTTTGAAGGCAGTTTGAATCATCGTGTGGCTTTCCTGGTTTATTTCTGGTCATTCTAGTGCTGATTTGAGTAGATCTACTGGTTTATTTGGGTTTCGAAACATTTCTGGGCTTGCTGAATTTCTCTGGGCTGTATTTGACCCCTGCTTGTTACTGCTTGCTGCTGATCTCTTTTTATTCTGCTGTCATTTGATTCCTAGGGAATCAAATTCGAATCACATTTTGATGAAGCTGTGAAGTAAATGATGAAATGAAATATTCTTCCCTTTGTCTCCTGAGAAATTTGTGGTTGAATTGATATAATTGAATAGGTAGTAGCTGGCTTGTATTTGTTTAGGTTTATTTCTAATTCTGCTTATATTGTATAAATGAGACAGACTGTGGACTGTCTGGCCTAATAGATTAATGATGGTCATACATTTTGATATATTGTGGTTTGATCGTGTTGTTTAACTTTTGAAATCAGAAATTAGCTTGAAGCATGAAAATGAGTTCGAGGTTTCATATATGGGCCTTTGTTTGAGTCCAGCATGATAACATTTCTCTAGTAGCAAATTCAGTAGTTCAGTTGTTTTTTTAAAAATCACGGATTATTTGAATGCTCATTCAATAAAGTTAGTTTGAATCAAGCTGAAAATAATTAGTTTGTTTTGTGTTTACCAAGATCACGTTTCTAGTTGAATTTTCACCTTTAGGAACATTTAGGAACTCACCAGTAATAAATAAAACAACCTGAGCATGAAATTGGAATCAAATGAGTAATATCCTATGGTGAGTTGTGTAATAGAGTTGCTAATCTATCTTATTGTTGTGAATTGAATAAATAAGGATCTAAAGTAGAAGTCAGCAGTAATTGCAAAAGTGAAATGTATAACCTGAGGTAAAAATGCAGTGGAAAATGGCACAGAATTATTTAGGATGCTTTGGGATTAATGGGGACCGTTTGGTTACTACGTGGGGCCTCTGCCCAGTTTCGAACTCTAGTGTATTCAGTAGCTGCGAGGAAATTTTAATTGGGCCTTCTTTCACTGGCCTAATTTACGAGAAGCTAGCAATTGCCTGTGTTGGGCTGTTCTGTCAAATGGCATTGAGATTAAATCGAAAAGTAGAAATCACCATCAATAGGAGAATTTTAAGACCTTTTAGGATATCCCTTTAAATAATAAATGAGACGAGCCTCGCCAAATAAAAACGCACAAATTGCGGGGCCCTCGATAAATGGTTATATTAAAATAATTAGAATTCGGGATGGGCCGTTTAGCGAATTTCACGGCCTTCCCCAAAATAATAACGCGTTAGCCTCTTTAGACGCGCATTTTAATAACATTACCTTCCTAAACTTGAGTGCGCATTTATGTGACTCAAATCCAAATCCCAACAAAGTTGAAATGTGTCAAAAACCACGGGTGCACTGGTGCGACGTGGTCCGAGACGCATTTTCACGACGTTGCAATTCTTATTAAAAATAAAAATAAGAGCGGTTTATTAATAAAAGGCACATAGGTTAGAATATGTTTTGAAATCAGATAAAATCAAATACAACAGTTGAGCGACCGTGCTAGAACCACGGAACCCGGGAATGCCTAACACCTTCTCCCGGGTTAACAGAATTCCTTACTCGGATTTCTGGTTCGCGGACTGTTAACAGAGTCATAATTTCCTCGGATCGGGATCCAAACGGTGACTTGGGACACCATTAATCTCCCAAGTGGCGACTCTAAATATTAATAATAAATCCCGCTCCGACTGTCCTTTAATTGGAAAAACTCCTTTGCACCCTCACTGGTGTAGCGAAAAAGGAGGTATGACAGGCGATATTTCAGCTTATGAAGGATGCAGTAGCATGTGGCGATCTTTCAGCCGTGCAATGTGGCGATCTTTCAGCCGTGCAATGTGGATAGAGACAACGTTTAGTCTCGAAAGGCAGAATGGTAGCCTTATGCAATGCAAATGCAGATAGAGGTAGAGCTTAACCTCGGAAGGCAGAATGGTAGCCTTATGCAATGCAGATGCAGATAGAGATAGAGCTTAACCTCGGAAGACATAATGGTAGCCTTATGCAAGTTGGAAGGCAGAATGGTAGCCTTATGCAAGTTGGAAGGCAGAGCGGTAGCCTTATGCAAGAAATAAAATAGCAAATGACAGTAGAGTTTTCTTAGCTGATAGCAGACTGCGGCGTGGTGATTACTGGGAGCGTTGTGACATACGGAACATTACGGGTGCATGCTGATAGCAAATATTGGTAAGTGCAATGGTTTGGATAATCATATTCTTGAACAATGTTTGTTCTAGGGGCGTACAGTATGTTCAATGATTTCGTAATCCTAGTGCCTGCATCCAAAGAAAAATCGTGAGTTTTGTAAAGGGGAAGGTTAGTCGTATCCCCGCTAGCTTTGCTTGACTCGTTCGGCTTTGATCTGGTGATACCGTTTGTAGCGTTGGGGTAGCGTCGCTTAAACAAAGCATTTTCAATAATAGACATGCACAATTTTGTAAAAGTATGACATAAATGTATAATTAAAATAGTTTTTAGATGAACCGACGACTTTGACGTGGTTCGAGACATTGCAACCTCTCTCGCTATGGAATTTTGAGGGTCCTCCTCAAAATTCTGCCCCAATTTGATGGGTTGATGCTTCTGACTGTTGCTCGTGCGACAATTGGCTGAAATTACTTCGGAATTTTAAGGGTCTTCCTCAAAATTCTGCCCCAGTTTCCAATTTCGGGGGGAAATGAAAATTTTATTGAATTGTGACCGAACCCATAGGTCTACCTACGTATCCCCTCTTAAACGGGAATCAGGTCAGGCGTAGTTCAATTTATATCATATGGGGAAAACATAAAGATTACACATAGTAATGCTTGACTGCATCTGAATTAATCGGCTTTGGCCAGACTTCTCCGTTCATTTCTTCAAGTATGAGGGATCCTCCTGTCTAAACTTGGTGAACCATGTATGGGCCCTGCCAGTTGGGAGAGAACTTCCCTTTGGCTTCATCCTGATGTGGAAAATTTTTATTTAACACCAGCTGCCCTGGTGTGAACTGTCTCGGCTTGACTCTCTTGTTGAAGGCTCTGGACATTCTGTTCTGATAGAGTTGACCATGGCAAACATCGTTCATTCTCTTTCCGTCTATACGAGCTAGGTTCTCATAACGACTCTTCACCCACTCTGTGTTGTTGAGCTCATCTTCCTGTATGATCTATAGGGAAGGAATTTCTACCTCGACGAGAATGACGGCTTCTGTACCATAAACCAGCATATAGGGGGTTGCCCCGGTTGTTGTGCGGACTGTGGTGCGATACCCTAATAGAGCAAATGATAACTTCTCGTGCCACTGTTTATGCCTCTCTATCATTTTCCTCAATATATTCTTGATATTCTTGTTGGCGGCTTCTACGGCTTCATTCATTTGAGGCCTGTAGGCTGTGGAATTATTGTGTCTGATCTTAAAGGTTTCACACATGGCTTTCATCAAGTCGCTGTTGAGATTGGAGCCATTATCAGTAATGATTACCTCTGGAATACCGAATCGACAAACAACGCGGTCGCGGACAAAGTCTATCACGACTTTGTTAGTCGCTGCTTTGTAAGATGCTGCTTTGACCCACTTGGTGAAATAGTCAATTGCCACTAGGATGAACCTGTGTCCATTGGAAGCGGCTGGCTCGATTGGTCCAATAACGTCCATTCCCTAGGCGGTGAACGGCCAGGGTGAGCTTGTTGCGTGGAGCTCGCTTGGAGGTATCTTTATCATGTCTGCATGTATCTGGCAGCGATGGCATTTCCGGACATACTGGATGCAGTCTGTTTCCATAGTCATCCAAAAGTAACCAGCCCAGAGTATCTTCTTTGCTAAGACAAAACCGTTCATATGTGGACCACAAGTCCCTGCATGAATTTCCTCTAGTAGCTTGGACGCTTCTTTTGCGTCGACACATCTTAATAGTCCCAAATCAGGAGTCCTCCTGTAAGGACCCAAACTGGAGGGCCATGACTAGCACCCAGCCATACTTACCGAGCACCAACATACATTTTATCTAACCTTCTTTATTATCTTTTAGGGCTGATGAGATCAATATAAACGGTAGACATGGGTCGTGGACAACCAACAATAAAATATGATGGCATGAACATACATACCATGGGATGACTAGACAATCAAGAAACTATATATAAGGTATGAGCTACCACGCTACCATGAGAGACTATGCAACAAACACAAGCCGAGAAGGCCTACCAAACTATACATGAGTCGACACCTGTCTATGAGCCTCTAAAGGAACATAAGTGCTGCAACATAGCCGGAATAGGGCCCCGACATACCCATAATGTCTATAACAAAAATGCATACCAAGACCACGGAAAGTTCGAATAAGGGATCTCGCCAATCACCGCTGAACTAGACAGCCTAGCTACAAAGGAGACTCTGCCGAAATTTCTGAAAAATTTAGGAGTTAGTCAAAATTTAGGGTCTTAAGGTAGGTGAGAAAAGAGATTTATTATATTAAGCGTTTAAGTCGGAACCTACTCCTCATTCGAGGACGAATGATCCTAAGGGGGGGGGGGGGGGAGGGAATGTAAGGCCCCGGAAATTTTCGCTAAGTTATTTAGGATTTCGTGGTGTCACGTAGGCTTATTATAACATTTTTATGTGCTATTAACATGGTGTACATCCATTGGATTTGGTAAATATGTGTATAAGTCTTATGGTAAGTAATTTGGGGTCCAAGGAAAGGCCAAAGTCTAAGAAAAATTGGAAAAGTCCATAATAGGCAAAAATTCCCAACGATCATGCACTAGTCCCTACATTGAACAAGCACATCTAAATATGTATAATGTTTTATGTGATGAATAACCTATCAAATGAAAGGTCTTTGAGTCTAGTTTCCAACTCTTCAAACCGTTCGTCATTTGGACATTCCTACGCAAAGTGATGATCAAATTACCAAAGGCTGGAAAATGCTATCCTGTGTCAAATCTGCGACCGCATTCCTGTCGCATTGTTGACTCTGCGGTCGCATTTCTGTCGCAGACTGGGCCAGTGTAGCCCAGTTTTGGGCGCCGATTTTGCGGTGCATTATGCGGCCAGCATTCGCATTCTGCGGTCCATTCTGCTATAGCAGAACTGATATCGGAGGGTTAATTTTCTAATTTTTATAACCCGATCCCATTTCAATATATAGCCTTTGGGGCTTCATTTGGGGTCATTTTCTACTGATTTTAGAGAGAGGTGAGAGCATTTTAGAGAGATAAGGAGGAACCCAACATTTAAATCATCCAAACCTTGCATCAATCTTCAAGAATCAAAGAACCCAATCACAAGTTTTTCATCTAAGAGGTAAGATTCTATACCCTAGGTTTTAATTTCGAGTTTGGAGCATAAGATGGGGTATTGAGGTATGATTATTGGGTGTAATGCTATTATGTATACATGCATGTACAACTTAGGTTTATGGGAAGATCGTTTAACATAAATAAGTAAAGATTGGGTTAGGGAATGAAGAAAATTTTGAAAAGGGGATTTAAAATAAAGATACTCAACTAGTATTTGATAAAATGCTCAAATGAGCTAGAATTATGAATATCTTCCTAATTTGTGTTCAATTTTGTTATGTCCCAAAATAGATTAAAGTTGCTAGAATTTCCGGAATATCGTAGTAATTAAAGGAAAGCTCAAGAAAGGTATGTATGGCTAACTTTAACTCTTGTAGAATCCCCCTTGTTGTGATGAGCATACGGTATGTGTACCTTGTATGAGAATATGTGAATTGATTGCCTTAGTTGATTTCCATACAACCAAGTTATATGTGATTGTGAGAAGTGATTTGATGTGCCTATCTTGTTATGTGCAAAGTTTGTAAAAGCTTGAGGATGTCGACATGGAAGTATGTGTTTACTTATGTGAACTATTTGTGAATTCTTGTGATTTATGTGCCTTGAATGTTGTTGGTTAAGCCTTACGATATGATGGTGCAAGTAAATGGAAACAAACCAAATGTGGGTGTGTGATTGTGAAAGTGTTATGTGGTAAGAACTGAGAAACAAATGATGGAAGGAAATCGTAAATGATGCACTTGGAACAACTGTGGTAATAACATATTTTGCTTGTTATGGGTAATTATTGTGGTGACTTAAAATGCATATGAGTTGTTGAATATGATGAAGTGGTATTGATGGCTACGGAAATTCTTGTGAATTGTTGTGGTTGTTCTTTGAGAATTGTTGTTGTTGTTCTTGTGAATTGTTGTTGTTGTGTGTTGTTTGTGAATTGTGATTGTTCGGTGGGATCGGGTTGCGCGCCGCAACACGAAGTAATAAAGTGTGGGTTGTTGTGATAAGGGTGGCCGAGGTAATAAGGGTGGCCGAGGTAATAAGGGTAGAAAGTGATCGAAATCACTATTGAAATGAAAATATGAGAAAATCATGAAATCATTGATGTGACAATGTTGAAGGGGAAAATGAGAGATTGTAAAACTTGTTTGGCTTTGATTGTTTCTTTCACGTGCATTTGATCGTTGATTCTATTGATGTCTGTTACTTGTATGTGTTATTTGATTTTACTTGGGGTGAAGTTTGTTTATACATACCAGTACAATTCAAATGTACTGACGTCCCTTTTGCCGGGGGCGCTACATTCGTGTTATGATTGTAGGTGGTTCTATAGCAGGTACTCCAGTCCACCGACAGTAGCACCTCCTCCTCTTTCCATCAGCTGTATTGGTGAGCCCCTTTCCTCTCGAGGCCCTACGTGGCTCATGCCGCCTTTCCTCCGGAGTTTATATTTGTATTTGTGTAAGGTATAGCCGGAGCCTTGTTGCCGGCATTTCCATATTATTCTTCAATTGTATTTAGAGGCTCTGTAGACAGGCTGTGGGTAGTGTCGGGCATGGGGATTTAAAAATTGAAATATTGATGTTTGGCAATGATGTATAAAACTTCTAATACCTTTAATATTGAGAATGAAGTTGCTAATGAAAATAAAATGGAAATTGTTAATGATATGTTTATAGAATTTGATTAATGGAGTCCATCTCCTATTTATTCTTGAGTTAGTTTGGGTAGAATGAAATCTAACAGGCTTGCTCGGTCGGTTTTACTCGGTTGAGCGCTGGTTGCGCTCCTCGGATTTTGGGGCGTGACAAAACTTAGTATCAGAGCCTAAGGTTTTAAAGTGTCCTAGGATGTCTCGGAGCCGTGTCTAGTGGAGTCTTTCTTATCGGTGTGTTGTGGACCACATCTATAAGTTGGAGGCTATTCAGACATTTAGGAATTTCACCCTTCTTTGATACTCAAATCGTGCAATAGAGCTCAAGTTAGGGAGCTGATTTCCTCTCCAAGTCTTATTCTCAAGATTGGTACTTTTGATACCATACTCCGCAAATTTGAATCATGTAAGGAGGGATTGATCCCACCATTGAGTCCGAGTGGATTACCCAAGGACTTGTTAGAAGAATGTGTTGAGCCATGGAGGGATTGGTAGAACTTGTTGTTAAGGGGAGTACCCTTGTTCCTACTAATGTCACTGCACCACCAGATCATGTATTATATCATCAGTATGTAGGGCTAAAACCCCGTCTTTTAGAAATTGAGCTTCCATGGGGCCCGCGTAAATGTTATAAGTTCAAAATATAAGTGATGCAGTACTCGTTTTATTATGTTAAGCGAATTATTGTTGTAAAAATGTATGTGGTAGGTACTTCTTCATGTGTTTAATATGTTATTCTTATTAAATAAGGATATATGAAGAATAACTATGTGCTAAAGTGCCTAGACTTCAGGTCAAGTTTAAATTGAGATTTGATGCCAAATTGTGTGAGAAAAGAACTCATTATGGTTAATTCCTCCAAAATGTCCTTACGTGTACCAAAGGTATTTGATTGATTGTGTCTGGTTCTTGGTAATGTATAAAGATATTTGGAAGTGAAGTAAGTGACTGTGTAAATGTGGTAAAACTGAATGTTGGATTCTTGCTGTTGTTGATACTTTACATGAATTGGTGTTGTGACCCGATGTTGTGAAAGATGCAATGCTAAGACCTTAAATTGAAATTGGAGATGCATATATTATGTCAAACTATGTGAAATCCTCTGTGTATAGAGATGTTGAAATAAGTCAAATGACTTTGAGAAATAGAGTTTGGCCAATGTGTCGAGAACTCGAATTGTAATTGTACCTGGTGATGCTTATGACATGAGGGAATATGAAACAAATTATGATATTGATGTGAAATATGCGGAAGTGATGTGAAATGCGGGAAATAAGAGATTGTGTTATGAAATGCGGCCTAGTGCCAAGTATGATGTGATAATTATGGCCCCAAGTGCCGATGGACTAATATACGTGAAAATGGCATGATTCTTTTATTTGATAATGTGGTGATCATTTAAAGTGTTTGATTTGTACTTGTGATTTCCTTGTTATTGTATGAAACGCATATGTGTATAATTTGATATGTGAGCCCTATGGAAGGGCCATGAAATGTAGCCTAGAGGTATGGAAATTATGTGAAAGCTATGTGATCCCTTTTTATTTGGTAATGTGGTGATTGTTTAAAGCTTTTGTTAAACCCTTATGATTTCCTTGTCTTTGCATAGATATGTTCTTAGAAAGAATCTAAATTACAAAATATTTCATGCACATGCTCTTTGAGTTAGACGTATTATTCACAAAGTCTCTCTATCACAGTTCTCTTACTTACACCTTCCTATGGAATTGAGCTCTATAATTATGTTCCTGAATTGAGTTATAGCACTATTGATACTTCCCACTTGCTTTTCCTAAATTCTCAACAAGGGACTATTCCCGATGAATTTCTTACAGAAACTTTTTATCTAAATGGACAACATTTTCCCACTTGTTCCCGTCATAGGAAGATATTGTGCCTCCATAACTTTCGTGTCCACTTTGGACATCCCGTAGTAGGAAGCTCACCTTGTCCTAGTTTGTGGTTGCTTGTGGCATGGTCGTATATTGCAGTTGGGAGCTAATATAGCAGAAACATGTCCAGCTCATAACAAATGTTTATCTTCTCTTTACACCTCCAACATGTGTTAATTTTCTCAAGTAAAAATCCATGAAAAAAAAAACTCACTATGAACATCTGCAAACCCTCCATGATTATTCCATACTATCTCATTGGGTTCTCATATCACTTCAAGATTCATCAAGGGTTGATAGCCTGCCGCAATTGCTGAAATTGAATGATCTCTTTCCGATAATGGATTATCTACACTTGTGCTAGTCCAACGATCTGCTTATCAGTCTAAGTCTCACCTTTTGGTTTTGGGCTGGCCAATGAGAAATACACCTAGTAACACATTCGTATGTCAAAACCTTTCTCTCAGTCAAGTCTTATAGCATCTCCCCATATGGCTTGTAATAGCTGGTTGTATAGAAGTGTGTTGTAATGCTTATTATGATGTTGAGTTTCTAAACACAATTGAATTTTTGAATTCTAGAGCTATAAATAACATGACTTCATATAAAGATCTTCTTTAAAAAAAAGGGTAGCTTCTCGTAATCGCTTTGTATTGCCACCATTCCTAGTGGTTACAATGTAGAGATTACTTCCATAAGGCTCTCTCACTTCCTGTAATTTGTCTTGCATCATGTGTTGTTTACCCATAATCTTCTATGATATATCATCTCAATGTCTCGACTAGTTATCCAACTATATGATATGATTTAATTAACCTCACTTGTATGCACTCTACAAGCGCCCCGAGAGTGGCAAATTTCTCCTTTCCTACAGACTCCTAATGTCTTCAACTTGGTTTATGCTCGTTGGTTCCAAATGGTGCTCATTAGTTTTGCTACCCTACTATCTACTTCATCTGATAACTTTCATTGTAGAATTCATTTATGCTTCATGGCATCAAAGAGGAAGTCTTGTCGTATTAAGGATGAGGACATGTTCCTTTTGTTAGGATAAAGAGATATTGCTCGCACTTCTTATGAGAGTTTTTCCTAAACAATCATCTACCTTATCCACTTGTCCATGTGACTAGATAGCCCAGGTTACTTCTCCTTGATAAATGCGTTAAGACGTCTCATTCTTTCGAACTTATCTATGTGGGCACTTTGAGGTCTTGTTTTATACCAACTCGTAATGGTTTTAAGTACTTCCTCGCCATTGTTATCTATTTTCTAGGACTACGAGGGCTTGTCTCATGGGTTTCAGAAGTAATGACTTTCCTTTAAGCCCAGGCTAAGATTGCTTTGATTTCAAACCAAAGTACATCCCCTTTTTCCAAAGTCTTAAATGGGTCGGATTGGATGGGTTACGTGGCCTTCTTCTGACTCGACTTCTAGAATAATAGACTATATCATTTTCATGTGAGGGTAGTTTTACTACCCTTGGTATCACACCCCCTTGGGTGGATAGGA
>NC_031995.1:111836014-111851030 GCF_001879085.1 Nicotiana attenuata | reverse complement strand
AATATGTGAATTGATTGCCTTAGTTGATTTCCATACAACCAAGTTATATGTGATTGTGAGAAGTGATTTGATGTGCCTATCTTGTTATGTGCAAAGTTTGTAAAAGCTTGAGGATGTCGACATGGAAGTATGTGTTTACTTATGTGAACTATTTGTGAATTCTTGTGATTTATGTGCCTTGAATGTTGTTGGTTAAGCCTTACGATATGATGGTGCAAGTAAATGGAAACAAACCAAATGTGGGTGTGTGATTGTGAAAGTGTTATGTGGTAAGAACTGAGAAACAAATGATGGAAGGAAATCGTAAATGATGCACTTGGAACAACTGTGGTAATAACATATTTTGCTTGTTATGGGTAATTATTGTGGTGACTTAAAATGCATATGAGTTGTTGAATATGATGAAGTGGTATTGATGGCTACGGAAATTCTTGTGAATTGTTGTGGTTGTTCTTTGAGAATTGTTGTTGTTGTTCTTGTGAATTGTTGTTGTTGTGTGTTGTTTGTGAATTGTGATTGGTCGGTGGGATCGGGTTGCGCGCCACAACACGAAGTAATTAGGTGTGGGTTGTGGTGATAAGGGTGGCCGTGGTAATAAGGGTGGCCGAGGTAATAAGGGTGGAAAGTGATCGAAATCACTATTGAAATGAAAGTATGAGAAATTTGTGAAATCATTGATGTGATAATGTTGAAGGGGAAAAGGAGAGATTGTAAAACTTGTTTGGCTTTGATTGTTTCTTTCACGTGCATTTGATCGTTGATTCTATTAATGTCTGTTACTTGTGTGTATTATTTGATTTTACTTGGGGTGAAGTTTGTTTATACATACCAGTACAATTCAAATGTACTGACGTCCCTTTTGCCGGGGGTGCTACATTCGTGTTATGATTGTAGGTGGTTCTATAGCAGGTACTCCAGTCCACCGACAGTAGCACCTCCTCCACTTTCCATCAGCTGTATTGGTGAGCCCCTTTCCTCTCGGGGCCTTACGTGGCTCATGCCGCCTTTCATCCGGAGTTTATATTGGTATTTGTGTAAGGTATAGCCGGAGCCTTGTTGCTGGCATTTCCATATTATTCTTCAATTGTATTTAGAGGCTCCGTAGACAGGTTGTGGGTAGTGTCGGGCATGGGGATTTAAAAATTGAAATATTGATGTTCGGCAATGATGTATAAAACTTCTAATACATTTAATATTGAGAATGAAGTTGCTAATGAAAATGAAATGGAAATTATTAATGATATGTTTATAGAATTTGATTAATGGAGTCCATCTCCTATTTATTCATGAGTTACAGGCTTGCTCGGTCGGGTTTACTCGGTTGAGTGCCGGTTGCGCTCCTCGGATTTTGGGGCGTGACAGAACAGTAATGTAAGCAGGGATAGAGAATAAACAACCTGTAACATCTGGGTACCTCTAAGGGCTACTGACATGAAATGCGTGATACATATGTATATATACATAAACTTTTAAAACATACGCCTCTGTGGGCATCATCATCATCATCATATAGTACTCGGCCGTAATAGGCTCGGTAAAAATGTACCCGGCCATCATAAGACTCGATAGAATCGTACCCGGCCACGTGGAGCTCGGTAAAACCCAACTGATCTGTGGTTGCACAATAGGTGCCATACCCGGCCGTCTATAGCGCGGCTCGGAAGAGTAAAATAGATACTTATATATAATGCATGCTCGACACATGGACTCACGTTCTAAACCTTTCGGAGTGACGTATGGTCGGTATCCTGTGTACACGTTATTAGGACTAACTCTTCACCATGAACCTTATAAGAATCAGGAAGTACCAATAACATTGATAACATAAGAATAAGAGAAGCAACATCAACATCATTCGTTCCATAAGAGGGGAAACAATGTAAGTACTGCTAGCTTCTAAGAGTAGAGTATCTTTGGAAGCTCGTTCATTACATTATGTACAATCGGAGTCGTGCAAAGGAAGGAAAGGGATAGCCTCACATACCTTGTGTATACTGCCCCAATCTCAAGCTATGCAATTTTCACGACTCCTTAGTCTACAATAAGAGAAACGATACTATAGTTACCATTCAAGCGTCATAACTATTATGTATCGACCACAACCTATTTTACGATGAAACAGACAGCACCTCCCCTATATATATGACTCCACACAATTCCAAACAATCACCAAACAGCCTAAACAACATCAATAAGAATCATATTGAGCCTCCCAAAACAGTCCACGCACAACCTAATCACTTCATACATACGACGACCGCTGTAGTCGTGTCAAATGACCCGGAAATGTTACGAAGAACTACCAGCCCACAACCCTACATCTATATGGTGTTTCTCCACACCCTTCCTCCTCTGAAACTCCATAAAACAGTAGTAAAACACGCAGCCCAACAGCAACACAAAACAGTCCACAAAACAGTCCGCTACAAGTGAATAACTCGAACTCATGGCTTCCGATCACCGTCCCGTGAGTTCTTACATGTATAGAACGAATTACCATGAATTCACAGCAGAATAAATGTATGAAAGATAGCATTAAACTCATCTTACTTGTTGGATAACTCAGCCCTTATCTTGGTTCTTCAAACTCTAGGGTTTACCCCCAATTTGAACTTTAAAGAGAGGGAAAATCAATTAGGGTTTGTGGATAATTTTTGGGAGGAAATTTGCAGGGGTTTAGGTCAGGTTATTTGTGAAATATAATGAGGGATATATTTCAGGAGATAATCCTTTTAATGGGCTCTTTGTCTGACCCGAAATTGCCTCTTTTTGGGCTATCGTTTAACCAAGTAGGTGACCCACCTACTTGTCACCTAGCAGCTTGTGCAGTCTCGCAAAAATGTCTATATCTGTCTACTCCAATGTCGTATTGATAAAAGGTTTAATGAGTTGGAATCTAGACTCATAGATCCTCAAATTGGTTGGTAGAGCACCCCGTAATTCCAAGTATATTGGGAGAAAAGCTTAATAACATTCGACCTAAAGTTTAAGTAAAACTATGAACCTAAGTTGCAACAACTCTTGTCGACATTTGTTTCATAACTCGTTTGACTTCAAGACTATGATACGGATATTTTATGATTCATATACCTTAAAATACGACCTCTTGAGAGTATTAAGCACCCCTAGGTTTACCGAAAAATACGGCTGACAACATCCTTGATTCGTTTAACTTCTAATACTTGTTAATCACCCTTATACACCTTTGTATCATTTAAGACCAATAAGATTAACCTCTTATAATCTTAAAGATAATCTCTTCATGGATTTACGTTGACGACCTTATGGCATGAACTAACATATGTGAATATGGGTTGTAACACCCTCCCCCCCTTAGGAACATTCGTCCTCGAATGTAAGGGTTTAGGGGGAGTCCAAATCATCGTGGATTCCAACGGAAATTCCCGGTCAATTTTCCCCTATAAAATGGTTACTAGCAAAACTTGCGAGCAGTTAAGCCTAACGTATGGCCTCACAAGGCTACACAAAGCATTATGGACATGTACATTATCTGCATATCACCATTTCATATTAAGGAAGAGTATTTTCAAGTTATTGCTTACCTCATAGAGCCATTTCACCTTCCAATGTATCTTGCGTTCCACCATTATCCTTGTTATCTTCATTTTGGAATAGGTAAGGGTATTTAGACTTCATCTCCTCTTCCGCTTCCCATGTCATTTCTTCCATATTCTTGTTCCTCCACAATACTTTGACAGAAGCTACATCTTTTGTTCTCAGCTTGCGGACTTGTCGATCTAATATAGCCACTGGCACTTCATCATATGATAGATCATCTGTAACTCTTACATCTTTGATAGGGACAACTTGAGAAGGGTCTCCAATACATTTCCTCAACATAGATACATGGAATACCGGATGGACAATTTCCAATTCGGATGGCAATTCTAACTCATAAGCAACCTGTCCAATTCGTCGAAGAATTTTGGACCGATATACCGCGGACTCATCATAGCCTTCTTCCCAAAATGCATAACACCCTTCATCGGCGAGATCCTCAGGAAAACCTAATCACGAACCTCAAACTCCAGATCACGACGTCGGACATCAGAATAAGAATTTTGCCTACTTTGTGCCGTCCTCAATCGTTCCTGTATCACCTTCACCTTCTCAATGGCTTGGTGAATCAAATCTAGCCCATATAATTCTATTTCATCGACTTTGAACCATCCAATTGGTGATCTACATCTCCTCCCGTATAGTGCCTCGTATGGGGCCATTTTAATACTGGAATGGTAGCTATTATTGTAGGCAAATTCTATGAGTGGAAGATGGTCATCCCAATTTCCCTAAAAATCTAGAACACATGCTCGTAGCATATCTTAAGTGTCTGAATGGTACGTTCAGCCTGTCCGTCACTCTGTGGATGAAATGCAGTGCTGAGATTCACTTGTGTGCCTAAACCCTTCTGAAAAGACCTCCAAAAGTTAGCCGTAAATTTAGCTCCTCGGTCTGATACATTAGATATTGGTACACCATAAAGCCTAACAATCTCCTTGATATACAACTTCGCATAATCTTCAGCCGTGTAAGTTGTCTTAACTAGCAGAAAATGGGCACATTTTGTAAGTCGATCAACTATCACCTAGATGGAGTCAAACTTATGATAAGAGCGAGGTAACCCAATAATGAAGTCCATATTAATCACCTCCCATTTCCAGGTCGGAATCTCTATATTCTGAAGCAATCTACCGGGTTTCTGATGTTCGATCTTTACTTGTTGACAATTAGGACATTGGGCTACAAATTCTGCAATAGACTTCTTCATGTTATCCCACTAATACTGCTCCTTAATGTCATGATACATCTTTGTCGAGCCGGGATGGATGGAATATCGGGATTGATGAATCTCATTCATAATCTTCTCTGGCAACCCTGCCACATTAGGCACACATAATCGGCCCTGGTATCTCAGTGCCCCATCTTCTCCGATCTCCAAAGCCGTAATTTTAACACTGCTGAATGCTCTCTCTCAATCATACTAAGATAGGATATTCATATTGCCGTGCTTTTACCTCTGCTACCAAAGATGATTCTGATGTATTATGTACAGTAACACCTCCGTCATCAGAGTCTAACAATCTGATTCTCATATTGGCTAGCTGATGAAGCTCTTTATCAACCCCCATCTACCTGCCTCAATATGTACTAAGCTTCCCATTGACTTACGGCTGAGAGCGTCTGCCACAACATTGGCTTTACCGGGATGATACAATATCTCGACGTCGTAGTCTTTCAGTAATTCAAGCCACCTACGCTGCCTCAAATTCAACTCTTTCTGCTTGAAGATGTATTGTAAACTCTTGTGATCTGTGTAGATGTCAACATGGACGCCGTATAAGTAGTGCCGCCATATCTTCAAAGCATATATTACTGCAGCCAATTCCAAATCATGGGTTGGATAATTCTTTTCATGCTTCTTCAATTGACTTGATGCATAAGCAATAACCTTCTCACGTTGCATCAATACGCACCCCAAACCTATACCTGAGGCTTCACAATATACCACATAACCTTCTGGTCCTTCAGGAAGAGTGAGCACTGGTGCGGATGTCAATCGATTCTTCAACTCTTGAAAACTTCGTTCACAAGCGTCAGACCACTGGAATTTAGTAGCTTTCTGTGTTAACTTAGTCAATGGTGCCGATATAGAGGAAAACCCTTCAACAAATCGCCTATAATATCCTGCTAGCCCCAGGAAGCTGCGGACTTCTGATGGTGTTGTAGGTCTCGGCCAATTCTTTACTGCATCGATCTTCTGAGTGTCGACACTAATACCCTCGTCAAGCTAATCACATCCAAGGAATGCTACTGAGTTCAGCCAGAATTCACATTTGGAGAGCTTAGCATATAACTTACGATCCTGAAGCGTCTGTAATACTATCCGCAAGTGGCCCGCATGTTCAGCCTCCGAACGAGAATACACCAAAATGTCATCAATGAATACGATCACGAACACATCAAGATAGGGCCTGAATACAGTATTCATGAGATCCATAAAAGCTGCTGGGGCATTTGTTAGCCCGAACGACATCACCAAGAACTCAAAGTGCCCATATCTTGTCCGGAAGGCCGTCTTTGGAATATCCTTCTCCTTGACCCTCACCTGATGATACCCTGAACGTAAGTCAATCTTGGAGAAATACTTGGCACCCTGGAGTTGGTCAAACAGGTCGTCAATCCTTGGAAGTGGATACTTGTTCTTTACAGTAAACTTATTCAACTGTCGATAGTCGATACACATCCATAACGATCCGTCTTTCTTCCGCACAAACAGGACTGGCGCACCCCAAGGTGAAGTGCTAGGCCTAATGAAGCCCTTATCCAGTAAGTCCTTAACTGCGCCTTCAACTCTTGCAACTCTGCCAGGGCCATTCTGTATGGAGGGATAGAGATCGGTTGAGTGTCAGGCAACACATCAATGCTAAACTCAATCTCCCTCTCAGGAGGAAGGCCTGGGAGTTCATCTGGGAAAACATCTGGAAATTCATTGACCACGGGGATTGATTGTAGAGTAGGCGGCTTCGTCTCCGCATCCCTAACGCGAATGAGATGATAAATGTAACCTTTTAATATCATCTTCCTTGCCTTAAGATAGGAAATAAACCTACCTTTCGGCGTAGTAATGTTCCCCTTGCATTGAATGACGGGTTCACCAGGAAACTGAAACCTAACCATCTTCGTACGACAGTCAACATTTGCATAGCATGAGGCCAACCAATCCATTCCCATTATCATATAAAAATCAACCATTTCTAACTCAAATAAATTTGCTGAGGTTTGACGACTACAAATCATCACAGTGCAACCTCTATATACCCTTCTAGCAATCACAGAATCTCCTGTCGGAGAACATACCGCAAGGGGTTTGCTTATCAATTCAGGTTCAATGGCAAACTTATTAGCCACAAAGGGTGTAACATATGATAATGTAGATCCCGGATCAATCAGCGCGTATACATCATAAGAAAACACAGACAATATACCTGTAACAACATCTGGAGATAACTCGAGATCCTATCGACCTACTAGAGCATATGTTCAATTTTGAGCACCGCTCGAACTCTGCACTGCACCTCTACCTCTACCTCGACCTGTCGACTGTTGAAAACCCCGTGCTCGAGGTTGAACTGATGAGGAAGAACCAGACACAGATCCAGTCGGCTGAGCCATACCACCACCTCCTCTGTTAGGAAATTCCGTATCATATGGCCAGGTTGTTCGCAAGAATAGCACGCGTCAGAACCTTGACGGCACAGTCCAAAGTGGGCCTTACCGCACTGATCACAACGTGGTGTTAGGGGTCTCGTCTGATTAGTATCTCTGTGATATTGCGAGCCTGATGCCTGCGAACTCTGACCTGGACCTGAATAGGTAAATTGATCATACCGAGGCCTCTGAAATTGTGGAGGAGCACTAGCTACAGATGGCGCCGAATTCCTCGAAGACTGGGGCCTGGCATTGCCTCTGAAGTCATCAGAATACCCTGCAAATCTCGCCCGCTTATGCTGGCCCCTATCCTGCTCCCTATCTGCCCTTTGCTGGCGCTTACGATCCTCTAGGGTCTGGGAATAAGCCTGAATACGAGAAATATCCATGCCCTCCACCAAGGAGGCTGTCGTGCACTCATTTATCAGATGTGGTCCCAACCCGTTCATGAACAGATGCACCCTATCACTCATCTCTGCTACCATATGGGGAGAATACCTTGCTAAAGAATCAAACTGCATACTATACTCTCGCACACTCATATTACCTTGTCTAAGGTTCAAGAACATATCAGCTCTAGCTTGTCGTATCTCAACTGGCAAGTAGTGACGAAGAAAGGCCTCAGAAAATTCCTTCCACACAGCTGGAGGAGCGTTCGGACCCCTAGATCTCTCCCAACTATCATACCAGAGAACTGCTAAATCCCGTAGCCGATAAGAAGCCAACTCTACTGCCTCGATATCACTAGTATGCATAACCCGCAGTGTACGATGAACCTGATTAATAAGAGTCTGCGGGTCCTCCTTCGGATCTGATCCGGTAAACACAAGAGGGTCTAAATTAATAAAATCACGAACTCTCGTACTAACTGGTTTATCAGCAACACCTGTATTCTGCCTCTGAGCCTGAGCAACTACCAAGCTAGTCAATAACTGCAAAGCACTCCGCATATCTTGGTCTGTAGTGCCAGACGGAGGAACTGGAGGAGCAGGGTTCCTCCTAATATCCTCTGGAGGAGACGGAGTAAATGAGGTATGAGACGGCATCTCACTCTGAGCCTCACTTTGGCCAGCTCTGGCTTGGGGCACCTGACTGGTACCCTCTCCCGTAGCGGTATCAAGTCGTCTACTAATTGTTTGCTTCCTAGTCGAAGACATCGCTGAATGAAAACAAGGTGAATATTAAAGACGAACACTTACGAGTCAACTCTACGCACGATCTAGATTCAGGAAGAAGGTAACAACCCTAGATGTCATGTAGCCTCTTGATTATAAATGTGGCGCACTACACATCCATAATCAAGACTCTACTAGACACGTCTCATAGAAAATCCCTAGGACAAACTTGCTCTGATACCAAGTTTGTCACGACCCAAACTGGAGGGCCATGACTAGCACCCGGCCATACTTACCGAGCACCAACATACATTTTATCTGACCTTCTTTACTATCTTTTAGGGCTGACAAGATCAATATAAATGGTAGACATGGGTAGTGGACAACCAACAATAAAATATGATGGCATGAACATGCATAACATGGGATGACTAGACAATCAAGAAACTATATATAAGGTACGAGTTACCACGCTACCATGAGAGACTATACAACAAAAACCAGCCGACAAGGCCTACCAAACTATACATGAGTCGACACCTGTCTATGAGCCTCTAAAGGAACATAAGTGTTGCAACATAGCCGGAACAGGGCCCCGACATACCCATAATGTCTATAACAAAAATGCATACCAAGACCATGCCAAGTCCGATGAAGGGATCTCGCCAATCACCGCTGAACTGGACAACCTACTATGGTGGGGGAGCTGCGCCTGCCTGTCTATCAGGACCTGTTGCACGACATGCAGCGTCCACAAATAAAAGGACGTCAGTACGAATAAAGTACTGAGTATGTAAGGCAGGGAACCATAAGTACGAACAATAATGTAAGCAGGGATAGAGAATAAACAACCTGTAACATCTGGGTACCTCCGAGGGCTACTGACATGAAATGCGTGATACATATGTATACATACATAAACTTTTAAAACATACGCCTCTGTGGGCATCATCATCATCATATCGTACCCGGCCGTAATAGGCTCGGTAAAAACGTACCCGGCCATCATAAGGCTCGGTAGAATCATACCCGGCCACGTGGAGCTCGGTAAAACCCAACTGATCAGTGGTTGCACAATAGGTGCTATACTCGGCCGTCTATAGCGCGGCTCGGTAGAGTAAACTAGATATATATATGTAATGCATGCTCGACTCATGTACTCACGTTCTAAACCTTTCGGAGTGACGTAAGGTCGGTATCCTGTGTACACGTTATTAGGACTAACTCTTCACCATGAACCTTATAAGAATTAGGAAGTACCAATAACATTGATAACATAAGAATAAGAGAAGCAACATCAACATCATTCGTTCCATAAGAGGGGAAACAATGTAAGTACTGCTAGCTTCTAAGAGTAGAGTATCTCTGGAAGCTCATTCATTACATTATGTACAATCGGAGTCGTGCAAAGGAAGGAAAGGGATAGCCTCACATACCTTGTATATACTGCCCCAATCTCAATCTATGCAATTTTCACGACTCCTTAGTCTACAATAAGAGAAATGATATTATAGTTACCATTCAAGCGTCATAACTATTATGTATCGACCACAACCTATTTTACGATGAAACGGACATCACCTCCCCTATATGTATGACTTCACACAATTACAAACAATCACCAAACAGCCTAAACAACATCAACAATAATCATATTGAGCCTCCCAAAGCAGTGCACGCACAACCTAATCACTTCATACATACGACGGCCACCGTAGTCGTGTCAAACGACCCGGAAATGTTAGGAAGAACTACCAGTCCAAAACCCTACATCTATATGGTGTTTCTCCACACCCTTCCTCCTCAAAAACTCCACAAAACAGTAGTAAAACACGCAGCCCAACAGCAACACAAAACAGTCCACAAAACAGTCCGCTACAAGTAAATAACTCGAACTCACGGCTTCCGATCACCGTCCCGTGAGTTCTTACATGTATAGAACGAAATACCATCAATTCATAGAAGAATAAATGTATTAAAGATAGAAGTAAACTCACCTTACTTGTTGGATAACTCATCCCTTATCTTGGTTCTTCAAACTCTAGGGTTTACCCCCAATTTGAACTTGAAAGAGAGGGAAAATTAATTAGGGTTTGTGGATAATTTTTTGGAGGAAATTTGCAGGGGTTTAGGTATGGTTATTTGTGAAATATAATGAGGGATATATTGCAGGAGATAAGCCTTTTAATGGGCTCTTTATCCGACCCGAAATTGCCTCTTTTTGGGCTATCATTTAACCAAGTAGGTGACCCACCTACTCGTCACCTAGCAGCTTGTGCAGTCTCGCAAAAATGTCTATATCTCTCTACTCCAATGTCTTATTGATAAAAGGTTTAATGCGTTGGAAACTAGACTCATAGATCTTCAATTTGGTGGGTAGATCACCCCGTAATTCGAAGTATATTGGGAGAAAAGCTTAATAACATTTGACCTAAAGTTTAAGTAAAACTATGAACCTAAGTTGCAACAACTCTTGTCGACTTTTGTTTCATAACTCGTTTGACTTCAAGACTATGATACGGATATTTTATGATTCAAATACCTTAAAATACGACCTCTTGAGATTATTAAGCACCCCTAGGTTTACTCAAAAATACGGCTGACAACATCCTTGATTCGTTTAACTTCTAATACTTGTTAACCACCCTTATACACCTTTGTGTCATTTAAGACCAATAGGATTAACCTCTTAACATCTTAAAGATAATATCTTCATGGATTTATATCAACGACCTTATGGCATGAACTAACGTATGTGAATATGGGTTGTAACACCTCTATACAGGATTCCTCCGCTGTGAAAGAAGTTGTTGGACAATCTCCGAAGTGTGCGTTTCTGTGAATTTAATTGCAAGCTCCGGGTACTCTTCTTTTGCCAGATATTCCTTGGTATCATGAAACCAAGATTTTCTGTCTGCTTCCTCTTCAACATGGGTATAGTAAGCTCGCTGATTGTGAATTTTCACCGGAATGGGATCAATGAAATTCTTGTCAGGATGCTATATCATAGATGATAGTGTAATGCATCGGCAAATTCATTCTGGACTCTGGGAATGTGTTGGAGTTCTGTCTTCGTGAACCTCTTTCTTAATTCCTATACCTGATGTAGATACGGGAGTATCTTGGAGTTCTTGTTTGCCCATTCCTCTCATACCTGATGTATGAGTAAATCTGAATCTCCAATCACCAGCAGCTCTTGCACGTTCATGTCAATGGCCATCTTGGGCCCTAAGATGCATGCTTCATATTCGGCCATATTGTTGGTGCAGGGGAACCTGAGTTTGGCAGACACTGGATAATGCTGACCGATTTCTGATACTAAGACCGCTCCTACGCCAACTCCTTTGAAGTTTGCTACTCCATCGAAGAACATTCTCCAGTCGTCATAGGACTCTACAATATCTTCTCCTATGAATGATACCTATTCATCAAGAAAATATGTTTTCAAGGGTTCATATTTTCCATCCACGGGGTTTTCGGCTAGGTGGTCTGCCAGTGCCTGTCCTTTGACTGCCTTCTGAGTTACGTAAACAATATCGAACTCACTCAACAGGGTTTTCCAGTTGGCTAGCTTGCCAGTGGGCTTGGGCTTCTGAAAAATGTACTTCAAAGGATCCATTCTTGATATGAGGTATGTGGTATAGGCACAGAAGTAATGTCTCAACTTCAGAGCTACCCAAGTCAAACCACAGCAGGTGCGTTCCAAAAGAGAATACCGGGCCTCGTACGGAGTGAACTTCTTGCTGAGATAATAAATGGCTAGTTCCTTTCTTCCCGTTTCATCATGCTGCCCCAAAACGCAGCCGAAAGGTCTATCTAACACTGCAAGGTAGAGTAGTAAGGGTCTACCTGGCTCGGGAGGAACTAGGACTGGTGGTGTTGATAGGTACTCTTTGATTCTATCGAAGGCCTTTTGGCAGTCATCGGTCCATTTGGTAGCGGAATCCTTCTTTAGCATTTTAAAGATTGGCTCACAGATAACTGTAGACTGTGCTATGAATCGTCTGATGTAGTTCAGCCTTCCCAGGAAACTCATCAGTTCTTTCTCGTTCTCTGGCGGTGGTAATTCTTGAATGGCTTTGAACTTTGATGGATCCAGTTCTATTACTCGGCGGCTCACAATAAACCCAAGCAACTTTCCAGCAGGAACCCCAAATGCACATTTTGTGGGGTTTAGTTTCAGGTTGTACCTCCGTAGTCTGTTGAAAAACTTCCTCAGATCTTATATGTGGTCAGTGGCCTTCTTGGATTTGATGATAACATCATCCACTTATACCTCTATCTCCTTGTGTATCATATCATGAAAAATGGTTGTCATGGCCCTCATGTGGATGGCCCCTGCATTTTTCAGGCCGAATGGCATCATCTTATAAAAATACACTCCCCATGGCGTAATGAAAGCCGTTTTCTCAGCATCTTCCTCATCCATCCAGATCTGATGGTAACAATCGAAGCAATCCACGAATGACTGTAGCTCATGCTTGGCGCAATTGTCAATCAGGATGTGTATATTCGGCAAAGGGAAGTCATCTTTCGGACTGGCCCGGTTGAGATCCCGGTAGTCAACACAGACTCTGACCTTCTCATCCTTCTTTGGTACTGGCACAATGTTGGCTAACCATGTCGGGTACTCAACTACCCTAAGAACCTTTGCTTTGATCTGCTTGGTGACTTCTTTCTTAATTTTCAGACTCATATCAGGTTTGAGCTTTCTGAGTTTTTGCTTTACTGGTGGACACATTAGATCAGTTGGCAGTTTGTGAGCCACAATAGACATACTCAGACCAGTCATGCCATCATACGACCAGGCGAATATGTCCTCATAGTCCTTTAGAAAATCTGTGTATTCTTTCTTTTTTGATGGCGATAAGTGAATGCTGATTCGTGTTTCCTTGACATTTTCTGTATCTCCCAAGTTAACAATTTCGGTTTCGTCCAGGTTGGACTTAGGTCTATTTTCAAAGTTGTCAACTTCTTTGACAATCTCCTCAGTTATGTCATCTTCTTCTGAATCAATGTTCATTTGTTGCGTCGTCTTATTGCATGTCACAGTCATTGGTTCATCAAGATAAGTAATAGTAATGCTGTATAAGTAAAGGAAGGAGAAAATGATCGAAATAAATATTAATTCATTGGAAAAATCAAGCATGCTTTGATAAATTGAACGATTGTTTTGAACATTGAAGATCTTATTGCGAAAACTGAAAAATGCGAAAAGAAAATCATTCAATAAATAAAAAAGTGAATAGTGCTTGTTTTAGCCTTGCTACCCCGAGGCTCGTCGGGCTCTGGTGGTCCTGATGGTCCAATTGTTGAGGTATGTCCCTCTACTCACAACTTGTATGGAAGGACCTTCCCCCCTCCTCCTCGAGAATAACATAGCAATCCATATCATTGTCCTCTTAAAACAAGTTCTTTACTGCTGCGGTGCTTCTTCTTCGTCTGTCCCATAGATGACGTCAGCCTGTTTGAATGTCTGCTCCAGGTGCGGTATCGGTTGCTCTAATGGGTAGTAAGGACCGCGCCATGGTGGCGACCAACTATTGAACTCCTCCCAAGTGTATTCATATCCCAGACCGATGGTAGTGCCATGTTTCTTGAGTTTATAGGTTTAGAGATCCCTTGGAGGTTCTTGCCGAGTCCCTTGCTAGGTTCGTACCCACTCCAATTCAATATTCTCGCTATCTTGTTATCCCACCATTTGTCCTTGTCGACAGCATTGACACGCTCGATGTGGTGGTAGGTCTCTCTGCCTAGCTTTCTTCTTCCTTCGATTGCCGGAATGGTCTGGCAACTGTATATAGGATTGCTACCGTCACCGTGAATGATCACTTCCTGGTGAATCCATTCGAATTTTACCGCCTGATGCAGTGTTGAAGATACGACCCAGCAGCATGAATCCAGCGTCGTCCTAGCAGGAAGTTATAAGATGCTGGCATATCTATCACTTGAAAGTCGTCCACGAACCAGGTTGGCGCCATCTGCAGACACAGGCTAATCTCACCGACCTTTCTCTTCGGTTGTTAACATAGAAAAGAAAGAAAAAATATTTCCCATTAAATTTTTTGGCAATGGAGGTCGTAAGTTCATAGCCTGGACAAGTACGGATGGACAAATCGAACCTGAAGTCTTCTTTTTGTAGCCATTGCACGTTGGTAAATGAATGCTGACACAATCTCACTGGTTGTTGGATTTTGTATGTTTGAATTGTTTATAACCCTAGCTTTCAGTGCAGCTAATTTAGATGATGAGAAAGCAAAACTTTTGAAGCAACATTCTTCTCCTTTTGGCACAACTTCAGGTAGATTTATCATGTCTTTGTAGGTGGAAAATAGTCGCAGCATTAAACTGAGGACTTTGTATTTTGGAACTTTGGATTACGTGCTATAGTAGCCCAATCGTGAATAAAGTTTGCCATTGTATATCCGTCTCCAACTTTGTGTGTCAAACATGCACTGATAGCTATTCCTCCACAATTGAAATGACTAAGTTGAATCATTGCAAGACTACCTTCGTATGAATACGCATAGGGAATTCCTTTCGGATAGACTAAATCTTCTTTATCAACAAAAGGATCATTGAGAATTTTAGCCATTGGACAATTGATTTTGGTAGTGAAAAACTCAACTCCGCCATCATTACAATCAACAGACACATTTTCATTCAACTTT
>NC_031995.1:111774902-111834759 GCF_001879085.1 Nicotiana attenuata | reverse complement strand
TTCAGTACTCCTTCATGAACTAGTTTCATGTCGGATTCCAAACGTTTTTTTCCGACCCCTGGCCAGCTTGTCACATTATGTTCTCAGATGGACCCTTGGATCACCTGTATCGTCAAAAATCTTGAACTTGGGAGGTTTGTACCCCTCTGGAAGTTCGACATCTGGTTGTATGCTGAGGTCTTCATAATTCAACCCTTCGATCCCTTTACTTCCTTCAATGCCTTGGATTCGGCTGGTTAGTTTCTTAAGTTCTTCAGCCAAGTTTCTGATGAGTAGATCCTTTTCATCGGACTCAGGGGTGCAAGATATAGGTTGGGTGGAGAGTGGCATGGTCTCCACATAGATGGGATTGTTGTGGTGGCCTGGTGTGTGGGTGTGGAAACGGCCATTTGCGGAGTTTTGTGGTTCGGGGATGAGTAGTGGAATGTTGTTTGGAGTGTGGCAAGTGTTGCATTGGTTCTTTGTTGGAGCAACGGGATGATTTGGTTGCTTTTGTGGAGGTGTGGGATTTTGACCGTCGGGGAAGATGGTGTCTGTGGTGCAGAGGGAGAAGGATAGGTTGGCCAGATTCCGAACCTGATCAAGCTCTTCTTGAAACTTCAACAATTTTTGCTCAAGTTGTGACACATTTTCATTGGGAACCCGAATACCATGGCCATCAGTGGCCTCTGCTGTTGTGTTCTCCTTTCTGATGTTCAAATCTTCCATTTTGCCTTTGTTCTTGTTCTTAACAGGACTAAGAGGAGGAGTGNGTGCATGGCTTTGTTGTGACCCAACCCTTCAGGTGGCAGCTCGTCCTCATAGAAGGTGATTTTATGGCTTTCTAATACTTGTCCCACCATATTAGCCATTTCCAGTGATGTTACTTAGCACGTGCGCTTCACTCAGCACCTTCAATAGAGCGTTTTTTGTGTGTCTTGGAATTCTGCAGTAATGAGAGGATGGATATCTGTGCTGGTGTTTTGTTTAGCTGGTCGATGACCGAATACTCCTTGGCCTGTATTTTCCTCCAAAGGTCGTCTGGACCCGTCTCAATAATGAGTGGCCGGTTGGAGGCCTGCTTGTTTGACTCAGCCAGGTGTTCAAGGGTATAGACTCTCCCAATTCTTGTCATACCCTGCGCTGCAACAGTCTCTTCGAACTTGACTTTGCCTTTCCTCCTAGCCTCGGCTGTATAATCCTAGGGTATAGATTTTGTATGGAATGACGACATGGTGGACATCGCCACTGGGATCGGTGCAACCACCTTTACTTCGAATGGAACATGTTCTCTAGGTGGCAATACTACAACCTCAAATGGTGTTGGTACATTTGTTGATGGCGCTGCTTCAAACTCAAGAGGGATAGACATATCTACCTCAGTGACCTCAGACGGTTAGATTTGGACTATGATGGGGTTGAGAGTAACTGCTGGTTTCTTTTGATCATCGCCTTCTGCGATCAACCCGATGGATCCCTTGTGATCCCAATCATCCTCTACTTCAATCATGTGAATACCCCCGTTTTTATGGTCTGGTAGAGGGTTGTTGCGAACGTTCGGAGCGGCTTCATTTGCTACAATGACTTTGTTATCAATCAAAGACCGTATCTTGTCTTTTAAAGAGTGGCATTCATCGATGGTGTGTCGCTTCATGCCAGAGTGGTATGCACAAGACTTGTTTGGGTTAACCCACTGGGAAGGATTCTCAGGAATTGTAGCAAGGACCGGGGTGACATAACTAGCAGCTTTGAGTCTCTCATATAGCTGATCAATGGGTTCGGTGATGGCTATGTATTCTTTTGGAGGCCTCCGATCAAAATTAGGTTGGGGCCTAGGGAAGTTTTGGCGTGCGGGGGGTGATTGGTAATGAGATGGTTGGGCATTGTAAGTTTGGTAGACATGAGCGGGCTGGGTGTATCTGGGTGAGGTAGGCTGATATGTGGGAGGTGGAAGTGACTGATAAGTTGGTGGTGGAGCTTGGTAGGAGGGTGCTTGGTAATTTGGGGCTGGCTGATATGTGAGTGGAGGTATTGGGTAGGTTTGGTATTTGAGAGAAGACTTGGTCCTTTGTGCAACCATCACGGCCCCCTACGTCCCTCTTCTTAGACACACCACCAGATTGTAAGGCCTTATTTGTAGCTTGCAAGGCCTCAAAGTTTGTAACCATACCGCTTTTGATACCTTTTTCAATTCGTTCCCCCAGCTTGATAATGTCAGAAAACATATGATTCTCAATCACCATCAATCGTTCATAGTATTGCGGGTCTTGAGCCCGGACAAAGAACTTGTTCATTTATTCTTCTTCTTAGGTGGGTCTGGCCTTAACAGCTTCAGACCTCCAGCGAGTGGCATACTCGCGAAATGTCTCCGTGGGCTTCTTCTTTAGATTCTGGATATAGAACATGTCTGCTGCGTTCTCTGTGTTAAACCTGAACCTGTCCATAAAATCAGATGCCATACCTACCCAGCTCGACCACTTCTTAGGATCTTGGCTGATGTACCAAGATAGTGCATCTCCTTTCAGACTCCTCATGAACAGTTTCATGTGGATCCTTTCTTTTTTTCCGACCCTGGCCAGCTTGTCACATTATGTTCTCAGATGGACCCTTGGATCACCTGTATCGTCAAAAATCTTGAACTTGGGAGGTTTGTACCCCTCTGGAAGTTCGACATCTGGTTGTATGCTGAGGTCTTCATAATTCAACCCTTCGATCCCTTTACTTCCTTCAATGCCTTGGATTCGGCTGGTTAGTTTCTTAAGTTCTTCAGCCAAGTTTCTGATGAGTAGATCCTTTTCATCGGACTCAGGGGTGCAAGATATAGGTTGGGTGGAGAGTGGCATGGTCTCCACATAGATGGGATTGTTGTGGTGGCCTGGTGTGTGGGTGTGGAAACGGCCATTTGCGGAGTTTTGTGGTTCGGGGATGAGTAGTGGAATGTTGTTTGGAGTGTGGCAAGTGTTGCATTGGTTCTTTGTTGGAGCAACGGGATGATTTGGTTGCTTTTGTGGAGGTGTGGGATTTTGACCGTCGGGGAAGATGGTGTCTGTGGTGCAGAGGGAGAAGGATAGGTTGGCCAGATTCCGAACCTGATCAAGCTCTTCTTGAAACTTCAACAATTTTTGCTCAAGTTGTGACACATTTTCATTGGGAACCCGAATACCATGGCCATCAGTGGCCTCTGCTGTTGTGTTCTCCTTTCTGATGTTCAAATCTTCCATTTTGCCTTTGTTCTTGTTCTTAACAGGACTAAGAGGAGGAGTGGGTGGAGGGCCCCTGGATCTCGTGGAATAAGATGATGTTGCCAGAGTGCACGAACAAACCTTTGGGGAGGGGAATAACAAACAAAAAATAAAACAAAAAGGTAAACAAGTTAGTGAGGATCATGAAAAGTATTGTAATATTTAAACACGCAGTGCAGGAATGTAAAGCGTGTCCAAATTTGGGAACCTCGTTGTGCCCGAGGTAGGCCTAGAGACAAGTTGATTTTGAGAACTTGGAATGCTAAATGCCTCATTTCATTGATAAAGATAAGACGAATTCCAAATTGACATTAAATAAACAAGAAGTAAAAGTCACTAATGGCCATTGGCCTTATTACATTTTAAGCAAATAAGATAAATTCCTATCTACTTGGTCCTAGAAGGACCTTCCCCATATTCGGCATCCTTGGCGCCTTCGAACAGCTTCTCCAACTCGCGAAGTCCCAGCAACAGGTATGCTCTGGCTAGATATCCGCCTTCAGCCCCTTTAGCCTCTTGACAATCTTCAACCCTTTTGAGAAACTTTCTTTCCAGTTCCACTATGCCTCGCTCCAAGTATCCCAGTCTTTTGTTGGCGTTGGTAGCCATATCTTTCCATTCCTCGATCAGTTTTTGATTAGACTCTTGTATTTTGCGATGTTCACTTTCGCACTCGCGGATCCTTCTGCGCAACTGGTTGTACTTGACTTGCGCTTCAACCTTTTCGTCTATAATCCTGTGGCCTCGAACAAACCCTGGCTAGCCCAAACCATCATGATTGTCTTCCAAACAACCTGCATAGAAAGGAGTGCAATTGGAATGGTATCTATTTGGCTCTATGGTGTCTCTTCCCATCACGATCTTGCTATGCCACATGCGTTGGGCTTGGCACTTCTAAGGACTATCATTGCCTTAGAAGTCGGCTCGAAAGTGGCTCATCTTTTCGACCCTGGGTATGACCTGCTTCCTACCAGCTTGCCTCACAACTCGCAGAGGGACGTAAGGGTAGGTTCCCCTTAGGCCAATTAGTATCAGGAAAGGTGCATCTCTAGATCGGACGATGAACTCTTCCTTAGGAAACCATTCGAACATCTACTGAACTTGTTCCTCGGTAAGATTATCAAATAGCTCAACCCATCCCTTAGCATCCTCACGCTGAGCGAACATGTCAGTGATGTAATTCATTCACTTAGGATGGTGGAAAGCGATGTGATATCCCAGTCCCTACACTAAATTTGTTGTCAATATTCGCCCTTTTGGAGATGCTCTATAAGCCAAAGTTGAAGTAGCAGATTGCAGCCTTCGAATTGTTTTGCTCCTCGTTCACACATCTCTAAGGCTCGGTATATGTCTGCAATAATCATAGGTACAATACTGAATGCCTGCCCGCCAATCCCCTCCATTAGGGTTTTGGTTACCATAGCTAGCCTAGTATGAATTCTACCTTTCTTCATCAGAAATACAATCAGACCCAGGAAGAAAAATATGAAGACGAAAACCTTGCAGTGGACGTATCCCAAGGATGTGATGGAAAACTCGCCAGAGTAGGTGCGGTAAGATTTGTTGTGACCGTACCTATCATACAAGTAGTCAAAAGGGATGTATGAATCATTCAAGCATGTTAATTCTGGATTCCCATCATTTTAAGGAAGCCCCTACCTTTGCGATTCTCAAGCATTAGCAAGCCCGGAGTTTCCCATACTAGGCGAGCCAGTCCTCTTATCTACTCTAGCAAAGGTGTCATTTCAATACCCCCGAAGTGGAGTACGGCCCTTTCACAATCCAAAAATAATGTGACAGCTTCTATGATCATGTTATTGGGTTGGATTTCCAAGAGGGATGGTAGATTTCCCAGATATTTTCTGACGAGATTCTGATCACTAGAGTGTAAATCTTTCCACCAGCTTAGCAACCTTGGGTGGATGTTGGTGACCATGCCGAATCTGGGGACTTCGTGCCTCATATTTCTGCAAGGCAAATAAGGTTAGACCCTTCCCCCACCGGACTCAACTATTTAATATCAATGATTAGTATGAAGCGTCTAGTTCTCCAAATAAATGTACAGAACGTGATAACGTCCGTTAGGGTTTAGGGAAACCCAGTGGACTTTGGACAAGGCTATCTTAAAGGATCATTATGTGGACAACATAACTGAACCAGGTAGGTTTGACCATGATGCATGCACAATTTGAACAGAGTAAGGTTTTTATGGGGTTTTAGACTGTACCCTCGAGCGGAAAACTCATGGGGAAGGCTCGGAACTGTCGACTGCACCGCTGATCGACTAGTTTTACCGCAAATATGCCTTTCCGAATTTAGGGGTAATGATATAGGATGAGCGCAACCACTCATTATAAGCGTTGCTATAGTATTTGTTTTGGCACGAGTGGAGTATGATGTTGAGCATGATTATGCAATAATTGAAAGCATTTTGACATGTATTTGCATATTAAGAAAGCGATAAATACATCAGTTTCATAATTTAAAGCAATAAAGGAAAGAAAACAAGGAAGATATGTCAGTTTTGCTTTTAAAGAAGAAATTAAATGCATAAAGGAATTAAACAGATAATTGCACATAGGGAGAGGTGCAAATTCATAAGAATAATCTGAAATGGTAAAAGCCTAAAAGTCCCCAGCAGAGTCGCCATGTTGTCGCGCCCCCTTTTTCCTCCGCGAAAATCGTGTTTATGACATTCGGTTGGGACAACTCTTTCCTTTATGGAAAGGTGTTTGCAATTTTGAAGTGTCGCCACCTAACGATTTTAAGGTGCGTTAGGTCACCTATGGGGTTCAACTATAACTACATTTTTTGATAACCAGAGATAGGGTAAGGGCTTGAAATTATCCCAAGGGGAAGGTATTAGACACCCCTCAGGATCCACTAATGTGGTTCCCGGCCAGATAGTTCTTTGTGAATTTGTGCAACATACACGTAAACAAACAAGGCTCAAATAAGAGGGAATTTTAAATACACAAGTGTTTGAAAATGATAAAATAAAACAAAGTTTTGAAAGAGTTATATCTAAGCATGCTAACGAATATAAAGGGGGTCCTAGGTTGTAATATGGATCACATCAATGCAATACCCGGTAATCACTCCTCAAAGAGGGGCTACACATGGTATTAGCACACCGGTCATCATATCCATATCTACCCTTCACACCCCGTTAAGGTATTAAAGCGCGGATTGGTTTCGACCTCTATTGCATGCTATTACCCGTCCCATTCCTATCAATCCCGGAGGAATTTAGGACTACTAATCCTATAAGAGGGAGGCTTTTAGGCTGACTCTTGGGTTTTAAAGGTAAAAAGACTAAGGCGACATTAAAACACATAGGACTGCATATTAGGGGAAACATGTAAGCAACTAGAAGGCTCATATATACCTTCTCAAGTAAGCACGTAAATAGCATGACTTAAACACATTTAGGGTCAACATTTAAAGTACTAAGACATGGGAGTTTTAGTTGTTGAAGCAGACCAATTTATTACATAACTCAGATAAGAAGTCTGAATCAGTCTTGCCTGCTAGTTGTAGCAGTTGCAAATTAAACAAAGGCGGTTAAAGTTTTATCATTATTACCTAAGGCTTGCCTAAGTGTGTATTGATGATACCCTATAAGCATGATATCTAGTACTGATTCAAAATGGCAAAGTAGTAACAGTTTTAAACGAGCAATTTGGATCCTATAGGCATGCTTTCTGAACTGCATTAATAAAAGGAGTAAGTTCTTTAAACTGATTCAAAACAGTACGAGTCAAACTTATTTTTAACTAAACTGGTGTCAAATCCTATAGACATAATCTCTATTATTGCTGATTTTAATCCCTACATATATGGTATCTAGTATTAAAGGCTAATTTGGTCCTATAGGCATGGTATCAAATGAAGTGGAGTAGGCAGGATTTATTTTATCACATCGAAATTCTTATAGGCATGATTTCTATGAAATATTGATATTAACCCTATAGACATGACATCTAGTTTAGAAACTGATTTTAACTTTATGGGCATGATGTATGATTATAGCCATTAGACCCTATAGGCATAATTTCTAAGTGTGGAAGTAAATATGCAGAACTTTATTAAACAGATCTTATAGACAGGATATCTAAATGTGGAGGTAAAACATGCAGAACTTATTAAAAACAGATCCTATAGGCATATTAGGTACGTATAGAATTAAAACATGCAGAATTTGAAAGCAGATCCTATAGGCATGTTATCTACCCTCCTAATAGCTAAAACATACATAATTACCTTGTCCTTTTAACTAGCCAATCCCAATATTTGTCTAAAAGTTATTACAGACCAAATACTGAATTACATCAGAAAAGTGTAAAATAAGAAGTTACAACCGTCGGAAGCCTGATTCTGACTTCCTCTCTGAGTTGTGGAACAATCCACCTCAAATGCCACTTGTTTCAAAGCCTTTCAAACCTGGGTGTGTCAAAGTTCCCTAGGGTTCTCAAGCGACCCCGGACAGTGCTTACACCTAGGTTTGCATGACCAGATAGAGATGAGTGCAGTGTGGAAGGGCCAACCCTTTTGTGTCCAAGTTCAGAGGGAGCTCAAGGTCCCAAGGCAAGGCTCACACAAGAGGGGCAGAACTTAGGTTCTAGGAATATAGTGAAAGTGCTGAACATAGAGATTTATTTAAAACTGGACTGGGAAATAGTAAGTGATAAGGGTGATTTGAAAACAGTTGTACTGAAACTCAAACTACACAGAATCAGTAATTACACAAAGGGGTCAGGGCTTTTGGGAATGCATTGCCTGAAGCATATGACCCTAGGAGGGGTTAGGTTTGGACATGCACAACAATAGATGATGCTGGCATGGTCACAAACCAGCCAGAGAATACAAACACAAAGAGGGCATGTGGGGTTTGGGATTCATACACATAGGGGAGCATTAACTTAAAAGGGAAGGGAACGCATTGCCACATGCTAGTAATGTAACTTGATTACAGAAATATAAGCAGAAGTGGACAAGCATGAAAAAAGTTGAAACAATTAAAGAAACATGTTGTTATTGATGCTTGAAAATTAACTAGGACATACTAGTAAGAAGCAAAGTGCAGAAAGAAAAAGTAAGCAAATTCCCACAGCCTAGCCTTGGCTTTCAGCCGGTTAGACAAAGCAGTAGCACAAGTAGTAATAGAGAAAAGAGAGAGTTTTGAGTGAAGTGTGTGTTCTGAACTCAGATAGTTCGTGTGTTTGAAAGAAGAGGGGGTGGGGGTATTTATAGTTTTGAAAACAAGTGGTAAGTAAGGTAATCAGTAAAGTCTTAACACAAACATGGAAACAATCACAAGTTAGAATCAATTAACCCAAGCGACTCCCTTTAATTAAGGAATCATGGCTTAACGGGTACTAACAGGCTTCAATTAAGGAAAGAAAATCAGTTCGGACAGATTCATTATTGCCACAAAAAGGGTAGTAAAAGCATGAAGTAAACAATCAAGTCTAAGTGCAAAGATATGCTTATTTTGGAAAAGATTCAGTCAGGTAAAATATCATAGCAAAGGAAAAGAATCAATTGATTTTAAACGGGTGAGTGAAATTAGGGTTCATTAAAGAAAAGCTTTTGGAATCAGTCAGAAGATCAAGATTAATCAAGGAAGAAACATGATTCTGCACTTCAGTGTATAAATAGAGTGAAAAGAAGCATCAGACATGCGAGGCCAAACACATTGGTAAAAGAGATAATCACAAACATGCAGTAGTGGCAGAAATAAGCTAGGATTCAGTAGAAAAGCAAACATTCGAGGCACAGTAGTCAAGTAGGTCAAGTCACATAGAATCAACAGTGAAGAAAAAGATTGTATCAGGTAAAAGAAATCAGAAACATGTAAAGGTCTCACAATAGTAGTAAGTGAGAAAACTTCTAAGAAATTAGGGTTTCAGCAGTAGTCGAGTTTTAGAGATGGTAAGAACTCAAAATCAAACAAGTCAAACAAGGAAAATAGAGTCAGAAACAAAGAACAAGTACATACTTAAATAAACAATGTCCAGAACTTGGATAAGACTAAAGGGAACTAGGGTTTTTAAACATGCTGAAATAGATAGAAGAACAATATGAGAAAATCGTTTTAAGCATAGCAAAATCACAAATAATATTAAGATCAGAGAAGAGATCTTTTGAAAAACTTAAAGGAAAACCCTAATCGTTGAAAAGTGAAGAGTCATTTTGAAAGAAAAGTCAAAGAACCTTCGAGAAACACTTAAAAAGTTCATAGGAAGCACAAATCTAAGATAGATCTGAAAGAAATCGGAAGGTCTTGGATGGTCGGAGAAAGGCCATGAACAACAGTCGAGCAAGGACTGGACCATATTCCTTCGAGCTCTGGCCATAAAACCATAGAAAAAGACACCCAGGAGCAATAGAAGGCTGGTACATGTCTCAAATGACTACGAGGGGCCATGGATTAGGTAGATATTGGGGTGGGATTAGAGGGCGGCGGTTAGGGTTCATGAGAGTTTCAGAGAGAGTTGAGGGAGAAGAGGGATTCAAAGGCAGCGGTAGGTGAATAATGAGGTAGGTTTAGGGGTCGTTTAGGGTTAAAAAAGGAAAGGGCTAATAATGACCGTTGATCTAAATAATCACCGGCCAGGATTGAAAGGGTTGGGTAGGGGATCCAGGTTGGGTTATTTAAATTGGGTCGGGGGTCGGTTTAAGACAGAATTAGGCTGGGAAATTGGGTTTAAATTGGGGCCAGATTTAGGCTATAATCGAAATGTAATTGAGCTATTATTTAAATAGCCAATTTTCCCCTAAAAATTATAAAAAAAATAGTAAATTAATGTCTGGAAATAAATTGAAAGTACTAAAATGATTTATAACATATAATTGAAACTTTAAAAACATAGGACTTGATTTTATGAATATAAACGCAATTAAATCTTAAAAGAGGCTAGTATTGCAATTATTCACTTTAGCTTTGAAAAATACTAAATATATTTTGTCAAAATATGTCAAAATTACCTTAGCTGTATTTCAGCATAAGGACTAAAATCCAATAGATGATTTGCCAGAAATAATAATTTTGGAAATAATTATTGGGTTTTAGGGATAAAAAGGGAAATAAATTAATTGAAAAAACCTTTAAAATTATGAAAAAAATAATAAAACACTTGAATATGCTTACATATGCATATCTATGCCATTTTGAAGTTATTTTGCATATTAAAAATATATAGGGAAAAATTGGGTTTCAACAAAAGGTATTGCCCACATTATTCAAAGAAATGTTCAAATGATCCATAATGTTACCTTCACCTCAATTCTAATTTGTTTGCCCTTTCTCACATGTCAAGGATCATTGGACACGGTTTAACTCATTGTTCAAAAACTAAATTCCCAAAACTTAAAGACTATTTGAAACATGTAAATGCAACTTTTTATATTAAAATGATGAAAGAATGATTTTAGAAGTTTTAGACCAAGATTATTTTACAGGTAAATATAATCACAACGATTTTGGGCGACCAAAATAATAACAAAACTTCAAACTCTCTCCTTAACAAGATATAACAAAGAACATAAGCACCTAAAGCAGGGGTAAGGGAGTAAACACTTTTAAATTTTTGATAGTTAATTGTTTCAATCAAGTAGGAAAGATTCAACTGAGTAATAGTGATCGAAAAAGGGTTTAAATGTAGTGATTTTAGTAATAAAAAAACAAAACTTGGGGTTTTGTGTTTGGAAAAACGCAATGAGTGCACGTCTACCTATTAGTCGTTTGGTTTAAAAGCTTAGTTTTTTTTTAGAAATTAGTAATGTGGAAATTGTAATTAGTGCTTAGCAGTGTAGAAATATTGTTATAAGGATTGTAATATTATTGATTATTTGATTTGTTCTATAAAAATTATTGTACAGTTTTAAACTATATTTTTTTCTTTTACAAAATAATACTTTATGTCCGTCATTTAATTGTTTTAGTCTATGTATCAGTAATTGCCACATTCTTATTTCATTATGTTTCGTATAAATTAGTATATAAATGTTTACCGTGAAAATGGTAATAACAATTAAATGTGATTATGGCAATCTAAAAATGCGTGATCTATTTTTATGCTAGTTGTTAGGCAGTTGATGCTATGTGAAAGACTTAGAAACGGGATAAGAGTTTAGAACAAGGTGATAACCAAACTGATAGGTTAGCAATCGAGGCCTCGAGGTCGATTCTGATGCTCGGCTGGGAGCTATCGAGGGCAATTGATGAATGACTAGCAGTTAAGATAAAATCAATAATGGCTCTTTATGGCCAATAATAAGCAATAAATGAAGAACAATAATGAAGACAATAAATGGAAGCAACAATATCAAGATAATGCGTTAGAGAGCAGAGAGAATGTTCTTGTGTATTTAGTATAGAGCAACAGATCCTTACAAAATGACTAGCAACCCCTTTATATATGAGGGGAATCCTAACATAGTACAAAATACATTAATTACAAAGATATGGAGATGGGAGAACTAGTTGACGCCTTGATTCAGGTTTAGACTAGCCCACTAGACTTTGTCAACCCTAGTCACGTGTCTTGGGAACTCTCCACTTTTACCATAGCCGTGGTCAGTACTGCCCCAAGGTCAAGCGTCGATGAACCTGGAGGGAGGAGGCTCGGCCATAGCCTCGAACCTTCGAGACAATCTTTTGAGGTGCCTCGATGACGAGGAATTGGACCATCCAATTTCATCGTATACAGATAGTCCCCGCATTTCTTGGAGTAGAACGATAAGAAACGACCTTGATAAACAGCTTTCCGAATTTCCCGCGATGATGTCATACCGATGATGCAAGCCTCCGTGATAACCGAAACATCCCGTCGTTTCATCTTTCCAGAATCATTCAAAGCATTACCGTTTCTCATTCTTCAAAGCCATAACGTCGCCGTCGGTTCAGCACCCAAGGACGCATTAAATGCGCCTGCCGTTACGTCTTTCGAAGACAATAATGGCATCATCGGTTACGCTGCCGCCCTTCCTATAAATGGGAGCCTCCTGGAACCAACCTTTTATTCATGTGTCTTCCCATATCTATTCATCCTTCTCTTCTCACCATCCTTATCCATTGTCATCCACCATGTTTGAGGCCCATGGCCTCAAGGTTATATGGCAGCGTTCCTATCAGCCACGCCACGACCTATGTCCCGGACTTTCTCTTGTCGAGCGAGATTACACCGTCTTGTCATTGTTGTTGTTGTTGTTGTTGTTATTTTTGTTGTTGTTATTGTTGTCATCATTGTCTCAGGACGACGAGGTAGGGGGCCGATTTCTCCCGGCTCGGGGAAATGTTTGGACTCTACACCGTTGCTCAAGGGGGTGTTCGGACTCTACACCGCTGCTCACCTCCCCTGACTACCCAGTGCGGCACCTCACTCCTTTTGCTTTCCATGGAATGAGGTGGTACTGTCTACTAACTGTTGCATCCCGCACCGGTGTAACGCCTCAAGAAGTGGCTTCGCAATAGTAGTACTGGCGAAATCCGTACTAGCCAGATTTTTCACCCAACCACTTCTTCATTCCTTTCTGCTTCTTCTGCGTTATTTTGCTCTCCTCCACCACTTTACTCTTCTTCATCTTCTCCCTTGAAGATACTACTTTGGAAGACCGTGATGACACCCCCGAGGAGATGGCGCTTGAAGATACTGCCACCGAGAATACACTCTCGAGAATAGCTAGGCTCTAGGCTTTTACTATATGTGTACCCTTTTGCTTTTTTGTTTTTGTGTAAGGACCCCTCGTGGGCTTTTGTAATCAAGTGTTTACGAATATAAAGATGTTTTTTCAATTTTGTCTTCGATGTATACTATATTTACCCTTATCTGTGTTTGTGAAGAATCTGAGTGTATGACCCCACAATTGGTGCATATACCGAGCCCGGACGCGAGTGTTTCTTCTGACTTTTGATTGATTAACACGGTTCCCCGCAAAACCCTTTGCCTTTCCATGGATCAAGCCCGGACAGGACAGATAAACTCGGGTCGTCGGGATCCTGACTTCGAGTTGAATGAAAGTAGTGCATCGAACCTTTAGATCGAGATTTAGCCTTTAGACCTTGCGGAAATCTTCGAGGGGGGATTTGCTCGGAGGCCCGAGGATAGAGACTGCCTTTAGGATTTCTAGAGTAGTCCCCGAATGGGAGTTCACTCAAACCTGGGCTACTTGGAAACTTTCTTTGAACTTAGCATAGATAGCCATAAGGCATTGTAGATAGATCCCGGACGAGGGTTTACCCGGATTTAGATGGTCCCCCGAGGCTAAGCCCATATGAGCTGAGTTTAAGTGCTTATTTCCTTCTTGAGTGGAGCCCCCGAGATCGGGTACCATTTCAAATCTTGCAATGATGCCAATGGCTCCTTGGAGCCTAACTTCTTTTTGATGGAGGTCCTCGAGGTCGAGTACCACCTCGGGACTCGCAATGATGCCAATGGCTTCTTGGAGCCTAACATTTTTTTATGGAGGTCCTCGAGTTCAGGTACAACCTCGGGATTCGCAATGATGCCAATGGCTTCTTGGAACCTAACTTCTTTTTTATGGAGATCCTCGAGGTTGGGTACCATCCCTGGACTCGCAATGATTCCAATGGCTTCTTGGAGCCTAACTGCTTTTTGATGGAGGTCCTTGAGGTCGGGTACCACCCTGGGATTCGCAATGATTCCAATGGCTTCTTGGAGCCTAACTTCTTTTTGATGAAGGTCCTCGAGGTCGGGTACCACCTCAGGACTTGTAGTGGTATGGGGGTCTCCGATCCTAATGTATCACATGGCGTCGTCTAATGTACGACACAGCTGTGAAGCGACCGAGGCGATCCCGCCAGCACATCTTCCCGAAGTGATATCAGTCAGTATTTTTAATCGGCCTCTCAGACAGGCGGATCTTCGCCACTTTTTCCATATATAGGGTTGTTTCCGTTTTTTTGGAGATTCCACCATTCCAAGTAGTTACCCTTTTTTCCCGCGTTAGGCCTTCCATTATTTCAGTGTTAACGCTTTTGCCCAAATTCCTGCTCCAGTTTTCTAATTTTGCCACAGTCATGATTGCTACATCAGGATCCTTTCGGCAGGGAGGAGAGAGTTCCGCCTCCGGTTCTCGCCTTTTGGCAGAGCGTCGCTGATGCTAGGCGGGCCTGACTTGGGGCGTTTTGATTTGAGAGGGGACTTCTCATCGGAGAAGTACCCCAATGTTCAAGATCAATGGGAGCATGAATTTTACTTCTTCGATAGGAGAGGAACACCTTGGGTTATTGAGAAAAGACTGCGGATGGGGGAGAAGGTGGGGTTACAGATACCTTCCCCGGATGAGGACATCACGGACCGTGCCGATGAGTTTTTGAATGTGCACACGTATCCTTTCACACTGGGCCCCCTTGATAGGTTTGTGCTCGACTTATGTCTAAAGTATCGGGTTACCCTGGCGCAGATTCACCCGTCATTCTTGCGAATAGTGTTGATGATGAGATTCTTTGTGGAGAAGGCAGGTCTTGAACTCACGCGCAGTCATTTTATCAGGTTGTACCGGACTTTTCACCATCGAGGTTTTCTAACCTTACAATGCCGGTCAACTACGCCTTTCGTCGTTGTTGATGAGGAAGACAGAGATCGAGAGTGGATGAGTCAATTTGTCTGAGTACGGACCGTTGATATTATCCCCATGGAGTTTATGCCGTTCCCTGAGGAATGGAATCATACACGTAAGTGGTACACTCGTGGCTTCTTAGTTTTGTTTATGGCGAAAGCTGGTTTCGTAAATGCGCCTCCTTTTCTTTTTCTGCAGCGATTTTGTGGATGCCGGGCGACATTCCTAATCTGCCAGATTGGGTTCGGAAGTTGGCGACCCACTCGACTAGCGGTGAGCGTAAGAGGCGAACTTTGTCCTGGGGCAGATGGGAAGCAAAATATCATGGTACGTGTTGTGCGATTTTATCCTTTCCCTTTTTTCATTTGGAAAGGCACTTTCTCTTTCTGCATACTAATCCTGCTATTGTAGGCATTGTGGAGCCTTCCGAGGCGAGGCCGTGCTCCCTTGGAGAGGGGGAAGGGTTGCTAGCTTCCGGGCTAAATAATGATATCAGTAAGTGAGAGATGACCTTGCAGGGCGATGGTGCTCAAAGAAGGGCGACACTGGACCGGGGCCCCGGCGTGGAAGTATTGTCTGAGCCTGCCGCGCCCGTGGTTCCTGTTTTTGGAAGGATGGTTTCTCCGTCGCATGCACCGAGCGGCCATTCCTCGACCGGAGTCGACTCTTTTGGGGCTGAGGGAGCTAGGTTAGCAGATATGCGCTTGGCCTTCGTGGAATCCCAGCGGCTTCACTCTGTGGTGAGTTTCGGCAGAGGCCTTTTGAGTTTTGCACCTTCCCTTCCTTATTAAGTTTTCTATTGCAGGCCTTCGACAAGCTTAAGTCCGAACTGCTTTGCCGTAAGGCCAGGCTACGGAAATCTTTGGATGAGGAGAGATACCTTAGGCTCCTTTGCGACGAAAAGGAAGTCGAGTTGGCACACTTACGGTATGAGGCGAGTCGAAGCTTGAATTATGAGAGCTACTTGAAGAAGCAGGTAGTTTTTTTTCCCGAGTGAGTGTGTGTTCCTCCGTTTCGCTCCTGAGGGTAATGTTTCATTTATCTCAGTTGCAGAAAAAGACGGAGGCCCTGGAGCACCTTCGGGTTGAAGCTGGCCGAGCCAAGCGCGAGCATGATGAGCTAAAAGCTCAGGTGGAGGTTCAGGCTTCAGAGGGGAAAGGTGCTCTGGCTACAGCTTCTGCCTTTGAGGCTCAGCTTTGCTTAGCTCATGACAATGCTTTGGTTCGAACAAATACGATTACGAAGCTCGAGTCCGAGCTTTTGAAGGTCAAGGTCGAGGTCGTTGATGCGCGGGCTGAACCCGTAATGAGCCAAACTAAGGCTGACCAGAAGATAGCGGTCTATTTGAAGGATGCTGCCGATGCTCAAGCTGAGCTGAGAAGGACCCTCGACCGTGAAGACAGGATCAAAGAATATGCTCGTTGTAAGTCTCGGAGAAAAATTCCCGAGGAGATCCGTGCTAGGGGATTTGTCCTCTCGGAGGAGTTGGCGCGAGCGAGGGCGGACGAGCGTGATGCTTGGTTACTTCTGTCCGACACCGAAGATAGCGAAGACGATGCCGACGGGCCATAGCCCCCAGGGGGGACATATATTTTGCTTTCTAATTCTGCATATAGCATTTCCAAAGAACGTTTGTAAGTAGAGCTTGTGATTTTTCGTATATGTGAACAGGAGAAAATCATGCGGCTTTATTTCTTCTGTATCTCTTTCTGTCTCGAATTTAGCCAGATGAACTGGTCTTTGAGTTGATAGGAATCCTTAGATTTGCGATATAGCCCTGAGGCTCATTAGGCTGGCCTGTATGCTCTTACGCGCTTGGTTGATGCGACCTTTTACGCGGGCTGGCGATAATGGCTCTTACGCTTGTGCTCTAGGCATTTTAGTTAACTGTTTTGGGTTCAGTCTCCAAGTCGGCTTTCGACTCGAGCTCATTCGACCCTCAAGGTTTTGGATTTGAGTGGGCTAGTAACAATGGCTCTTACGCCTTGGGTCGATGCGACCTTTTATGTGGGCTGGCGACAATGGCTCTTAGGAATTTTTAGTTAACTGTTTTGGGTTCATTCTCCGAATCGGGTTTCGGCTCGAGCTCATTCGATCTTTAATTTCTTGGATTTGTGTGGCCTGGCGACAATGGCTCTTACGCCCTGGGTCGATGCAACCTTTTATAGGCTTTATTTTTCCCTCATTAAGGACTTTTTGAAATAATGTGTGCCTGACTCTACGACGGTTCAATGAAAAACCTCGATTGTGAGTCGTTATATGGCGATGATCGAGCACCTCGGGAGGTTTGGCTTGGAGGTTGAGTAACTTGAAGCCTGTAATTTAGAGCTGACATGGTCGAAGCTCTTTTTCCTGTATTGAGGGTAGTTTGTTTAACGGGTTCTTTTCGAAGTAGATTCAAAGTAATTGAAAGCATGTGATTTTGTAGCGATAGTCGGACGTCCCCGAGTCGCGTTAGTTTGGCTTGTATAGCCTTGTGAGTATAGTCATTTGTGCTTGGCCGGAGCCATTTTTAATCCCGAGTGAAGTACTTTCGGCGTCTATATCGAGGGTATGCTTTTGAGGGGTCTTACAAGTTCTATATATAGCCTTAACTTTGAGATTGAGTTTATTCCTTTAGTGAGGTCTTACAATTTTTTCATGCCTTTGAGGTCTTACAGTTTTAGATACTTGGTACAAGTTTGGTTCATGCCTTGCTCGAGGTCTTACAGATATTGTCACTTAGTACAAGTGCGGTTCATGCCTTGCTAGAGGTCTTACAGATATTGTTGTTGCCTTATGTAGGTCTTACGAGACCGAGTCTGCCCGCTTGGGGTCTTATGGCCTCGGGTTTTTAATGAGTGGTGATTGGCGATAGTTCCCGAGTCATCGGGGGTATCTTGGCTCGGGATCCATTACTCGTAAACTTGGTATTGCCTCGTTGAGGGCTTACTATTTCAGAAATTCCGACCCGGAGGCCGTGCGATTTTTGAGATTTTGACGCCAGTCCCCGAGTGTTCGGTACACTTTCGGCTATGTAGACCTTTTGTGATTTTGATGTTGCCTCGTTGAGGGCTTATGAGCTTGGAGTTCCGACCCGGGGGTCGTTCAGGTGTTGAATTGTTGACGCCAGCCCTCGAGTGTTTGGGACGTCTTTGACAGAGGAATCATTTTTGCGAAAATGCCGAGTTTCTTTTGAAGCGTGAAATGCTTTGATGAAAAGTATTCTTCGATTACTTGGTACAAGTATACATGTTTTCGCTGTCAGGGGCCTAGCTATCCTCTGAGGACACGGTTCGTTCGACCGTTTTGCCCGGTACATCATTTTCCTATTGATACCCCATTCGGCTTTTCATGGCTTTTCTGAATGGATGGCCTTCTGGGGGGGGGGGGAGGGGAGGGGGGGGGATGCCCACTAGTATTCGAGGTTGGTTGCAAAAGAAACCTTGAATACTCGTTAAGTCTTCCTTACATAGCATGTGGATGTTGCCTTGTTAAAAACCTAGTCGGTAAAACCCTTTTCGGGATAAAAACCCAATCAAAGGAAAATAGTGCAATGGATGCTTTAAAACCTTAAGGTCTTCTAGCTGGGTTAACGTTTTGACTGCCTCGGTCGGGCGCCTGCATAAGGGTTAGTATGAAGTATAAAGTGAAAAAGGGAGATGGTTATACCTTAGTGTAGAATGTGCCGGCAATGTTTCGCTTGTGATGAGGACACGGTATGGTCCTCTGCTTTGTTTAATCGGGCTTAACCGAAGATATAGTTTGCTGTCGCTACTTCACTATTTTATTACCCTTTGGCTCCTTTGCGGGTGGAGGTACTGGTGTCGGTGCCACATCGTGCACCGTGAACATTTCTCTTGTCGCATGTTGTTCCCCGTATATGGTTTTAATCCCATCCTTTTTCGGGAATTTCATCATTTGATGGAGATGGTACTGCTCTTATGAAGTGTATCCACGACCTCCCTAACAAGGCGTTGTACCTCATGTCCCCTTCGATGACATGGAATTTAACATTTTGGGTTGTGCAGGCCACGTTGACTGGGAGGGTGATTTCTCCTTTCATTGTTTCACTTGCCATGTTGAATCCGTGGAGGACTCGAGTGGCGGGCACAATCTGGTCAAGCAGTCCGAGCTGCTCTATTACCCTCGACCTGATAACGTTGGCTGAGCTACCTGGATCCACAAGTACACGTTTAATTTGAAATGTATTTACAAGGAAAGAGATTACCAATGCATCATTGTGAGGTTGAGACAAGGTCTCAATGCCCTCGTCACTGAACGTGAGAGTATCCTCGGGTATGTAACCCCGGGTTCGCTTTTCTCTGGTGACGGATATTTTTGTCCTTCTCATCACGGGTTCCTGTGGGGCATCGATGCCTCCCAAGATCATGTGGATGACATGTTGTGGCTCATTTATTTCGTTCTTCTTGGCTGCCTCTCTTTCCCGAAACTGAATTTTGGCCCGGTCGCTTAGGAATTCTCGGAGGTGACCTTTATTGAGTAGTCTGGCTACTTCTTCTTGGAGCTGGTGGCAATCCTTTGTCCTGTGGCCGTGCGTGTTGTGAAATCACACACTAAGTTATGATTCCTTTGTGAAGAATCTGATTGCACAAGCCTGGGCCACCTGGCATCTCTGATTTTGCTGATGGCGAACACGATATCTGATACATCGACGTTGAAGTTGTATTCTGATAAGCGAGGTACCTCTGTTGGTCCCGCGTTCCTATCAAATCCGGATCTGTTGATGAGTCCCTGAGGATTCTGTCCTCGGTCTATCCTTCGATCGTTGCGAGGTGGGTTGCACCTCGGGGCGTTTCTCCTATCTTCAGTGTATGGCTGGTACCTTTCTTTGTTTCGCTTCGGCTTTTTTACTGGAAGCCTGTTGGGATATTCTGAGCCCGAGGGGCATCCTAGTTGGTCGTCCCCGACCCTGATTTTCGATTGATATCGGTTGTGAACGTCCGACTAGGTCACCGCGGGATATTCAACCAGATTCTGCTTTAGCTGCTTCGAAACCACCGAGCATCGTTCATTCAGGCCTTGTGTGAAGGCCTGCACTGCCCAGTCGTCGGAGACTGGTGGCAGTTGCATTTGTTCCATTTGAAAGCGAGACACAAATTCTCGCAGCATTTCGTTCTCCCTTTGCTTGATTTTGAAGACGTCGGATTTCCTTGTGGCCACCTTGATGGCCCCGGCATGTGCCTTTATGAAGGAATCTGCCAGCATGGCAAATAAGTCTATAGAGTTTGGGGCCAGGTTGTGATACCACATCATTGCCTCTTTAGAAAGTTTTTTCCCGAACTTCTTCAGCAGGACGGACTCGATCTCGTCGTCCCTTAGGTCCTTGCCCTTTACTGCACAGGTGTAAGCGGTAACGTGCTCATTGGATCTGAGGTACCATTGTACTTCAGAAAATCTGGCAAGCCGAACTTCTTTGGAATGGGTTTCAGGGCCGCTTCTTGTGGGAATGGCTTCTGTAGGAACTTCTTTGAGTCCATACCTTTCAAGATCGGGGGTGCTCCTGGAATTTGGTCGACCCTGGAGTTATAGGTTTCGACCTTCTTATCGTTGGCTTCTATCATTTTCTCGCCCGATTCGATCCTTCTTGTGAGATCCTCGAGCATCTTTACGATGGCGGGATCGGCTTCCGACCCGTTATTGCTTGATCTCTCCGGTACCTGCTCGACTGACGGAGCCGTCCCCGGTGCTACCGTGCTAGGAGTTTTCTGGTGACTTTGCAGCTGAGCAATAGCCAGCTGTTGTGCCTGCAATATTTCGAAAATAACATGAAGGCTAACCTTCCGTTCTTCCTTAGTTGGGGTTTTCTAAGCTTCTTGTTGGTCTCCTTGGTGCACACTCCTGTTAGTGTGGGAGCTTATATTGATATGTTGGGCGTTGTGTGAGACCGCGTCCACTGGAATTGGTCTTGGTGTGTTCTCAAGGTTTCGTAGTGGCACACCAACACCTAGAACAGCCACACCATTCTCTCAGTGGTTCTCGAGGTTGTTGTTTACTGAATCAGACATTTTGACCTGAAATCAAAGATCTTGGACAAGAGAAAGTGTGAAAGATAACTTGCATTGTGCAATGAAACCAGCAAAAAAATAATCAATATTATTTTTAGCCCCACGGTGGGAGCCAAACTGTTTACCGTAAAAATGGTAATAATAATTAAATTTGATATTGGGACTCTAAAAATACGTGATCTATTTTTATACTAGTTGTTAGGAAGTTTATGCTATGTGAAAGACTTAGAAACGAGATAAGAGTTTAGAACAAGGTGATAACCAAACCGATAGGTTAGCAATCAGGGCCTCGAGCTTGTCGATTCGGGGGCCTAGAGGTTGATTTTGATGCTCGGCTGGGAGCTATCGAGGGAAATTGATGAACGACTAACAGTTAAGATAAAATCAATAATGGCTCTTTATCGCCAATAATTAGCAATAAATGAAGAACAATAATGAAGACAAGAAATGGAAGCAACAATATCAAGAGAATGTGCTAGAAAGCAGAGAGAATGTTCTTGTGTATTTAGTATGGAGCAACAAATCCTTATAAAATGATTAGGATCCCCTTTATATATGAGGGAAATCCTAACATAGTACAAAATACATTAATTACAAATATATGGAGATGGAACAGCTAGTTGACGCCCTGATTCGGGTTTAGACTAGCCCACTAGACTTTGTCAGCCCTAGTCACATGTCTTGGGAACTCCCCACTTTTACCATAGCTGTGGTCAGTACTGCCCCAAAGTCGAGCGTCGATGAACCTCGAGGGAGCAGGATCGGCCATAGCCTCGAACCTTCGAGACAATCTTTTGAGGTGCCTTGATGACGAGGAATTGGACCCTCTGATTTTACCGTATACAATAAATTACTCCATAACTTATGGTCGTATGCTTATGCAAAAAAAAGAAAGAAGAAGTAAAACCGGTTGAAAATAATAGATATGGATGTCTATGCTAAGCCCCATTACATTTACGGTGGAATAGCCATTTCTCTCACTATTTTACAATAGTGATTCTTCACTTTCACACCTACATAAAGGCTTTGTAACAGATGGGTAAATACACACAATTGAAGAAGAAAACTTCTTCCTTCTTTCCATCTATGTTTCTTGTTTAAGTTGTACTAATTACTTTTATTTCATAACACTTTATCAATACTACGCTCTAATCTTCTTCTTAGATTTTGAATTTCTACTTAAGGTATCGTTTAACTTAATGAACACACATATAATACATTTTATTGTTCTAATTCTTACTTACCATTTCGTTTTGGGTTAGTCCATTTGATAAGCCATTTCTACTATATCCGATGGTACAGTCTTTTGTTTGAGTATACTTAGCTTAGATATGCATTTAAAGTTTTTTGCCTACCCATTACTTCATGAATATATTTAAGGCATATGAGGAAAAAGGGTTAACATACACATGTTTGACAATATGAAAGTACTGTGATATATTGTTTCATGTTTTGTAGGAAATTTATCTCTTGAAATACTATCTAATTTGCTCAATGATTAGATTTCCGTTTATGCTTCTATTGTAACTAGCTTTGTAAGTCTTTGTACTTCAAAACTAGATAAGTAGAAGCATGCCTTTTATCATTAAGTTGTAGTGCCATAAATATATAAGTTAATCACAATGATATGTGAAGTATGCAGAAACTTATATTTGAATCAATATTAATAGTTAAAGTGTATTTACATAAATATATCGTTAGGATCTACTAAACTCATACGTTTCTGATTTATTGGCATTCAGAAACTTATTTTTTGTTGTTCTTATTATTTCTAATTCATTATTTTTTGTGATAGCTTTCACCATGTCAAATTTATCAAAACTTTAATTTGTGGCACTTGACATCTTTGGAAAAAACTATTTATCATGGGTTCTCGAAGTTGAAATTCCTTATACGCTAAAGGTCTTGGTGACACCATTACTCATGGTAATGAGGCATCATGTCAGGACAATGCCCAATTATGATTTTCCTTCGTCATCATCTGGATGAAGGATTAAAAGCTGAATATCTGACAGTGAAAGATTCACTTAAATTGTAGACTGGTTTACAAGAAAGGTATGACCACCTTAAGGCAACGATATTTTCAAGGGCTCGTTATGAGTGGATATACTTATGTTTGCAAGATTTTAAGACCGTAAGCGAGTATAACTCTGTTATATTTAGAATAACTTCCCAATTAAAATTATATGGAAAATCAATAAATAATGAGGAGTTATTGGAAAAGACTCTTACAACTTTTCATGCCTTAAATATGGTTATACAACAACAATATCGCGAAAGGGGTTTTAAAAAATATTGTAAGTAGATCTCATGCCTTCTGGTGGATGAGAAACATAATACTCTTTTGATGAAAAATCATGAGGCCTGCCCCACTGGATCCGCTCCATTTAGGGAAGCGAATGTGCTAGTAGCACGTAATAAGTTTAAAAGAAAACAAAACAATTATTGAGACCATTTGAATGTTCATGGGCGTGAAAAAGGACGATATAACAATCGTCATCATGGTGGTCATTATAAACGGGAGAACAATATGAATTCTCAAAACAATCTTTCAAGAGGCAAAGGCAATAACTGTCATCGATGTGTATAAAAGGTCATTGGAAACATGAATGTCGTGCGCTTGAATATTTTGCCATGCTTTATCAAAACTCCACCAAAAGAAAGACTAATAATTTTAGAGCTTTGCTAGTGCCCCGGTGAAGTCGTGATGTTTGGCTGTTAAGCTACATTTTTATTACATTATTCTCCTTATCTTTTGGTACTTTAATGATTAATTGCATGATAGTTGAGCTTAATTATGTTATTTTATATGTAGGATCATTGAAGGATGAATCCGAGTGAAGGTTGCACAAAAAAGAGACGAAAATACAAGAAAAGAGCACGAAAATACGAAGAGCTATGCCAAGCATCAGACCTGGTGACGCTTGTCTTATAGTCAAAAAAACCTCGCGCCAGGCCTGGCCTCGCGAGAATCCAGGCGCGCATTAAGCCTGGCCCAGCGAGGTCAGGCTCCTAGTGATCCCTATTCGTGAACTAGAAATTCTCCTACCCGATTTTGGACTTGGAGACCCAAATCCTAGCCTATAAATACATCCTAAATGAGTTTAGGAAAAGTTAGACATTATTTGGAGGAAAAAACACATTGTAGAACAACTTTGGAGGAAAAATTCATAGAGTTTTTCATCCCTTCATCCTTTTGGTAATTTGTTTATGCAAAATACTTAGATAATTACTATTACGAATATGAGTGACTAAGCACTTTAGTTTCTAGGGTTGTGGTTGATATGATTATTGATGTTTATTAATTACATGTTCGTTAAGTTGGATTAACATCTTGTGATTGTTTCTTTAATTTTTAACTTGTGAATTATTGTAGCTACCGATTCACCCTACTATCTATGCTATTCTAAGAAAAGACTTGTTTAGATTAGAGTAGAATTAAAAAAATCCTTTTTTCTGAACCCGTAGCTCGGAAAAAAATTTCTCAATTAGGATAGGAATATACCTAACGGCCTTGCTTAGTTTAATGTTGTATTATATTAATTCATGATAGATTCAATATCATAGATATGATCGATATATTTTGGATAGACGGATATTATTGTGGAAACATGATATTTATATAAACAATCCGGTCAACTAGCAACCATAAATAATTAGGATAACGAGTGTAATATACAGAATCAATAGGATTGATAAACCAACAAGAACCCTAGAATCATCTCCTCAAAGTAAAATCCAAAAACAAACGTTTGCGTTCTTAATAGCTTAGTTGTTACTTATTTAAATTTATGCAGCAGCACTTAATACAACAACAACATTCTTAATTACATTTGATAGTTGAATTCTTTAAATTAGTCTAGTTAACAATTATTCTAAGTCTTTGTGAGTTCGATATCCAGCTTAAGTCACTGTATTACTTGATAACAACGTATAATTGAATGTACTTGGGGAACCAATAAGTTTTTTTTTTGTGGTTGCCGGGGACATAGCAATTGATTGTTTAATTGAGTCAATTTCTTATAAGTTCTGACTTGTTTGATTTACCTGATCCATCAGGTACTTGGAAGTGAATTTCAGGGAAGAAAGATGAGGGTAAAGATAAACTCGAACACTTTGAAAATGAACCTGAGAGATGCTTTCATAGAAACAAGAAAGCATCAAAAGAAGTTGAAGAAGCAGCGAAATTGGCAGCACAAGTTAAGGAAATCGAAAATCAACAAGCAATTGTTGAACTTTCACAATATGTAAGAATGGTAGACAACCAAGAACTACTAGTAATCGCAGCTATAAGGCCTAGCATTCCAAATATGACACAGGCCATCGTCAAACCAGCCATCATCGACCACTTCGAGCTCAAACAGTACATGGTGCGATTGATACACTCCCAAGGTCAATATGTGGAGTTGCCACATAAGGATCCACAGAGGCACATTCAGAACTATCGCGCCCCGTTTTCTCGCGAAAACGGGTTTCGACATATGACAACCCTTTTAAAATGGGTATTAAAAGAGAATAGTCACCACCTAATAATTTTAAGGTGCATTAGGGAACCTATTTATAAATAGCTTTGTTTGACTAGTCTACGTCATCAAAGATCGGTTAAGGGCTCAAATGACCTCAAAGAGAAGGTGTTGGGCACTATTCAAGGTCCACAAATGTGGGTCCCGACTGAAGTTGACGCTATGTGAATTATTGAATTATAATTAAGCTAGGTGATCACATAAGTGAAGAAGACACGGAATTAAAGGTTCTCTTGTAATATAGGCAAGTGTAAAGAAAACAACATAAGAATTACACTATATAAATAATCATTACAGGGACACAACTGTGTAGGTCTATATATAATGATTAAGCGTGAGCAGCAAGCACATAAAGAGAAGGGGGTCCTAAGTTCTTTAGCCTAAAGGATCACCCCTTGCAACATAAATAATACTTCGCAACTCCCTTAGGGTAGGGGTTTCTCATATTATTCAGTAGCCACAGACTATCATCTCTTGCTACCCAATTACTATGTTAAAGTTATTTACTTAAAGGCGCTCTAATTCTCTAGGTCGCGTCCTATGCGTGCACTACCCGTTCCATGCATATGGTCCAGGAGGCTTTGGACTTACTATTGGGAGGTTCTAGGCTTTACCTAGGATGCTGAAAAATGATAAAACTAGCGCACATTCAAAACATATAAGACTTCATATAAATGCAAGAAAAGGCTCAAATCAACCCCCACACATAGCAATGAGTGCACGCGACAGATTTAGGCAGCACTTAATTTCAGAGTTAAGAAGCATTGTAACCGTTAAGTCCTACAGGCATAATATCTAGGTGATTCTGATTTCCAGCAATTTACAGGCAATGGTATGACTTTTAGGCTAACAGATTTGTATGTTATAAACATTACAAACCTTATAGGCATGATGTCTAATTGTGACACGATATGCGGTAAAACAGCTTTGAGAGACTAGAATTAGCAGCATCGATTTCATAAATGATTTCTTATGCGAGTGACAATATCCTATAGGAAGGATTTCTAAAGATTGACAATTAGACTTCATTCTATAACACTTTATCCCTATAGGCATGTCATCTAAGTGAGGCAGTATAAAAGTAATAGGAAGCAGCTGATTAATTATTTAAACCCTATAGTCATGGTATCTAGATGAGTATTATTAAAGGTGTGCATTATTGTATCATATAGGCATGTTGTCTAATAATTTAAACAGGTAGTATTAGGGTTTGATTCCTATAAACATGATGTCTAATAGCACACACCAGCAGGTATAGAAACGGGTACAATTACTCAAACCAACATGCTTTGAACATTGTATAGGTACTTAGCCAAATTAAGTGAGTTGTGTGATTCCTATAGACATGACTTCTACTAGTGTGTAAAAAATAGACGATGTCAAGCAAACAAAGCATGTAAACCTTATAGGCATGTTTTCTACCCCTTTATGCAAAAACAGAATATACTTGTTCCCCCAATTTCACTAATACCAAATTCTTTGTTTACAAATATTACAGGCCTAGATAATGAGTACAAGTACAAATATTACATAAAGAACAACTGCAAGCCTGAGAACAGGCCCAAACGAAAGTAACCCAGCACTGGCCGGGCATTCAACAACCTCACTCTTCACACAACCACCGGACCCAAATCCCAGGCTTAGCAGAATAATGGATTATGCTTGAATTCGGCACCCAGGCCCAACAACATATATGGCCCAGTACCAGGCCCAAGGTGCATGACCTACTTAACCCAACTGATGCCAGACTTAACCATGCAAGTGACAACTACTTAGGGAATTAATTGAACGTTTCACACTTAATTCTTAAAGTTGTGTCTACCAGTAGTTCTAACCAAAACACACAAACAAGATTACATGAAATAATGACAAGTTTGTATGGCAAGTTCATGCTGGTATTCTCAGAAACAAATTTAAAGTGACAGGATTGACCATCATAGGCTAATAAATTATTCTAACAAGAGTTTCAAAAGTAAAATGGCCTAGAGTTAGCCTAAGAGACTTAAACATGAGAATTTGGGATAGTAGAAGACAAGAACAAGTGGGATACAGTTGAATATATAACACGAGATCCTATCGAAAGTAACATAGTAGAACGAGCTCATGAGAAAGTACTTAGTTGAATATGAGACAACTTTAACATGATGAGTATCAGTCAATACCAGAAAACACTTAGGGAAAACAAGTAACATGTCAATCAGGATAGGCATGCATCAAACTTTGTACTAGTTGGCCACACATAGGAGAAAATGCTAGGTATATGATTTAGTCTCAAATAATACTGAAAAACATAGGATTGCACAAGTCAAAAAGCATACACTAGAACTCAAATAACATGGAAACATGCCCTAGTTAAGAGTACAACCTCAGAAATGTAGTAGGTTGGGCATAAATGACAAGGTCTAGAACACATGATTTGGTTATCATAATAATCCACAACAAGGCAGAAAGATAAACTCAGCTGATGATAGGCTATAATTACGTAGTTTAGTCGATTATTACACTCTAATTTACAGCACTTTAATTGAGTTTGAGCTTTAATCGCTAATGTTTTGCACTAATGGTGTGTTTTATGCCTTGTAGGAGTGATTCCGAGCTATGTGGATGTTATGGAATTAATTCAAGTGATTTGGAACTTTAAAGTTTGAGTAAAAGTTCAAGGAATTAAGCTGGGATCGCGTTTGGGGGTCAACAGATGATAGTTAGAGCAAACGAAGACTCCAGTAGGCAGATTGCACACTGTCTAGTAAAATACACATAACTTTTCGCTCCGAACTCCATTTGGGATCCATAATATATGGTTGGAAATCTAACTCAACGGGATATAACTTTCATGTTTTATGTTTTTTGAAATTCGGAACGGAACAGGGTGAAAAATGACCAGACGCGCGTAGACCGCGCGAAGTCGCGCAGAGTTCGCGCATGTTACAAGCTGAGACAGAAAGGGTGCGTGAAAATTGCGCGAAGTCGCGCAGAGTTCGCGCAGGTGCCGTCCGGAAAAGTATCCTTTTTCACATTGGAGAAGATATAATTGTTTGGGCCCAACCCTACTTGGTATATATACATGGGAGAACGTTTTTGAGAAAAAAATTTTGACCAAGGAAGAGCACAGAGCCGCCGTGGAGGCCGGGTTTCATCTTTTCTTCCACCAACTTAGTAATTTTTATGTTTCTTTGTATGATTTGTTGTTTTGCTACCATGTCTATGTGGAGATAAACTTCACGTTCTAGGGTTGTGGTTCTTTCATGACTATTGTTATTCGGATATTGATTTTGATTTCTTAGTTTATCATATTGATTTATTTATTCAATCCTGCACTTAATTATTTGATTGCTTGATCACCGATTGAATACTATCTACGAATCTAGAGTTGAACTCGAAAGTGGGAATTCTAGATTGCATATTGGATTGAGTAGAGCAAGTTCTTGAACCTGGGCCTCGGGGAACGGATTCGCGGTTAGGATAGACATATACCTAATTGCCTTGCTTGGTTAATTCACAGGAATTATAAATGCGTTCTTGTTGATTCTAACTCCATAGACGTATAGGCGTTAGGTTAGCTTGAATAGGCGAGTAAGAACTCGACAGATTCTTANGGGTGGGGGTGTAGGCAAGGAGAACGAAAGGAGTAAAAAACGAGTGAAATAAATGAAAGAGGGGTTCAACACTTAGAAATTTCCACTTCCACCTGCGTCACGGCGTGTGACAGGAAGGGAAACCCTACTACATTTTCCTTAACAATTAGTACTGTATTAGTCAATGAATTTCTACTTAATATTTACACATTTGGTATTTCATTTTTTTTTGGTTAAAGCTGTTTTAATCATTTTTTTAATTACTTTTAAGTAAAAAATCTGAATCTTTTTTCGAAACTTACTTAATCAAGAATGTGACTAAAATCAACAATTTATGATTTTGTTATTATCCCCTTAATTCTTTGAGTTGGAAATGCTCTTCTATTGTGATTGATGTTTGGCTATAATTCCATATTTTTAGTGCATTACTTACTTTACATTTTTGATGTTTTAATGCTAAATTGTATTATATTTATGCACTTTAATTGAGTTTGAGCTTTAATCGCTGGTGTTTTGCACTAATGGTGTATTTTATGCCTTGTAGGAGTGATTCCGAGCTATGTAGATGTTATGGAATGAATTCAAGTGATTTGGGGCTTTAAAGTTTGAGTAAAAGTTCAAGGAATTAAGCCGGGATCGTGTTTGGGGGTCAAATTAAATAGTTGAGAGCGAACGAAGACTTCAGTAGGCAGATTGCGCACTGTCTAGTAAAATAGATATAACTTTTTTCTCAGAACTCCATTTTGGCTGCACAATACATGGTTGGAAAGCTAACCCAGAGGGCTACAACTTTCATGTTTTACGTTTTTCCAAATTCGGAACAGAACAGGGTAAAAAACAAGCAGACGCGCGAAGAACGCGCGAAGTTGCACATAGTTCGCGCGTATTACAAGCCGAGGCAGAAAGGTGCGCGAAGAGGGCGCGAAGGACGCGCGAAGTCGCGCGAGTCACCCGGGAAAAGTGTCCTTTTTCACATTGGATAAGGTATAATTGTTTGGGCCCAACCCTACTTGGTATATATACATGAGAGAACGTTTTTGAGAGAAATTTTTGACCAAGGAAGAGCACAGAGCTGCCGTGGAGGCCGGGTTTCATCTTTTCTTCCACCAACTTAGTAATTTTTATGTTTCTTTGTATGATTTGTTGTTTTGCTACCATGTCTATGTGGAGCTAAACTTCACGTTCTAGGGTTGTGGTTCTTTCATGACTATCGTTATTCGGATATTGATTTTGATTTCTTAGTTTATCATATTGGTTTATTTATTCAATCCTGCACTTAATTATTTGATTGCTTGATCACCGATTGAATACTATCTACGAATCTAGAGTTGAACTCGAAAGTGGAATTCTAGATTGCATATAGGATTGAGTAGAGCAAGTTCTTGAACCTGGGCCTCGGGGAACGGATTCGTGGTTATGATAGACATATACCTAATTGCCTTGCTTGGTTGATATACAAGAATTATAAATGCGTTCTTGTTGATTCTAATTCCATAGACATATAGGAGTTAGGTTAGCTTGAATAGGCGAGTAAGAACTCGACAGATTCTTATGAGCAATATTAACCCTGTCAACCAATAAACTAGATAAATTAGTTAGTTAATTCAATTTAAGAATATAATAGGAATGTTAGATAGCCCATAACCCTAGATCGTTTTCATTACATTGATACTATAAAAATCTGCTCTTTCTCTATCCAAAGTTCATTATTTGTTTTTATTTATTTTAATTAGTTTAGAATCAAATATTTCTAGGTTTTATTCTTGTTTAGATAACTAGGATCGTCTAATTTAGTTAATAGTTAATCACAAGTCCTCGTGGGATCAACATCCGACTTTTAGTCACTTTATTACTTGACGACCGCGTATACTTGCGTGTGCGTTTGGCCGCAACATCAGGGCAATCATCAGGTATTAGCATAGACATAGAAGGCTAAATAGGTTTAAGAGAACTAGAAGTTGTTTATGCTAATGAACGACCCGGCCGGTCGTTTCAAGAGTTGTAGCCTCGTTCCCCCATTTACTGCTCATTTTGTTCCTTAATCTGTTATATGACTTACCGGTTAGTCGGTTCGGCTTCGGAAGAATTTCTGAATGAATTGAGACACTTAGTCTCAAGGTTGAAAGCTTAAGTTGAAATGATTGACCGGATGTTGACTTTTGTGTAAAACACTCCGGAAAGGAGTTTTGATGGTTTCGTTAGCTTCGTTGGCTGATTTTGGACTTAGGAGCGTGTCCGAGATTTGGAGGTCCATAGTTGAATTAGGCTTGAAATGGCGAAAGTTGAAGTTTTGGAAAGTTTAACCGGGAGTGGACCTTTTGATATTGGGGTCCGATCCCAATTCCAAAAGTTGGAGTAGGTCCACGGTGTCATTTGTGACTTGTGTGCAAAATTTGGGGTCACTCGGACGTGATTTGATAGGTTTCAGTGACGTTTGTAGAAATTGGAAGTTCAAAGTTCATTAGGCTTGAATCTATGTGCGATTCGGGTTTTTGATGTTGTTTGAGGTGATTTGAGGGCTCAAATAAGTTCATATGATGTTTTTCTACTTGTTGGTAGGTTTGTTTGAGGTTTTGGAGGGCCTCGAGTGAGTTTCAGATGATTAACGGATCAATGTTGGACTTAGTGTTATAGCTGAAGTTTTCTGGTGTCTCTGATCTAGTTTCCTCTTATGCGCTCGCGAGAAAGGCTTCGCGTTCGCGAAGTGTATCTGGAGGATAATGAGGATTTTCTCTTCGCGTTCGCGAAGAGGGGGTCACGTTCGTAAAGGTGTGGCAGTGTGTGCATCACGAACGCGAGAAGGTTCATGCGTTTGGAAGAAGAGAGGAGGCAGCCGCGACCCCCGCATTTGTTCTACGCGTTCACATAAGGGTGGTCGCCTTCGCGATGAAGGCATAACTGGGCAGATTATAAGTTTCAAAAACGAGTGTTTTGGGTTCATAACACAAAATTGATTTAGGAGCTCGGTAGAAGGCGATTTTTGGAGAGATTTTCATGTGGGTGTTTGGGGTAAGTGATTCCTATCTAGTTTTTGTTAATTTCCATTATTATGCCTTTGATTCCATCATTAAATTTGTGATTTGGGGTGAAAAATTAGGGAAAATGAAGAAAATTTCTTAAGCTAAATTTTTGAGGTTTTGAGTGGGATTTTGATATCGAAATTGAGTAATTTTTGTATGGGTGAACTCGTGGTTGAATGGGTGTTCAGATTTTGTAAATTTTGTTGGATTTCGAGACATGGGCGCGGGGGTCGGCTTTCAGCCGATTTCGTATGTTTGCTTAATAACTTCATAACTTTTAGTAAAATTGATTCATTTAGCTCGTGTTGATTGCATCGAATTGTTTGTGGCTAGATGGCGTTCAGAGGCCGATTTGCGAGGCAAAGACGTATTGGAGTAGAGATTTGCTCGGATTGAGGTATGTAATAGTTCTAAATCTGGTTCTGATGATATGAAACCTCGTATTATGTGTCTTGTGATTGGTTGGGAGGTGATGCACAAGCTAGGTGACGGGCATGTGGGGTACACTTCATGGAACTGTGATGTTGAATAACTTATTGTTAGCTATATGCTCTCCATATGTTATAGAAATTTGACTGCAAATCATGTTATAAATCATGTTTAGGCTATGTGTTGGTACTGTTGGGACCCTCAGAGGCCGTGTTATATGTTGAATTACCTGCTAATTGATGTTTCAACTCAATCTCAGTTTTACTTGCATATCATATCTTAGTCTCTATTATTCCTTGTTGATACATCATATCATTGCTGTTTGGGCTGATTTTCATGATTTTTGAGAGCCCGAGAGACTGGAGAGGTTGATGACTGAGTTAGGCTGAGGGCCTGATTGTGAGGATATTGATACTATAGCACGTGATTAATCCGTACATCACGTGAGTTGTCCGTGCAACATCGTGAGTTGTCCGTGCAACACGTGAGTTGTCCGTGCAGATTATAGCGCTTGGGTCTGCACAAACCCCCCCCCCCCCAAGTGAGCGCATGTGCCTATTAAGTGCGAGTGTCGAGTGCTAAGTGTCGAGCTATTGAGAAAGACTGAGTGACTATTGCTCTAAGAGGGTGCTTTCGATTTCATTATTGTTGCACTTAGCTGTCATATATCATTGTCTTAATGTTTTTTAAAAGATATTATATTCTGATTTACTTGACTTGACATGGGGTAACTGATTTGACTTATCGAACTTGAAAGCACGCCTACTTTCCTACGTTGAGATTACTAAAATTGAACAAAACCGTGTCGCTCGTCACTATCTTCAGCTCTTTATTTAGTCTTATTACTTACTAAGTTGGTTATACTCACGCTACACCCTGCACTTCGTGTGCAGGTCCAGGTGTTTCCGGACATGGTGGGTGTTGATTTTATCGCACAGTTGATCTTTGGGAGATTCCAAGGTAGCTGCCCGACGCTAGACGTTCCTCTTTCCCTATCTTCCTATTTATTGTATTTTTGTTTCAGACTGTGACAGTTAGCATTTCCTAGACTTGTGATATTTAAATGCTCATGAACTTAGTGAAACCTCGATGTTTGGAATTTACGCGTTGTCTTTTGGATTTTCTATCCTATTTATGAGAAATTTTATTATTTAAACTGCTTTGAATCCATTATGTTAAAAGTGTTGGAGTTATCTCATAAATGTCAGCTTACCTCGTACCACGTTAGGTGCCATCACGACAGGTTAGGATTTTGGTCGTGACAAGTTGTTATCAGAGCGTAGGTTACATAGGTCTCACGGGTCATGAGCAGGTTTAGTAGAGTCTTGCGGATCGATACTTTTATTGTATTCTTTTCGTGTACATTTGTTGATTCCGGTAACTAAAGTTCTATATTCTATTATCTCACAGATGGTGAGGACACGTGCTATCGGGCAGGATGGACAACCACCAGTACCACCAGTTAGGGCCACGAGAGGCTGAGGACGCGATAAGGGACACGGTAGGGGCAGAGGTAGAACTCGTACATCAACTTGTAGATCCACCAATTGCCCCAGCTCAGGAGCAGGTTCCTGTTATGGATGAGCTAATGGGGCCAGCTCAAGCACCAATTGTGCCTATTGTGATTCCAGGCCTTCAGGAGGCCTTGGCTCAGATTCTAACCGTGTGCACCAGTCTTGCTCAGTAGGTCTCTATTTCGGCCGTAGCAGCCACTTCTCAGGCGGGGGGAGGTACTCAGACTCCCGCCGCCCCCACACCAGAGCAGGTGATGCAGGAACTCCACACACCGGGGGCACTACCAGCCCAGTCGGTTGCAGCTGCTCAGGCCCATGTAGTTCCTGCTATGACTGATGATGAACATAAGAGATTAGAAAGGTTTGGGAGGCTCCGGCCTCCATCTTTTAGTGGGGCAGAGTCGGAGGATGCCCATGGCTTCTTGGGCTGGTGTGATCAAATTCTTCACACGGACGGTATTTTTTATACCAGTGGGGTCTCGTTCACTACTTTTCAGTTTACTGGGGTTGACTTCAGTTGGTAGGAGGCTTATGACAGGCACATGGCGGTCAGTGCAGCACCACTTACATCGCATGAGTTCTCCATTCTCTTCTTGGAGAAGTTCGTGCCGCAATCACGTAGTGAGGAGCTGCTTAGAAAATTTGAGCAGCTTCGCTAGGATGGCATGCCTGTGATGCAATACAAGATGAGATTTTCTGACTTGGCTCGTCACGCAGTTTGGTTGGTGTAGACATGTAATTTTTGACCCACCACGTCTTCCAGCTATATTAGCCGTTTCACATATTTTATATATTTATTTGAGTTATTTTAATTTTCTAGGGTTCTAATATACCAATTTTATTGTTATTTAGTATTTAAAAAGATAAATCAAAAACACAAAAATAGATTCAAGTCTGTTTAATTTAAGGTTAATCGGCACTTAATGTAGTAATACTATTTTCACCTATTTTTATTTTTATATAATCTTGATAAAAGACAAAAAATAGTTTCACAATATAATATTATCTATTTTAATTAATTAGATTTAGTTATGTATTTTATAGCATAGATTTTACATTATTTGTAAAAAAAATTAAGATTTTGGATTGGAAAGACCCAATTTCGGATAGCCCAAAACATTAAGCCTATACTCATTCCCCATTTGACCTAACCTAATTCCTACTCCCTATAAAAGAAGAACCTAATCTCTAATTCCTCAGGCTATGACTCCACCCCTTCCTCAACAAAAAAAAAATCACCCCTGCACTAAAAAGACCCTTTCGTTCACTCTCCCCCAACATTTTTATTCTTGCTATTTCGTAAATAAGATTTTTTAAGCAGAACATTGAGACTTCTTCTACAAAATGTTTTTGCATGTGTTTTTTGTATGCGCTTGTGTTTGCATCTGTTCTTGCTGAAGACCAAAGATGCTATGGTGAGGCTCAATTGTTTCAAGTACACCTGATAATTTGCTGGGTAATAATAAATCAGTTTTCTCATTTAAATTTTGGATATGAAATCGAGCTTCCTGCTGGGTATCCTCAAAATCTGTCAAAGCGAAGAAAGATTTGCATTGTAGAGGTCGCTGCTAGTGAAGCTACTGTCTGTCTATGAGGTAGTTAATGTGGCCAACTTAAGTAAAGAAAAGGATTATCGGTTCTTGTTTAGTTGAATTGGAAATCGCGGATGGCAAATTTATATGAAATGGCAGTGCCGACGACGTATCTGAATCGAAACACGGAGTGGTTTACGTATCAAGCAATATTTTTCTTTTCGCCGAGGTTCTGTTTCGCAATTTCGGTGTTTCAGTCCAAGGATGTTGCTTTGTTTAGCCTGATTATTTTGCAGTTTTCAGCTTTATTCATTAATAAAAGGTCCATTTCTAAATTTTTATTCTCATTTCGTTTTGGTATGATAGCTTGGTGCGCGTGTTGGTTGATTTGCGATTATACGTTGTTTGAGCAGTGTGTCTTAGTTTTTTATTATCTTAATTAGTTTTTATTTCGATTGTGATGTATGTAGTCTTGGTTCTTGAATAAATGCTTTTAATTGGATAGATGAAAATTGTAGTTGTTTCTTTCTTGACAAGGAATAATAATAGGCCATGAGTGGTGCTAAGTCAGAAGAATGTGTAAATCTTAAGCCTCACGATAGTCTAAAACTTAGGAAAACCATCATGAACGTCGTAGTTTGCTTTAGGCAATCTCCAATTCGGATGTGCATTACGGCTATGGGTACGGTTCCCGTGGCATGGTCGTGATACCCAATCTCCAATTCGGATGTGCATTTCATGTGACCCGACTATAACTTCGAATAATAATAAAAATAAACATGGTGTAAATCGCAGGTTCATTTCATGTGACGCGATTCGAAATGTGTACAAAAACAAACAAGCGCGCGACATCGCGGCTTGTTCAAACAATTTTCATAAGTAAATAAAAGCGGTTAGAAAGTTTAAAAATGCACGTAGGTTTAAAATGTGTAATTAATCAGATAATTAGGCCAATTTTTAATAGTTAAGCGACCGTGCTAAAACTACGGAACCCGAGAATTCCTAGCACATTCTCCCGGGTTAACAGAATTCCTTACTTGGTCTTCTGTGTTCGCGCACCATAAATAAGAGTCAATTGCCTCGATTTGGGATTTAAAACAAATTGGTGACTTGGGACACTAGAAATTATCCCAAGTGGCAACTGTGATATAAAATAAATAATCTCATTTCGATTAATGTCACTTAAATTGGAAAAACTCCCTTATATCCCCCTTTCGAGTAAAAAAGGAGGTGTGACAGCTCTGGTGATTCTGCTGCGGAAAAGAACCCAGAACTTCTGGTTCAGAGTTGAGAATTCGAGCTTAGAATAGCTGTTATGATTGGCTTTCAGGATTTTCTGATTTTTACGTGTTTGAGCCTAATGTGCTAAATGCCTTTTTTTTACCTCTTTAATATTGATTGAATTGTATATAATAATTGTTACGAAACCCTCTTCTCTCCGAGTCTTCTAAATCTTCTGGGAAGCGTGCGCTTCGCGTGGCTTCTTTTCTGTTAAAGTCATATCCCAATTTTAGAATGAGGTTCGGACAAGTTGCAAAGCCGGTGAAGCTTCTGTATTTCCGGTATGCTGCTCCCCTCGGCTCGAGCTGTCCGCTTGGGTAAGCCAGGTCTAGAACAATACACTCAGGTTTTTAAATCTAGAATAACATAGCCATGCCGGATCCCTAGTAGGAATGCTTGTTTGCATCACGTGCATTCGACATTGGGGACTTAACACAGGGGTTGGGACCGTCTAGGACAGGTGTACCCGAAACTAAAATGACCATTCTGATGCATCTTACGTGATACTTATTCATTTGTTTGTTTCGGCTTGCATGTTGACCGACATCTAGAATAGGGAAAGAAAATAAAAAAAATAAAGAGCAAAAAAAAAACAAGAGTGAGGTAAGTATTTGAAAATCCTGAACCTGTTCCGAAATTCTGAAAAACAAACAAAATCATTTCTAAATGAGCCAAAATTTTCAAGTGCCATATTTCCCTGTTTCGTCAAAACTGACGAACTACGCGGGTCTGATTCTCACCAGATGTGAGATACTTAGGCAAACCTCATCGGTTCCGGCCCACCATTTTCAAAAAAATAAATTCAAAAATATTTTCCTTTATTTCCTTCTTTAGAAAGTCTTCCTTTTAAACCCCAATTTTCAAAAAATCCAAAAATATTTTCATTTACTTCCTTCTTTAGAAAAGTCTTTCTTTAAGACCCAAATTTTAATAAAAATCCAAAAATATTTTCTTTTAATTTCTCTAAAAATCCAAAAATATTTTCATTCCACTCTAGAAGATTTTCTTTCGAAAATTGAAAAGAAAAATCAAGATTCAAAAATATTTTTTTTCATAATTTTAACATAGAAGTCTAAAAATTCAAAAAAAAAATTCTTTCTTATTTAGAAGTTTTTCTTTCGAAATTCCCAAAAAAATAAAAAATAAAAATCGAAATCAAAAAATATTTTCTTTCTTCTTTATAAGTCTTTCTTCCATAAATTCAAAAATATTCAAAAAAATTCAAAATCCAATTTGTTTTAGTTTATTCACTTTATTTCCGATCTTCCCGAACTACGCAAGATCTGATTCATGTTCCCACATGATACGTAGGTAACCCACATCAGGTTCGATCAAATGATTTTGAAAAAAAACAAGGAAGAATGATAATAATAAGGACTCATTGAGTCCATTCTAACGTGTCTCTTTTTTTTAATTGTGAAAAAAGTTTAAGGTGGTTGGTTTGTGGTAAGCTGGCAACACAAGAACCAAACGAAAAATGTCATTGACAACTAACATCGAAGTTGTTACAAATGCTCAAGAGACTCAGGGTCAGAGGGTTCAACCAGAGTCTACAAGAAAAATAGAGTACTAAGCAGCAAATGACTGAAATGTGTCAAGCATGGGCCAATGGCCAAAGACCGCCTTTTTCTATTCATGGTTTCCTAGAGTTCACATCCATCTTGACCATAATCATTCCGGTTTCATTGTCTGATCAATCCTATACTTCTGGGTTCAGTCTTTATCCCAATTGTACGACTACAGCTAGAACTTCTGTTGCGCTCTCCCAAAGTGCGCCATTGACAACCACTCACACAACCACTACTGTTATGCCCGTCTTCACCATCCCACATCCGACGGTGGTGTAGAGGAAAACTCATGAGTCACAATTTTCCACCCAGCAAGAGCAGTACCACTCTCATGAGTACCACTCGTACTTGTTTGATCTTCCTGCAAACATTAAGAAGCCTGCCCGAAAGATGGCACAGGAAGAAATGACCCAAAGAGTGAAAAGCTTACAACAATAGTTGAAAAACATGTAAGGGTTCGCAGGTCATAAGAGTATTGCCTTCAAGGGTCTATGTATGTTCCTCGATGTTCGTTTGCCACTTGGTTTCAAGACTTCTAAATTTGAAAAGTATGATGGACATGGAGACCCCATTGCCCACCTGATGGATTACTTTGGGGAAAGCCTTAAGGAAGTTTCCCCTGAATGATTTATGGATCAAGACACATCTCGCTGGTATGTTTGGGATGATATGGCCCAGGCCTTTGTCAAACAATTCCAATACAACATCGACATCGGCCCTGACCGTAATTCCCTTTCAAATCTGAAGAAGAAACCAACTGAAAGTTTCACGGAATATGCCATTAAATGGAGAGAACAAGCAGCTAGAGTTAAGCCACCCATGGATGACCACGAGCTAATCACTGTCTTCCTTCAAGCTCAAGAGCTAGATTATTTTCAAAACATGATGTCCGCAGTGGGCAAATCCTTCTCGGAAGCAATCAAAATGGGAGAAATGGTTTAGAATGGGCAAAATTATAAGTCAAGCAGTTCTTAAAGACGCAACTCAGGCTATCCAGGTTGAATCTGATAATTTTAGTGACACAAATGAGAAGGATGAACAAATCATGATGACAACAGGGTCAAGAAGAGGTCCCAGGAGAACACCTCGAAGGTATGTGCAGCCTCATCAGGTTTCCCGCGACTCCCATGAGCACTATTATCCACCTCAGAACACACAATACTCTATTTCTCCAGCTCAGTACGTTGTCCAGCCACCAAAACACCCTAGAAGGCGAGCACGAGCACCATAAAATCTCCACCAGCCTCTACAAGATTTTCAAGTTCCCTATAACCTACATCCAAGCCAAGGGTATAGGGGGGACAAAGGTTGATAGATAATTTAACATCAATAGGAGAGTCATATGCAAGCTTGTTTGAGAAATTAAAGTATTATGACATGATTGCACCTATTCCTCCAAATCATGTGGACCCACATGCGAGAAGCTTTGACCCTTCTAAAAGGCGTGAATACCATTCCGATGCCCAGGGGCACAATGTTGAAAGCTATCGGGATTTGAAAAGAGAAATAGAAAGGATGATCCAGGAAAACCTGATTGTGATCCAAGACAGTGACACCCATATCACGTAAAATCCTTTACCTGCACATGATGATGCACACTTTGTGGGGATTATGTCTGGTGACATGGAGTATGAGAATCCTCTTGGGAACTTTCCGACTGAAATTTGAGAAGGCCATGGTGATTCCGATGAGCAAATTTGTGGCCAAATGTCAAGCTTAGCAATTGAAAAGTCATTCTCTCCTCACTAGGAAGGGATCTTGGTAGCTTCTTTTGATGTTTTTTCTATTATCTGGGGTATTTCAGGGTTGTGATCCAAATTTTATTTGTTTTATTGAGTCAAACCTTTCTATCCCTCTATTCTATTTGGGTGAGTCTTGTCTGTCTGTTTTGTTGCTATTAGCCGGGTTGTTTTAGGGTTATAACTCGGATTTTAGGTTGTGTGTCTTGTTGTTTATTCAATGAAATACACTTTTTCCTTTTTTTTTTCATTCCATTCTTAGTTCTTTTCCTGCTAGTTTTAGTGATATGACATGCATGCGGAATTTTTGGCCAGATCTTAGAAAATTGATTTAAGCTTGCATTGGATAACTGAGAACAAGATGCTTTGAGGATGAATAAGGAGTTGAAATACTTTGGAATTAAGGTCGAGTAAAATTCACCTTCAAGTCATTATGAGGATCGGGCTTGAGGATATTGAACCAATTGAAGCCTGGTCGAAAGTTTGACATTAATGGATGGAATGTATTTTTCGAGCACGACACACGATGAAGACAAACATGCTTTTAATGCTGCGATCGCAAAAGGAAACTATGTTTGGCGTTCTCGAGGCTGGGAGGCCCTTTTTCTGCTACCCAAACACTATATACCCTTTATTACCCCTATTGAGCCCGTGTTACTTTCTTTGGCCACCCTCTTCTGGAATCAAGTTCAGACAAAAGTAAAAAAATGAAAAAATATGAATTAAAAAAAAGGTCCATGCCCCAAGAGTAAAAACTGGGGCAAATTTTAGAAAGTTAAAACGAAAAAAAAGAGAGAAGCAAAGAATAGTGGAAGGTCCATGCCCTTAGAAAATAGAAGCTGGGGCAACTTGTTTTGAAAACAAAAAAAAGAAGTTTAAGAAAAAAAAGAAAAAGAAAAAGAAAGAAAGATGAAAAAATTATAGTTAGGTAAGATGTTTGAACTACGTTCGACCTGATTTCTTAAAAAAAAGGATACGTAGGCAGCCTCACAGTTCGGTCCAACCAAATAAGAATTCAAAGAAAAAGAAAGAAGAAAAATTTCAAAAAATCCCCGATAGCTGAAATTGGGGCAAAGATTTTATTTCACTTTTGAAAGAGTCGATTCCAAGAGTTCTAAGTATACAACTCCCTTTACTTTGAGTCTATTTTGAGACTTCATAACGTCCTTTCTTTCCAGCCCTATCCAAAATCCTTCCAAATAAAGACCTCCAGATATGCCTTCCAGAATGCCAAGAGAAGCATGTAATGAGAAACGACTGTCACGCGACATAGAACACTGTCAAGATGCTCGTACAAGAAAGCAAAAGAAAAAGAAAAATAAAAGAAAATGAGAGAGTCTTACTAGTGAAAAGAAGGATGAAAATGTAAAATAAAAACAGAAAAAAGAGAAAATGAAAAGAAGAGAAGAGCCAAGAAAGGGAAGTTTTTCAAATCTTTGCCTTTATTTATCTTGCTAGTGTGCGTAAATTTTGTCATTGCTCTTCATATTTTGCCTCCTAGGATAAAAAGTCCTAGTTCGATGGATTTTTCTCCCAATAAAAGACCTAGTCTAATGAACTTTCTCCTAGGATCAAAATCTTAGTCTGATGAATTTTTCTCCTAAGATAAGAAAACCTAGTCTGATGAATCTATCTCCTAGGATAAACGTCTTAGTCTGATGAATCTTTCTCCTAAGATAATAAAAAAACCTAGTCTGATGAATTTTCTCCTAAGATTGAAATCTTAGTCTGATGAATCTTTCTCCTAAGATAGAAAACCTAGTCTGATGAATTTTCTCCTAGGATCGAAATCTTAGTCTGATGAATCTTTCTCCTAAGATAGAAGACCTAATCTGATGAACTTTCTCCTAGGATAGAAATCTTAGTCTGATGAATCTCTCTCCTAAGATACCAAAAAAAAGGACCAAGTCTGATGAATCTTTCTCCTAAGATAACAAAAAAAAAGAAAAAGAACATCCTAGTTTGATGAATTTTCTCCTAGGATCAAAATCTTAGTCTGATGGATCTTTCTCCCAGGATACCAAAAAAAAAAGACCTAGTCTGATGAATTTTCTCCAAGGATCGAAATCTTAGTCTGATGAATCTTTCTCCTAAGATAAGAAACCTAGTCCGATGAATCCTTCTCCTAGGATAAACGTCTTAGTCTGATGAATCTTTCTCCTAAAATAACCAAAGAAAAAAAAGCCTAGTCCGATGAGTTTTCTCCTAGGATAGAAGTCTTCGTCTGATGAATTTTTCTCCTAAGATAAGAAAACCTAGTCTGATGAATCTTTCTCCTAGGGTAGAAATCTTAGTCCGATGAATCTTTCTCCTAATATAACAAAAAGGACCTAGTCTGATGAATTTTCTCCTAAGATCAAAATCTTAGTCTGATTGAATCTTTCTCCTAAGATACCCAAAAAAAAAAGAAGAAGAAAAGTGACCTAGTCTGATGAACTTTCTCCTAGGATCAAAATCTTAGTCTGATGAATCTTCCTCCTAATATTGAAACCTAGTTTGATGAATTTTCTCCTAGGATAATAATTTAAAACAAAAAGGAAAGTCTGGATTTGGAAAATGGGTCAATTTTTAGTTTTCTTAAGTTATTAATCTTTAGTTTTCTTGAAATCAGGGATCCCGCCTGGAGAATAGGGTCAATTTTTACCATAGTCAAGCTTAGTTTATAGTTTTCTGTAAGCTCAATCTCAAATCTAGGAGACGCACTTCCTAGTTTGGATTTTTCGGATTTTATTTCTTTAGGAGACACACTTCCTAATTTTAGGTTAAAGCTTTGACCCCTAGGAGACGCACATTTTGTCGAGTCTTCAGTTGCATGCTTCATCAATAGCATAGGTGATTTATAGTTCGGCTAATAACTCACAAATCTTCCTAGTGCAAACTGGGGCAGAAAAGTTTCTTTTGTTTTTTCTGTTTTGTTGTAGTAGCAAGCGCCCACCTGGAGAACGAGGGAACTCATTTCAGAATTCATTTCAAGTTTAAAGTCAGTATCAGGCTCCCATCTGGAGAACGAGGGAAGTAATTTTAGAATTCAATTCAAGTTAGAGGTAGCAGAAGCTCGCAGCAAGAATGCGAGTCAACAATCCGAGATGACCAATCGAAGTACTCTCAATCCCAAAAAAAAGAGAAAAGGAAAAAGAAGAAAAAGAAAAAGAAGTGAACTCAAAGTGTAGGAGCGGAGAAAAGATGTGGAGTGCTCAAGACGTGATTGAAGTCACAAGCTTTTCATGTCCCGCCTTGATCCGAGAAGTTGAAAAAGGAAAGAACTAGCACCTGCAGCTAACAAGCATCAAGATTCAGATCAGAGTCTGCATGAAGAACCAACCAAGACTCAAGATCAAGCTTCAGAAGACTCATATATAGGAATCTTGTAATTCATAGCTGATAGGTTTCTTTAGTTCTTTTAGATTTTGATTCTGATGTAATAACGGGACCAGGGACCGGAACCTCGACGGCACCTCAATTGGCTCTCCAACTCGGTATACTCCATCACTCTTCCTAATTCTGAACTACACGTGGCCTTATTCCTTTATAGCCAAGGATATGTAGGCATCTCAGATACCAGTGCTTGGTCACATTATCCTTTCTTTTAGTTTTTAGTCTCTCTAAATAAGGGTCGGGTCACAAAACTCTTCATGTTTCCAGTCAAAGATGGGCAGCTGTAGACATGTAATTTTTGACCTGCCACATCTTCAAGCTATATTAGCAGGTTCGCATATTTTATATATTTAATTGAGTTATTTGAAATTTTCTAGGATTCTAATATACTAATTTTATTGTTATTTAGTATTAAAAAAAAATAAAAAACACAAAATAGTTTCATGTTTGTTTAATTTAAGTATAATAAGTACGTAATGTAGTAATACTATTTTCACCTATTTTTATATATTTTTATATAATTTTGAAAAAAGACCAAAAAATAGTTTCACAATATAATGTTATTTATTTTAACTAATTAGAGTTAGTTATGTATTTTATAGCATAGATTTTACATTATTTGTAGAAAAGAATTAATATTTTGGGTTGGAAACGCCCAATTTCGGATAGCCCAAAACATTGAGCCCATACCCATTTCCCAATTGACCTAACCTAATTCCTACTCCCTATAAAAGAAGAACCTAATCTTTAATTCCTTAGGCTAAGACTCCATCCCTTCTTCAACAAAAAAAAAATCAGCCATTCCTACATTAAAAAGACCTTTTCGTTCACTCTCCCCCTACATTTTTATTCTTGCTATTTCGTAAATAATATTTTTTAAGCAGAACATTGAGACTTCTTCTACAAAATGTTTTGGCATGTGTTTGTTGTATGCGCTTGTGTTTGCATCTGTTCTTGCTGAAGACCAAAGATGCTATGCTGAGGCTTAATTGTTTCAAGTACACCTGATAATTTGCTGGGTATAAATAAATCAGATTTCTCTTTTAAATTTTTGATATGAAATCGAGCTTCCTGCTGGGTATCCTCAAAATCTGTCAAAGCAAAAAGAGATTTTGCATTGTAGAGGCCGTTGCTGGTGAAGCTACTGTCTGTCTATGAGGTAGTTAATGTGGCCAACATAAGTAAAGAAAAGGATTATCGGATCTCGTTTAGTTGAATTGGAAATTGTAGATGGCAAATTTGTATGTAACGGCAGTGCCGACGACGGATCTGAATCGAAACACGGAGTGGTTTACGTATCCATCAATATTTTCCTTTTCGTTGAGGTTCCGTTTCGCAATTTCGGTGTTTCAGTCCAAGGATTGTTGCTTTCTTTAGCCCGATTTATTTGTAATTTTTAGCTTTGTTCATCAATAAAAGGTCCATTTCTCAATTTTCATTCTCATTTCATTTTGGTATGATAGCTTGGTGCGGGTATTGCTTGATTTGTGGTTCTACATTGTTTGAGTAGCGTTGTCTTAGTTTTTTATTGTTTCAATTAGCTTTTATTTCGGTTGTGATGTATGTAGTCTTGGTTCTTGAATAAACGCTTTTAATTGGATAGATGAAAATTGAAGTTGTTTCTTTCTTGACAAGGAATAATAATAGGCCATGAGTGGTGTTAAGTCAGAAGAATGTGTAACTCTTAAGCCTCACGATAATCTGAAACTTAGGAAAACCATCATGAACGTCGTAGTTTGCTTTAGGCGCATTAATTAAATAAATCATCACAGCTATGAGGTGCGGTTCCCGTGGCATGATCGTGATAACCAGTCCCAATTCGGGTGTGCATTTCATGTGACCCGACTATAAGTTCGAATAATAAAATAAACATGGTGTAAATCGCCGGTGCATTTCATGTGACGCGATTTGCAATGTGTACAAAAACAAACAAGTGCGTGACATCGCGACTTGTTCAAACAATTTCCATAAATAAATAAAATGTGGTTAGAAAGTTTAAAAATGCATGTAGGTTTAAAATATATAATTAATCAGATAATTAGGCCAATTATTAATAGTTAAGCGACCATGCTAAAACCACGGAATCCAGGAATGTTTAACACCTTCTCCCGGGTTAACAGAATTCCTTACCCGTTCTTCTGTGTTCGCAAAACATAAATAAGAGTCAATTTCCTTGATTTGGGATTTAAAATAATCCGGTGACTTGGGACACCATAAATTATCCCAAGTGGCGACTCTGAAATAAAATAAATAATCTCATTTCGATTAATGTTACTTAAATTGAAAAAACTCCCTTATATCCCCCTTTCGGGTAAAAAAAGAGGATGGACAGTTGGTTCCCACTGATAGGGAGAGGATCAGGAGTTCATTGATGACCTCACATATCAGCTGCGGTTGCATATGACTAGGGAGAGGGTATTTAGTGCTGCTTTTGACGAGGTAGTCGACATTGCTCGGCAAATAGAGATGGTCTGTAGCCAGAGCGTGGTGAGATGGAGGCCAAGAGGCCTCGAGGTTCGGGTAGTTTCGATGGTGTACCTTCTATGGGCCAGTCCTACCACAACAGGGGTCATCCCTATAGGCCCGCTTAGACGGCTCGTCCAGCTCATCATGGTGCATCAACTAGCCATGGTTCTTATACTGCCTGCTCAGACCAGTCTTCATTCAGTGCACTACTAGCATACAAGTTCTTGAGTGGGGATCCACAGCAGAGTTCTCGGTCGATGGCACCAGCACCAGTGTCACACCTCATTTTCCTACCCCGGAAAAGGTATAATGGAGTTTTTTCCAATTTAAGTGACAATCAAAACGGGATTATTTATACTAAATTCAGAGTCGCCACTTGGGATAATTTATGGTGTTACAAGTCACGGGTTTTAAAATCCCTAATCGAGGAAGTTTGACTCTGTTTCGGTCCGTGAAACACAAAAATCTGGGTAAGGAATTATGTTAACTCGGGAGAAGGTGTTAGGCATTTCCGGGTTCTGTGGTTTTAGCACGGTTGCTCAACTATTAGGCCTATTTATCTAATTTTAAAACATTTTTGAAACCTATGTGCATTTTATCCCTTTTGATAAAAAACCGCTTTTAATAATCCGGTTGTCGTACAACTATTTGTTTGATTATACATTGGGAATCGTGTCATGGGAACCGTACCCAAGATCCACAACATATTTACTTTATTAACAAGATTACATTGTGGCCAGGTCACATAAATGTACTCGCAGATTTTAGAAATTAGGCATTACAACTACGTCACGGAAACCGTACCCGTAGCTACGATAATTTGTTTAATATTGCGCCTAACGCAAACTACGAGTGTTCAAAGTGTTTTCTACACTAAGTTATAAAATTATATGATGGCCATAGACTATGTGATTGGATGGCACACCTCAACTTATTTACAAAAATGTAATCAACTAAAGTGAATTTATGGACGTTCAAGCTTCATATACTTAAAGCCAATCTACCGTTACTAATTATAAGCACTGGATATACACTAGACATTTAATTATCTGGGGTAAATTGGACCAACGATAGGCCCAATTTAATATTTGATCAAGAAAATAAGATGTTGCAGCTGCTTGGGCTCGAAGCTGAGCCCAAAATGCGTTGATCTTCAAAGACCTCATCAGGTCTAATGTGATCAAGGCTATCTTGTTTTGGGCTGATACCCGGCCCAACAGTCTCAATAAAATTCAACTTTGAACTCCTTCTTTTATTAAATTAACGTAAAAACTTTATTAAAAGAAACAAATTAAGGTCGACCATTATTGGGCTCGAAATTGAGCCCAAAGCAAGAGAAACTTAGATCTGGTCACTGTAGGCCTTGTGACAGACAGGCCAACTTATGCGGCCAAAATCAAGCCCACATTCAAACTGAAAACCTTAAGCAAACTAAGGCGTTTCTTGATATTCAAGTTGCCTTAAACACACAAAACAAAACATGATACTAAAATCTGAAGATCAATATGCTGATTGAACTGTATTATCCACATGACATGCGAAACACTGATATTAGCTAGACTAATTGAACATAACAATCCTGAATCAAGACATGCTGTTCAAGAAATAAAACTTTAACCAACTTCGACTTTAAGAACCAAGACAAACTAGAATAGTGATCAAAGATTGCTAACATTGTGAATTATCAAATAATTATAAATATGCTCTCTGAATCAAACAGATCTTAATAATGATCACATAAACTATTATGGTTGCCTACTCTTTTAAAGTTGTCCAAAATAATACATGGAATTGACTAAACTAACCTGACCATTCATATGAAAACATCTAAATTCAAAATATTTACATAAAACCAGAATGCTAAACTAAACAAACTATAAATAGCATACATATGAAACCACAGTTTTAACATCTTGAACATCTAAATTTCATATTATAGCTCAAGAAAAATGCATTCTTTACAGCATCATTTTCCATTCAAAAGGTTCATAGGAGTACCTGAAAATCAAGAACAAAGCAAAATGGAGTAAGGATTTCAACTAGAAAAGACAATAGCAACTAGACAGCAACACACAGCTCCAGCTTAGTCCATATTCGAATCAGAAATCCAAAAAATCCAGAGAAATTTCAGAGTATTTTTTTTTCCAGAAAATCAAAAGCAAACTAATTCAGCCTTTCTTAAACAGTGCAGGACTTTTTTGGGTGTTTTCTAGGGTCTGAAATCTGTATTTGTGTGTGTGTAAATGAGTGAAGAAAGGATACTTTTATAGGCCTAAATGCCATGTGCTGAAAAACTGAAATAAGGGAATTATTCCCTCACACAGCCCCCTTAAAGCATCTTTCTAACAGAAATGGGACAGCTGGCAGCTTCTAATTGGTTTCAGAATTTTGTGCTGGCCAAATAGGGCCAACTGCCCCTATTCTAGAAGCTTCTTGTCTATATTTTTGTTTGAATACCCTTCCCACGACCCCCTTAGGTGTTTTTATTGTTCAATTAACCCCTCCTAAGTTTCTAATGATTTGCAAACTATGGTAAACAAGAACAAGGAAAGCAAACATTGGAAAACAGATCAAATAACAAGCAAAAATGCAATTAAACCTAGGGTATCGAGCATCTGAAAGCCTAGACTAATCCTAAACCCAACATAACTCAACAAGAATTAGACTGACATGAGGTAGAAACAAAATTCATTAAGAAAATATTAGCAAAACGATTTTCACATAAAAAAAATTGCTGAACCTTATTAAGCAAACAATTCAGTGACGACCTAACAGATTCAACTAGGCATAACCAAAATACAGTGTAATTAACCTAAAACATACAAACTAAGCAGGACCAACAATTGTGAAAAAGAAAACAGAAAAGGAAAGAACAAATGACTGAATAGAGGTAAACAAAGGACAATCACTGCTTCTTTTCTTTTCTTTTATTTTTTAAATTTTGCCTTATAACAAACAAAAACATCGAAATAACACAAGAAAGACCATGAATTACCCAATGAGAAAGACGGGCTGAAGCCGGGTTCTGGTTGCATTTCGAAATAGCTTGAAACTGATCTAAACTGATTGTTCTTGTCCAGAGCAATCTATTTGAATGAGCATCGAACCAATCGAACAACCAAATTTCAAAAATACCCAAACATGCACCATAGGTTTTCTTTGGACTTTTAGATTCTGAGATTGAAAGGGTTTGGTGGGGATTTGAGGAAATCCAGTAAGGGATTCGAGTTAAAGGGGGTGTGGAGGTCATGGGTTGTGAGTTTTGGGTGGTTTTGAACACTTAGGTTTTTTTTTGGTTTTGAACTCAGATCCGAAATTGGTGGATTTGGGTGGTGTTTTTGGGAAAAATATTGATGGATTTGGAAAGAAGGGGGGCGGGAGAGGATTGCATGGTTAAATTTTAGGGTGGTTTGGACTGCCGGAACCGCCGTGAGGCGATTTACGGTGGGTGGTCAATGGCGGAGGCGGCGGAGGGATTTTAGGCGGCTAGGGTTTCATTGGTTTGGAACATGGAGAGTGAGAATGAGAGGGGTTCTGGGGAGGGGGAGGGGTCCGAGTTCGGAGACTTTTATAGTAGGTGAGTGTTGAGTTCTGATCGCTGCCGACTCAACACTACACAAAGGTAGGAAGAGCGGGTTGCAACAGCTTTTACCCGAATAGTGGTTCGGGGTCGAATTTCCACAGGGAGCTAGTAATGGAGTTGTATTGTCTGTTTAGTCTAAAATTGCAGTTGTGCTTCCAATATCACTTCTAACATCTTTCGTTTTGATTTTTATATCTACTATTATAAGACTAATGTTTGAAGCTAAATTATGCTATGGGAATATTGCTATGTTGTAATTAATGTAGAGAAAGGCACTAGGGTCGTGGCATTACCTAGGTGGCTAACTAATGGGTAGATGATACTAAGGATAGGTTGATATAGTTGGGGTTTATGCTATAACCGTTGCACAATTGTACCCACTCTCACACCTCTCGGTAGAGAGAATGATTTAGCCCAATTGACTCTCTAGAGACCAATTGGGTAGGCCAATTAGACCGAGCAACTAGGGTTCAAGTAGGGTGATTACTCTCTCGAGATTTAACCCGTTAATTGGGACTACCATTTCTTATGGGTCAATCCCAATTCCTTGTTGGGTCGATTTTGGGGTCATGGACTCTCTTTCTCAAGAAGAGTTAAACCCACAAAGCTAGAATCAGTGTTTGCAACCACCAATCCTTAGTTAAAACCTAAAATTAATCCAAATAGCTATAATAATTAATTACTGATAAGAAACAAAAGAAACTATTGAGAAATTAATGCTAAAATGCCAAAATAGGCTAAAACTTCAGTTCTCACGAGCGCAGCTCGATATCTGGTGCAAAACTTTACCTAAAAATGGAAAAAGGATCTATTTATAGTGGATGGAAAAATTGGACAAAAATACCCCTGCGGGGTCAGCGCGGGCCGCACAAAAAGGTAGCGCGGCTGCGTTGGCTCTTGAACTCTTGAAATTTAACTCTCTGAAGTTGAGGGATGCGGGTCGCGCGAAAGTGTGGCGCGGCCGCAGGAGTTCTGGCGCGGACCGCGTAAGTGTGACCGCGGCCGCGTGGCTTGCTCTGGTCCCAATTGGCATCTCTCTGAATCTTTTCACGCGGGCCGCATGAAAAAGTGGCGCTGCAGCGTGAGCTAAACGTGGGCCGCATAAATCTAACCGCGGCCGCGTTGTGAGAGCCCTGAATATGCACTTCTCTAAATCACCAAGTGCGGCCGCGTGCACTTTTGTGCGGTCCGCACTAGGCTCTTTTTTCCATCACTTTACTTGGCCTTTGATACTTGAGCAGGTTTTACTCCGTTTTGAGCCGATCTTTGACATTTCAGTCACTTTGTCGCTCAAACCTGCAATCAAGCACAACCTGTGAGCATTTTGGGATTATTTTGTATCAAATTATATTCAAAGCATTGGCAAGTAGGGGCATAAAATAAGTTAAAATCCTACTTATCAACTCCCCCAAACTTAAACCTTTGCTTGTCCTCAAGCAAACAAAATAAGACCCACCCCTTAAAGGAACATCCAAGTAATTCCAGCTATCCTAAAGTAACCTCAACAAGCATCGATTAGGACTAACAATTGCCCTCAATACGAATGAATCATTAACACATTTTAAACTTTGAAAACTATGGTTCAAGTGTGACACAAGAGCATCAAGAGTTGACACATTTCATCAAAGAACTTTTCTCAAATACCTTGGTCATTGTGGAACCCAAACTCACACATCCTCAACTCTCCCTAAGCAAACCTCACCTTTTAGAGTATTTACACACAAATTGAGGTTGATGGACTTTCACTCATCTCTCTCAAGAAGAAGGCCACAAGTCCGGCTCTAGGTACCATATGCTTGCCCCTTATGTAAGTATCCACTAATGTAGGTTCCCTTCAACTCGAGATCATATAGGGCTTTTGCGGAGTCATTGTGAAGGCTTTTGGGTAAGGGTAGGACATGTTTTTGTTCAAATGGGTTCAATCTTCCCTTAAGCACTTCTTTTGATTCATTTTGGCACACTTTCTTGACTCATTTGAGTATTTCACTTCTTTTCAAGGGGTTAGAGGGACACATTGTCACTCTTTCTTATGCAATTCAAATCATTTCTCCTTTTTCTACATTTTCCGCGCCTTTTTCACTTTTGTTTCCCTTGAATCCCCTTTTTATTCTTTTTCACACTAGCCTTTCTTTTTGTCTTTTTCTTTTTTTTTCTTGCTTTATTTTTTTTTTCCTTTTGTACCTTTTACCACTTTGTTTCCTTTCTTGTCTCTCCTCCCCCAAACTTAGACATTTGCCATTACTCAAGGGAAGATTTTTGGGTGCCAAGAGAGGGTATCTTTTAGAACGGGTATAGGCTTGTAATATTGGTTCTTGAAATAAAAAGGTTCAAGGCTCGAAAGGGTTACCTAGGGGTCATTTCATTGGTAGGCCATTGAATTGTTCAACTTAACATTGGGATCAAGGAGAGCCTATAATCACTTCTCAAGTCAAATTTTACCTAGGATTTCGCCTCAACAAACATTCAGGGCAAGTTCTAGACCATTGGCTCGAGACTTGGACTAACAATTCGAATCCTCACCACACATGCTAGGGGATTGCTAAAGATATCGAGTCGAGGGCCCACAACGACCTCAATTATGATTCAAGCGCACAATGGTCCAAAAAGACCACTCGATGATTGTTTGGTCAACACAAGAGTCTCAAGGCCACGACTTTCACCATCCTAAAGACAATATTATGTCTTTGATCATGGGATCGAAGGCAAATGTGTTAGGCCCAAGTGAAGCTTTGCTTGAGGTACCCTTAACTACGAAATATCAAAAACAAAAGAAAAATCAAAAACGGACTCAAGCCCTTAAGAAGGTTGTCACGCCATCTATCATTGGGAAGAGCCACCCGGTTCGCACTATACTCCACCCTTGGAAAGAACCGTGGCATTAAGAAAACCAATGGCTTATTGAAAATGCCAAAAACAAAACAAAAGGCAACGAGCCTATCTATGAAGTTAAAAAAAACGAAAAATATTGCGAAAATAGAAAAACAGAATGAATATGTACAATCGGGGAGTAGAATATACAATAAGGGATGCAAATATACCGAATGTATCTTTATATACAGACCAAAAGAGGATAAAAAGTACGAGAAAAGTAGCTAAAATGTAAAGTTATATACAGACCAACTAGAAAATCAAATCAACAGAACATAAAATGAGAATCTAATATGTAATAGTCATCCACATAATCCAAAAAAATGAAGGGCGCACCCCCACGAATAAGAGTTGGCATTATCCCCAATGCCAACTACACAAATAAGCACAAAAAATCAATGAAACGATATAAAAGAGCTCCCTAGGCCTGGTCCTTTTGCATGGGATCCTCAATGGTCCCCTGATCCTCTGCATGGGCGGGAACCTCAGACTGGCTCCCAGCCTGCTGCTGCTCTGCTGCTAGGATAGTGGCCTACTCCTGGACCGACTGAATATTGGGTGCATCACTGGAGTGAATCTCCTAAATCTCTGCAAGCTCAATCACTACACCCTCTGCACTAGGAAGCTTCCTCTTCTTCCTTGGAGGCCTGGGTGCCTGCTCCTGCTGTGGCTCTAGTGCTGCTGCTGGAGGAGCTGAATCCTCAAATAACAAGTCTAAAGGCATCTGATCTGCCAATAGCTTGTCCACGTCCGCTCTAAGCACCTTCACCGACTCCTTAGACGCCCTTGACTTTCTCATCTTTTTGTGATCCTTGGCAAGCTCCTTCAGAGCTTTTCCATGTGAATCTACCGCATTAGTCAAGAAAGCCCGAGTCTCCATAATCTTCTCCTGGTTGGCCAGGAGCATCTTTAATATATCCTCAATAGACTGAGGAATCTGAACAGTGGCTGGTGCTGAGTGGGCCTCAACTGAAGTAGCCAATGTGGACAACTTGGATGTCGCAGTTGACATCCAGTTGTTTAAACTGGCCAAATTCTTTGCCAACTGATGGGCTATAAAAGGGTTGGTCCGGGAAGAAGGGACTGTCGGGTCAGCTAAAGAACTAGGACCCGCAGAAGAGGAGGGCACATCATCAGTAATGTTGACAGCTGGAATGGAGGGAAGCTCAGTGGAAGGCTCAACAGCAGACCCTACCGCAACTGGCTCCTCAGACTTGCCAATTGGGGCAGAGGTGGGTGCCTTGTGTTTCTTTTCCTTTGGGTTGTCCGGCCCCTGAATGCTGAACCATGAGAACAGGGACATTGGGCGAACTTTCACATCGTAGGGCTTCTTCTTTACCTTCGCATCCCGGAAATACATGGTGAGAGTGTTGGGATATGGATAGTTCCCAATACTGTCAACCCCCATCGAAGTGATCGTCATGTACATCACATTCCCCACATTGATAGGGAAGCCCGCCATGATAGAGGCAATTAGCACAGCACGGGGAAGTGGGATAGTCTGGTCATGGGAAGTGGGGTCAAGCCTGTTGCACACAAATGTAAGCCACCCTCTAGCTTCGAAGTTCAAATTCTTCCTATCTTCACCCCCGCCTGTATCCAATCCGGAACAGTGCCCGGATGAGCCAAATACTCAACCAACCATGGGCGAACCTCCTCCTTCATTTCTAACGTCTCATTGATTGGGTTTCGTCTTCATCATCAAAACCCAAATACTCATTGAACGCCTTCCCAGAAAACAATATATTTTTGTCTCGCACTTTGGTCACAATAGAGCCCTTTTTGGTGTGGGCGACATTACAATAAAACTCCTTGACCATGTGCTCGTTGGCATCTATCAAGTTATCACAAAAATGCTCCCACCCTATTCTGGTAAGAAATTGCTTGTGTACATTGGGGAGTATAGGCAATAGGTCTCGGGTGATTATGCTCCTCTTTGCAATCAGTTTTCTTTTTGGCCACAATTCTCTGAATTTGTGGAAAGCCACTTGGCTAACAAAGCAGTCTGCCCAAACCTCAACTTTTCTTGTTTGTTCAATACCACCAATCTCGGGCACCCTACTGTCCGGAACCTCATCATCACTGTTAGTCCCCCCTGCTGCACTCTCCCCTGATCCTGAAGCTGTTGGGGAGGTGGAGTATTCGCCCCTGCCTGTTGCTGAGCCATCAGACGACTCAGACTGTACATTTTGCGGTGCTTGGGCTGTAGGTGTAGCTGGGACTGAGGGGGCTTGCCCTGAGTCAGCTGAGATGTCCTGAGAAGGTAGGTACTCACTCCCCGACTGGTCGTCATCACTCATTACTACTTGCTTTCTTTTTTTCAGTTTTGGTCGGGGAGTGAGTTTTGTTTGTTTCCCTTTTCCTCCCCGGGAGGAGTCACCTCGTCCGGGTTGTTTTGCACCTCGACCTCTTAGTTTCACCATCTTCTGCAAGCAAACATGTCTAACTTTGTTAGTTGAAGCACAGGCAGTGTATAAGTTGATGAAAATAATTGCAGAATATCAGCATGAAAAGTTGCAGAACATATTTCAGAACAAGCCACCGCGGACCGCACCATCAGGGGTGCGGCCGCGTGGGAGGCACCGCGGACTACGTGAAAACGACCGCGGGCCGCACTCAACCAACACAAGAAGAACACACCTCTCTGAATCTCACAAACGCGGACCGCGTAAAATGGGGGCGCGGCCGCGTTGAGCTAGCGCGGACCGCACAATTAGGGACGCGGCTGCGCTGGAGCAAGTTAACTTTACAAGCAATGGGCCACCGCGGACCGCGAGAAAATGACCGCGGGCTGCGCTGAGGCTAACGTAGGGACTGAGTTAGGGTTTGATAAATTCGTCCATTTTTGTTCAAGTTTTTGAGTCCTAGTTGTCCCTACTCAATTATCCAACATGAAAATCATACCCAGCATTCAAAACTAACATAAACACTAACCTAATCATTAAACCTAAGAAAAACGGAAAGAAAGAAGAAGCTACAACTACTGGGAAGCAAATAAAAATTAAAAATACAGACTAATTAATGATATTTGGAAGAAATGTTACCAGGAATATGAAGAATCAAAGCACTCGATGCAAGCACACAAGAATGGGCTCAGAGATGAACAGTAGAATATTAGGGCTCAGGTATTCAAGTTTGCCAAAAGTGTAAAATTAGGCCTTAGGTCCCTATTTATAGAAAACCGTGGGGCCCGTACGTACCCACCAGCGCGGCCGCGTGAAAATGACCGCGGACCGCGGTGGGTTTAATTTGTGAACCTTTGCAGGAAATAGTCCAAGCGCACCGCACAACTGGGACGTGGCCGCGCGAGACCACCGCGGACCGCAGTAACATGACCGCGGCCACGTGTGCAAACTTCAGAGAGCATACATCTTCAGCTCATGCCAGTACGGACCGCACAAATCTTACCGCGGTCGCACTGGCAATCTTCAGAGACTGCATTTTTTTTTGCACTTTGTTTTGCACTGCTTCAACACAATCCCTGCAACATCTCACAAACAATTAGCTCAAAAATCCTAATCTACAAAGAAAAAAAAAAGAGAAATAAAAAGACATGGGTTGCCTCCCAAGAAGCGCCTGATTTAACGTTGCGGCACGACGCATGTTACCATCACATCAATTCAAATGAATGAGTGCCACCACGTGGCTATCATCAAACTTTCCCAAATAATGCTTGACACGATGTCCATTGACCCGGAATACTTGACCATTGTTGTTCTTAAGGTCAAGAGCACCAAAAGGAGTCACACATACCACTTCAAAAGGCCCAGTCCACTTTGACTTGAGATTTCCCAGAAATAACCGCAACCGGGAGTTGAAAAGAAGAACCATATCACCAACCTTGAATTCTGTTGGCCCAAGTAAAGGTTAGTTTTGAAGACTGACAAAGGAACTCAGACATGAACCAGGTCCATCTAGTGGTCCATCCCTCAGGTTCACAAAAACGGGCAGATTCAAGCATGTGGGTTGCACGTAAAGGAGATAAGCTTAACTTGGTGTATTTAATATCTCCTGATCGAAAAGGTTGCATAATTGATAAGGAGAAGGAGTCCTTAATCAAAGAGAACACTATCCAAGATAGGGAAGGAGTTAGAAGTTGAAATCAACTAGAACTCTTCCACCAAGGAAGAGTTGCATCAGAACTCTAGTTATTTCTTCATCTACTAACTCTATAAATTACAGGAGGTTCTCACATTAAAGTGTTGCACAAAAATGCAGAAGTTAAACGTGAATTGGGAGCAAAATAGCAAGGCTTTTTGCAAGCAGTTCGTGTGTGATTCAAGTGTGCAAACCAGAAGCTACATGAATTAGATTGAAGAACCAGCTCCATAAAGAGTTTTATGTATCTTTCTTTATTTCTAGTTGAATTGTAGTAGGTGTTTCATATTGTACCTTTCAGCTTTATCTAGAAGCAATTGTAATAGGTATTTTGAGTATTCAAGTTAGAGTTAACTTGAAGTTGGCGCAGCAGTTAGAGGCTGGTTGCCACAACGGGATTAGAGTTAATCCTTAGGTTTACAAAGAGTTTTGTAAATGCAGTTTTGGCTCAGTGATTTTAGTGGAAGTTTGGGAAAATCCTACTGAGTAGTAGGTCGTGGTTTTTTTCACCTTTTGAGCCAGGTGTTTCCACGTAAAATCTCTGTGTTCTTTATTTTATGTACTTTTAATTCCGCAAACAATAGTAATAAGTACACCTAGAAGAACCAGGTCCTTCCAGAAGCAATTTAAGCGAAAAATTGAGTACCACACAAATCACCCCCCCCCCTCTTGTGTGTTATTGACGTTTAGAACATCAATTGGTATCAGAGCAGGTTATCCTTGAAGAGGCTAACACCTTAGGAAAAGATCAACATGAGTGCACCACCTGGGAACTGGGAAGGGCAATCCACTGATAGGCCTCCACTCTTTAATGGCCACTACTACTCTTAGTGGAAAAATAGGATGAGGGATCACATCATAGGAGAAGACTATGAACTCTGGGACATAGTCACTGATGGTCCTCTAGCAACTACAAAGAAGAATGCTGAAGGAGTGGATGTGCCAAAAACTAGAGCTGACTGCACTACTGAGGATTTAAGAAAATGGGAGAAAAATGCTAAGGCCAAGAAATGGCTTGTGTGTGGACTTGGTCCAGATGAGTACAGTAGAATTCAAAGTTGTACCACTGCTAAGGAAATCTGGGATACTTTGCAAGTTGCACATGAAGGAACACCTCAAGTGAAGAGGTCCAGAGGAACACTGCTGTATTCTCAATATGAGAATTTTACTATGAAGAAGGAGAAACTATCCAAGAGATGTATACTAGGTTCACTACACTGACAAATGAACTTAAGTCTCTTGGAAGGGTTATTCTTGAAGAAGACAAAGTTGAGAAGATTTTGACAAGGGTACTGCCAATCTCTTGGGAAAGCAAAATCACAGCTATTCAGGAATCAAAGAACATTGCCACTCTTAAGTTGGATGAGCTAATTGGAAATCTCACTGCTTATGAACTTAGAAGGCAAACCATGAAGATGGATGCACCCAAGAAGGAAAGGAGCATGGCATTCAGAATCACTGAAGGTGCTGATCTAGAGGAGGATGAAATTACCATGATCACAAAGGACTTCAAGAAGTACCTAATGAGAGAAAATGGTCCTTCAAGAAGTGGAAGCTACATCAAACCAAGGGTTCCTGAAAAACAAACCAATGAGGAGTGTTACAAGTGTGGGAAGACTGATCACCACATCAAAAACTGCCCTCAATGGGAAATTGAATGGAAGAAGGAAAGAGCTGAATGAAGGAACAAGAAGAAGGAACAGGTTCATCACAAGAAGAACAAAGGATCAACAAAGGCTATGGTTGCTGTTTGGGGTGAAAGCTCAGATGATGACTCAGAGGATGTAGATGGAGATGAACAAGCACTTATGGCAATTGGAGAATCCGATGAGGAATCTGAGGTAAGTATAATTCATCTCAAAGACAAGATTAAATTTTTGTCTAAAGAAAGGCTATCTGAGTTACTCCTGGATTTCATTGATGAATCTGAGGATCTAAACAATGAAAACAAACATCTGTCTAAGGAGAGTGTGATTTTGAAAGCTAAGTGCAAAAACCTGGAACTTAGGGCTAGTGAAAGTGATAGTAAAAATGCTGAGTTGAAGAACCAGGTTCATGAACTTGACACCACAGTCCTAAAGCTTAAATCTGAAAATCTAAATTGAAATTAGGAACTAGTAAAAAGAAATCTGATCACACACAACTCACTTTTGAAGAAATTGTAGGAAAAATGAAAGATGAGTTGTACAAAAGAGATGAGCAGATAAGAGTCCATAAGGAGGATCTAAACAAGGTTAAGCACGAGCTAGATAGAACCTGTAAATGGAATAGATCCTCCGATGCACTTTCATGGCTACATGAACACCATAGTAGCAATAAGAGAGGACCTGGATACGGGACCCCTGCACCTAAGTGGATCCCAAAAGCAAGTACCTCACACTTCCTAAGAACAAAATTTGCACACACTGTAGTAAAACTGGTCACTATAAATCTAAATGTATTGCAAAAGAAAAGGCTAGTAAAAAGAATAAAGAATTTGTTCAAGGGAAAAATAAACTGCCAGGTTGGGCTAAAAAGAATCTGATTCACCCTTTTGCTAATAGAAAGGGACCCAAACTAGTTTGGGTTCCTAAGACTAACCCCTGATTTCCTTTTATGGGTCCAAGTGAAAGGGAGCAGCCAAATATGGTACATGGATAGTGGCTGCTCAAAGCATATGACAGGAAGCAAGAACCAATTCCTTTCATTTGAGGACCTCAAAGGAGGTAATGTCTCCTTTGGAAATGGGAAGAAAGGTGAGATCATTGGGGTTGGAAAGGTAGGTAAGACTGTTTATCACTCTATTGAGAATGTCTACTTGATAGATGGCCTAAAGTAAAGTCTAATCAGTGTATCACAATTATGTGATAAAGGTAACTTGGTAGCATTCACCACTATCAAATATTTTGTGATTAATATTACCACTGACAAGATTGTTTTGCAGGAAAAAAGAGTAAACAATACATGCATTATAGATTTGTCCACACCTTCAGAAGATGAACTCACTTGCTTAAGTGTGTTGGACAATGATCCCCTCCTTTGGAACAAGAGACTTGGACATGCAAGTCTGAGTCAACTCAACAAATTAGTCTCCAAGGATCTGGTGATAGGGCTGCCTAACATCAAGTTCAAGGAAGACAAAGTTTGTGAGGCTTGTGCAAGGGGGAAGCAGGTAAGATCCTTCTTTTAAATGCAAGAAAATGGTAAGCACCACCAAACGATGGAACTGGTCCATATGGATCTCTGTGGTCCAATGAGAACATTAAGCAGAGGTGGTAAAAGATATGTGATGGTGCTTGTTGATGATTACTCTAGGTTTACTTGGACATTATTTTTAACATCTAAAGATGAAGCATTTGACATGTTTACTTCTTTTGTTATAAAAACTCAGAAACAACTAGGTAATCAACTTGCATCAATTAGTTCTGATCATGGAACTGCATTTGAAAATGCTAAGTTTGCTGAATTTTTGCATGCTACATCATAAATAGT
>NC_031995.1:111766621-111771293 GCF_001879085.1 Nicotiana attenuata | reverse complement strand
AAGGCACCGCGGTCCGCACAAAATTGTAACGCGGATCGCGTTAGGGCAGTGCGGTCGCGCAAAAAATGACCGCGGACCGCGCTGAACTAGGGTTTCTGGGAACTAAGTTAGGGGTGCATATTTTTCCATTCTTGTACAAGTTACTACACCTACTTTGTCCCTACTCAGTTCACCCATTAAGCAAACAAGATTTGGTGCATTACCCTAGTTTTAAATCAAGCTAGTCTAACAGTTAAAGAAAAGGAAGAAGCTAAACTACTGAACAAGCTATAAAAAAAATGAAAATAATCAATTTAATTAATCACAAGTGCATGAAATGTTACCAAGTTTATGAGGATTGAGTGCACGTAGTCCAAGAAGTCAAAAAAAAAAGTAGTCTTAGCAAGGATGAACAGTGTTCTATAGCTTTGAGTGCTCAAAGGGTAAAATGAAACCCTATGGCCCTATTTATAGACAAACTGGGGGCCCCACACTCACCTACCAGCGCGGCCACGCAAAAGTGACCGCGGTCCGCGCTGTGTTTTAAAGTCCGAAGTTTCAGAAGGCAACCCACGCGGCCGCAGTGGAGTGCACTGCGGACACGAAGGTCCACCGCGGACCGCACAGATTTGACCGCGGCCGCGGTGGAAAACTTCAGAGAGCATGCAATTAGCGACATGCCAGCGCGGACCGCACAAAAGTGCACCGCGGTCCGCACTGGCTACTTCAGAGACTACCGGTGTTTTTCCTTTGTTTTGCACTGCCTCAACAAAATCCCTGCAACATCTCACAAACAATTAGCTCAAAAATCCTAATCTACAAAGAAAATTAAAGAAAAAGCAAAAGACATGGGTTGCGTCCCAAGAAGCGCCTGATTTAACGTCACGGCATGATGCATGTTACCATCACATCACTTCAAATGAATGAGTACCACCATGTGGCTATCATCAAACTTTCCCAAATAATGCTTGACACGATGTCCATTGACCCGAAATACTTCACCATTCTTGTTCTTAAGATCAAGAGCATCGAAAGGAGTCACACATACCACTTCAAAAGGCCCACTCCACTTTGACTTGAGCTTTCCCGGAAATAACCTCAACCGGGAGTTGAAAAGAAGAACCATATCACCAACCTTGAATTCCTTACCCCGAGCATATTTGTCGTGAAGGTATTTCATCTTGTCCTTATATAAGGACGAGCTGGAGTAGGCATGAAATCTAAACTCATCAAGCTCATTTAGTTGCTCAACCCGGAGATTTGCCGCAACATCCCATTCCAAGTTCAACTTTCTCAATGCCCACATAGCCTTGTGCTCCAATTCCACCGGAAGATGGCAAGCTTTACCAAACACCAACCGATACGGAGACATACCGATTGGGGTCTTGTAAGCCGTCCGATAGGCCCAAAGAGCATCATCCAATTTCTTCGACCAATCGGTCCTATTAGCATTTACCGTCTTGGACAAGATACTCTTTATTTCTCGGTTGGACACTTCCACTTGACCACTGGCTTGAGGATGATAGGGGGTGGCCACTTTGTGATTAACTCCATATTTAGCAAGCAATGAATCAAAAGCCTTGTTGCAAAAGTGAGACCCCCCATCACTAATGATAGCACGAGGGGTATCAAACCTTGTGAAGATACTCTTTTTCAAGAATGCTACAACACTTCGGGCTTCATTGTTGGGTAAAGCCACGGCTTCCACCCACTTTGAGACATAATCCACCGCCACGAGAATATAAGTGTTCCCACAAGAGCTCACGAACGGACCCATGAAATCGATTCCCCAAACATCAAAAATATCCACCTCGAGAATCGTATTGAGAGGCATCTCATCCCTTTTTGAAATTCCGCCGGCCCTTTTGCATGCATCACATCTCTTCACCAAATCACTAGCATCTTTAAACAACGTTGGCCAATAGAAACCGCAACTCAAGATCTTTGAAGGAGTCCTCACCCCTCCATGATGGCCACTATAAGGGGAAGAGTGACAAGCCTCCAATATGCTCAATTATTCACCTTCTGGGACACATCTTCTAATCATACCATCCGTGCAAATTTTAAACAAGTACGGATCATCCCAATAATAATCCAAGCTATCCCGTTTGAGTTTCTTCTTTTGGTTGGAAGAGAGCTCACCCGGGACAACTCCGGTCACAATGAAGTTGGCGATGTCCGCGAACCATGGCATGTCACACATTGACACAGAAAGAAGTTGCTCGTGGGGAATGCATCATTTATCTCAAGACCGTCACATGGCCTCCCTTCTTCCTCTAGCTGGGACAAATGGTCCGCAACTTGGTTTTCACTTCCCCGCCGGTCCACTATTTCTAAGTCAAATTCTTGAAGAAGTAACACCCATCTCATCAATCTTTCTTTGGAATCCTTTTTGGTCATCAAATATCTAAGGGCGGCATGGTCCATGTGCACAATCACCTTGGCCCCCATAAGATAGGGCCGAAATTTCTCCATGGCAAATACAATGGCCAATAACTCCTTCTCCGTCACCGTGTAATTCCGTTGAGCTTCATTCATAGTCTTACTTGCATAATACACGGGATGGAATATTTTGTTAACCCGTTGACCCAACACCGCCCCCACTGCAACATCACTAGCATCATACATTAGTTCAAAAGGCAAACTCCAATTAGGTGCAGTTATGATAGGGGTAGTGGTCAACTTGTGTTTTAAGAGTTCAAAGGCCTCCATACACTTTTCATCAAAAACAAACTTGGCATCTTTCTCTAGTAGCTTGCACAATGGATTCACAACCTTCGAGAAGTTTTTGATAAACCGCAGATAGAACCCGGCGTGTCTAAGAAAACTCCTCACCCCTTTGACAGAAGTAGGGGGAGGGAGCCTCGAAATCACCTCAATTTTCGCCTAATCAACCTCAATCCCATGTTTTGAAATCTTGTGGCCCAACACTATACCTTCTTCAACCATAAAATGGCATTTTTCCCAATTGAGAATTAGGTTAGTTTCTTCACAACGAGCCAAGACTCTATCCAAATTCACCAAGCATTCATCAAAAGAGTCACCAACCACACTAAAGTTGTCCATAAAGACCTCCAATATGTCTTCCACCATATCGGTGAAAATAGCCATCATGCAACGTTGGAAGGTCGCCGGAGCATTGCACAATCCAAATGGCATCCGGGAGAAAGCAAATGTTCCATAGGGGCATGTAAAAGTGGTCTTCTCTTGGTCCTCCGGGGCAATTAAAATTTGATTGTAGCCCGAGTACCCATCCAAGAAACAATAGAATGCTCTCCCCGCAAGACGATCTAGCATTTGGTCGAGGAATGGCAAAGGAAAATGATCCTTGCGGGTCACCTTGTTGAGTTTCCGGTAGTCCATGCAAACTCTCCACCCGGTAATGGTTCGAGTGGTAATAAGCTCATTGTTGTCATTGGGAACCACCATCATCCCTCCTTTCTTTGGCACACATTGGACTGGAGAAGTCCACGAACTGTCAGAGATACCTATTTCTTTACCACTTCTTGCATCGCCTCATTGAGTCTTCTTTGATGTTCAAGGGACGGCCTTGCATCCTCCTCCAAGATGACCTTATGCATGCAAAATGCAGGGCTTATTCCCCTAATGTCCGCCAAAGTCCATCCTATTACCCTTTTCCGCTTTTGAAGCACCTCCAAAGTGGCCTCAACCTGCAAGTTAGTAAGGCAAGAAGAAAGAATAACTGGAACAGTAGAATTAGAGCCCAAAAATTCATACCTGAGGTGTGGAGGAAGTGGCTTCAACTCCAACACCGGTGGCTCCTCAATGGATGGTTTAGTTGGTGGAGTTTTGTGGTTCTCAAGATCCAAAGATAACTTCCTAGGCTCATATGAATATGAACCCATACCATACAATGCATTCACGCACTCCACTCTGCTAGCATCATCTTCTACATCCATGCCAAGAAGTACGGCCTCAAGAGGATATTCAACATTCATCATGGAACTTGTGTCATCCACTATCACATATGTGACAATGTCTACAAGTGAACACACTTCCATACTATTGGGTTGCCTCATTGATTTGCAAACATGAAATACCACCTTTTTATCACCCACTCGGAATGTCAATTCACCTGCTTCAACATCAACCAAAGCCTTCCCCGTAGCTAGGAAAGGTCTCCCAAGAATAATAGGCACTTCAAAATCCACTTCACAATCCAATATGACAAAGTCGGACGGCAATATGAATTTGTCCACCCGGACAAGCACACCGTCAATTATACCCAAAGGCCGCTTCATCGACCGGTCCGCCATTTGAAGTCTCATCGAGGTTGGCCTAGATTACCTAATTCCCAAAGTCTTGAAGACTGAATACGGCATCAAATTAATGCTATCCCCCAAGTCACAAAGGGCCTTATCAAACTTCGCACTCCCGATAGTGCAAGGAATAGTAAAAGCTCCTGGGTCTTCAAGTTTCGGGGCCATAGAATGCACTATCGCACTAACTTGGTGCGTCATCTTTATTGTTTCACAATCCATGGAACGCTTCTTTGTGACCAAATCCTTCATGAACTTTGCATAGCCCGGCATTTGTTCAAGTGCCTCCACCAAAGGCACGTTGATTGTAAGGCTTTTCATCATGTCTATGAATTTCTTGAACTGATTGTCATTCTTTTGCTTTGCTAACCGCTGAGGATAAGGTGGAGGTGGTCTAGGCAAGGGTGCCTTGG
>NC_031995.1:111729441-111766467 GCF_001879085.1 Nicotiana attenuata | reverse complement strand
ACATCATCAACAATCAAAGGGGACATTGTCACTCCGCAACTCAACACCATCATCTACAACTCGCTTTTCTCTTGAGGCATGCACATCACCGCCTCTCCCACTTCTTGTTGTAACTGCCTTTACTTGATTGGTGTTCCCGCCCTTCGGATTCACTACTGTGTCACTTGGTAGAGCACCTTTGGGGCGGGTATTCAAAGCTTGAGAAATTTGGCCTAGTTGCACTTCTAAGTTACGGATAGATGTGTTATGAGAAGCCAATTATGCATCAGAGTCTTGGTTCTTTTTCATCATCTGCTGAAACATATTTTCAATTTTACCCAAATCACCTCTGGAAGAACTCGGACCTTGAGAAGGGAAGGGAGGTGGATTGTACGATTGTTGGTACATGGGGGGTATTTGAAAGCCTTGCCCCCTTCCACCATTATTCCACCCTCCTTGATTGTTATTGTTGTTGCTCCAATTATTATTGTTCCCGTTCCAATTGCCTTGATTGTTACCTTGATATTGTTGTTCTGATTGTTGTTGTTCCAATTGTTACCGCCTTGTTGTTGGTTATTATTATTCCAATTACCGCCGCCTTGTTGATTGCCCCAATTGCTTTGGGGACGCCATTGTTGATTCCCTTGATTTCCTCTATTTCCTTGGTAGTTATTGACATATTGGCATTCCTCACTTTGATCATCATAGCGCTCATTCGAATAACCACCACCATCATTGTTGTTGTCAAATTGCTCACCATTACCTTGAGGTTGTTGTTGCCCTCTTTGCCTCCTTTTCAATATAGAGACACCCTCCATTGCATTGACTTGGCGCGGGTTTTGGACTTGTTGCAATTGCGCCTTCGCCAGTTGATTCATAGTTGTTGTAAGCTCAGCAATAGCTTGCCATGATCGTTCAATTCCTTGTGCAAATGAATGACCGTGGGGTCACCTTGGGGCACACTCGATCGGCTTTGCCATGCCGAAGACGTGTCGGCCATTTCATCAAGTACATCACATGCCTCTTGATAAGAAAGTTTCATAAAGTTCCCTCCGGCCAATTGGTTCACAATGCACTGGTTCGTGGTGTTGATGCCCCGATAAAAGGTTTGTTGTATCATCACCTCGGTCATGTCATTATTAGGGCACTCCTTCACCATTATTCTATATCTTTCCCAAATTTCGTGCAAAGGTTCCGTTGGCATTTGTTGGAAAGCTAGAATCTCATCCCGAAGAGCCGCCATATGACTTGGAGAAAAGAACTTGGCAATAAATTTGTCCGCCAGTTCATCCTATGTGTGAATAGAATGATTTGGAAGCCTTTCTAACCAGTCTAACGCTTTACCCCGAAGAGAAAATGGGAAAAGCCTCAATCTCAACGCATCCTCTGACACGTTTGTTTGTTTGCTACCCCAGCAAGTATCTACGAACCCCTTCAAGTGCTTGTATGCATTTTGATCGGAGGCGCCCGTAAAATACCCTCTTTGCTCGAGCAAGGTCAACATGACATTTGTGATTTGAAAGTTCCCCGCGCGGATTCGGGGAGGAACAATGGCACTCGCGTACCCTTGATTTGGAAGAACTCTTGGGACTACTCTTGGCGGTGGTGGAGGAGGGTCTGGAATAGGATTGTTATCATTTGCGTTGGCTTGACGACCTCTACGTGGAACTTGAGGTGGTTGAACCTCTTCGGGCTCAAGATCATCTACCTCCTCCCCCGCATTCACGTTGTCAAGAGGGTCGTTTGCATTAAGAGCCATAGTACCTGAATGATCGACACAAACAAAATTAGTAAACAAGAAGGAAAGAGAAGCAAAGCACAAAACGAGCTAAACAAATAGTCAACACTTTAAGCTCCCCGGCAACGGCGCCAAAACGTTAATCGCTGCCGACTCAACACTACACTAAGGTAGGAAGAGCGGGTTGCAACAGCTTTTACCCGAATAGTGGTTCGGGATCGAATTTCCACAGGGAGCTAGTAATGGAGTTGTATTGTCTGTTTAGTCTAGAATTGCAGTTGTGCTTCCAATATCACTTCTAACATCTTTGGTTTTGATTTTCATATCTACTATTATAAGACTAATATTTGAAGCTAAATTTGCTATGGAGATATTGCTAAGTTGTAATTAATATAGAGAAAGGCACTAGGGTCGTGGCATTACCTAGGTGGCTAACTAACGGGTAGATGATACTAAGGATAAGTTGATATATTTGGGGCTTATGCTATAACCGTTGCACAATTGTACCCACTCTCACACCTCTCAGAAGAGAGAGTGATTTGGCCCAATTGACTCTCTCGAGACCAATTGGGTAGGCCAAGTGGACCAAGCAACTAGCGTTCAAGTAGGGTGATTACTCTCTCGAGATTTAACCCGTTAATTGGGACTACCATTTCTCATGGGTCCATCCCAATTTCTTGTTGGGTCAATTTTGGGGTCATGGACTCTCTTTCTCAAGAAGAGTTAAACCCGCAAAGCTAGAATCAGTGTTTGCAACCACCAATCCTTAATTAAAACCTTAAATTAATCCAAATAGCAAACACCCAATATCATCCTAACCTTAGATGGCAACACCTATCAATTACCCACACTAGGGTTGAGCCACAACCCTAGATAATGGGTTTAGCTAGACATAATTAAAGAAGAAACAGAAGAATTAGAAGAAGAATTAAACATAATAATTAATTACTGATAAGAAACTACAAGAATCTATTGAGAAATTAATGCTAAAATGCCAAAATAGGCTAAAACTTTAGTTCTCACGAGCGCAGCTCAATATCTGGTACAAAACTTAACCTAAAAATGGAAAAAGGATCTATTCATAGTGGCTGGAAAAACTGGAAATCCAACCGCGGCTGCGTTGTGAGAGCCCTGAATATGCACTTCTCTGAATCTCCTAGTGCGACCGTGTGCACTTTTGTGCGGTCCGCACTAGGCTCTTTTTTCTATCACTTTACTTGGCCTTTGATACTTGAGCAGGTTTCACTCTGTTTAGAGCCGATCTTTGACATTTCAGTCACTTTGTCGCTCAAACCTGCAATCAAGCACAACCTGTGAGCATTTTGGGATTATTTTGTATCAAATTATACTCAAAGCATAGGCAAGTAGGGGCATAAAACACGTTAAAATCCTACTTATCATGGCCTGACTATCGGAGAGATTACTCTCAAAACGACCCGACTTTTGGCAAGGCCAACTTAAGGTGCAAAGGGACTCATATGACCACCTTAAGATTGGAAAGTGATAAAGCTTCAACTCGAAGACGACATCGACTTGAACACTTGGAAAACTTTGAAGATTTGGTGGACTTTGCAGACTTCAACTCGAAGATTCGGAGGGCTTAAACAATTCAACTTTATGATGGATGAATTTGAAGACTGAAACTTGAAGACCAACGAACTTGAAGACTTCAACTTTGAGACTTGGAGGGCCTAAATATTTCAACTTGAAGATCGGCGAATTTGAAGACTTCAACTTGAAGACCGACGGACTTAAAGACTTCAACTTTGAGACTTGGAGGGCCTAAATATTTCAACTTGAAGATCAGCGAATTTGAAGACTTCAACTTGAAGACCGACGAACTTAAAGACTTCAACTTTGAGACTTGGAGGGCCTAAATATTTCAACTTGAAGATCAACAGATTTGAAGACTTCAACTTGAAGGCCGACGGACTTGAAGACCAACAAACTTGAAGGTTTGGCAAATCTGAAGACATAGAGAATCCCTGGACTTCAATGCAAATACTTGACATCCTCCTAAAATCGGCCCATTGAAGATATCAATTTACCATGGAGGGTTGCCCCCTTTAAATCAAATGAGGTCAAAGTTCAGTAGGAGGATGTCATTTCAGCTTGATCTTACATTCCTTAATACTTCGTTCGAACAACAATTGGGGCAATATGTATCTTTTGAACTTATGCGACTGAACTTAGAATGAAACTCTAAGCTGCTTACGTACCTCGGTGAAGAGGATCAACTCATATCGTAGTTCAAACTGGGTAGATTTTTTTTACATCCTAACTTTTGCCTAGGCCGCCTCTTTCGAGATTTTCAACCTAGCGTGCCTTTTTTTAAATATATAAGGGGTCGTGCACAGTTTAGACTCATGCGGGCCAGGAGTGTAGCAACATGCAGTTTAGGCTCGTGCGTCAAGGAGCGTCATGACTTGGAGTTTAGGCTCGTACGCCGAGGAGCGTCGCAATTTCTAGGATAATACTTCTTTAAGAATTTGCCATTGATGGGGCCGATTCTCATGCCATCTGCATCAACCAGTTTGTAAGCCCCACTTGAGTAAGCTTCTTGTACGACATGTGGCCCATCCCATTTTGAAGTGAACTTCCCTACAGGTTTATTGGAAGTAATTATGGGTCTTCATACGGCAAGGACTTGATCTCCTACTTGAAAGGATCTCGGGCGAACTCTTTTATTGAAGGCGCGAGATAATCGAGCTTGATAACATTCAAGACTCTATTGAGCTTCCAATCTCTTTTCATCAAAAGCTTCCAATTCTGCTAATCGAAGTCGAGCGTTTTCTTCATCAGTGATCCCTTCTTGAATAGCCAGTCGTAACGAAGGTATTTGACGCTCAAGTGGCAAGACGGCTTCGACTCCATAAACGAGTGAATAAGGAGTCGCCTTTGTTGGCGTGCAGTGAGTCGTCCTATATGCCCATAGAGCTTCTTCCATACGGTCATTCCAATCTCGTTTAGATTTGGAGACGACTTTCTTTAACAAGTTGCATAGAGTCTTGTTGAATGCCTCAGCTAGACCATTGGCGGTAGCATTGTACATCGAAGAGTTACGTTGCTTGAAGCCAAAAAGATCACAAATTTTGTTCATCAACCTATTATCGAATGACTTTCCTACTTATCCGTTACTTATGTAACGTAAGGGAATAGCCAAAGCGATAAATAATGTTTACTCGGATGAAACTTGCAACATTTTCCTTCTTTACTTCCTTAAGAGCAACAGCTTCAGCCCATTTTGAGAAGTAGTCAGTTGCAGCCAAGATGTATAGGTGCCCACCAGAGGACTTTGGCAGTGGTCCAACAACATCCAATCCCCAAGCGTCAAATGGCCAGGATGCAACAGTCGGGTGCAACACTTCAGGAGGTTGATGAATAAAATTCGCATGGAATTGACAAGCCTTGCATCTTCGAGCGTAGTCCAAGCAATCTTTTACCATCGTTGGCCAATAATATCGCATCCTTTTTATATGGAAGTGGAGCTTTGGTCTAGACTGGTGTGACACACATACCCCAGAATGCGCTTCTTGCAAAGCTTGGAGTGCTTCATCTTGTCTTAAGCATTGCAAGAGTACTCCCTCGAATGATCTTCTGTATAGGGTATCTTTGTAGTAAAGGAAGCGAGGTGCAAGATGACGGATTTCCGTTCTTCTCCGCGGATTTTCTGGAAGTATCCCAAGCTTAAGTAGTCGATAATGGGTTGTAACCATTCTTCTTTCTCAACTTCAAAAACAGCGACAAGATGCTTGGGTTCATTTTCTTCACCTTCAGCCTCATTTGGCGGCGGTACTACCCATTTTTGGCAGACAGTAACTTGCGCTTGATCAGGCAGGGTTAACGATGAATCTAGGGCAGCTAAAGCATCAACCTTCTTATTTTCTTTCCTTGGCATATGCTGAATAGTCACATCGTCGAGCCACCCCATTAACTTTTAGCGTAATACCTAAAAGCTGATTGACCACTAACTGTGAGTCACCAAAGACTTGCAATTGCAATTGCTTCATATCAACGGCCATTTCAAGCCCAAGTATTAATGCTTGATACTCAGCAACATTGTTGGAACAAAGTTGTGTTAAGGTGAAGGAGTAGGGCAAGACTTCTCCTTGGGAAGTGACAAATACTACACCAGCTCCTCCACGATGCGCAGCACCATCAAAGTACATCTTCCGTGGAGGTTGAACTTCAACGACCATTGTGTCCTCATCAGATAGTTCGTTAGTTAGCTCCCAATCATCAGGTATAGGGTGATTTGCTAAGAAGTCCGCTAACGCTTGTCCTTTTATAGCCTTTTGAGGGATGTACACGATTTCAAATTATTGAAACTGGAGGTACCACCTTGCTAGTCGATCACTAAGGACAGGTTTTGACATCCCGAACTTCATGGGATTTGCTCCAGAAACCAAGCGAACGACATGAAATTGAAAGTAGTGCTTCAATTTTTGGATTGAGAAGACTAGCGCCAAACATAATTTTTCAATTGGCGAATAATTCAACTCATTTGGTGTCATCATCCTGCTTAAGTAGTAAAGGGAGTTTTCTTTCCCTTCACTATTTTCTTGGGCTAACAGCGCTTCAACAGACCTTTATTGTGCTGAAATGTATAGTATCAGCGGCTTTCCAAGTATTGAGGCTTCCAAAACTGGAGGCTTCATCAAGTAGGATTTAATGCTCTTAAAGGCATTGCTACATGCTTGTTCCCATTTGAAAGGGACACATTTCTTCATAAGACGATTGAATGGTTGGCACCTCCCAGCTAGGTTTGAGATTAATCTCCTAAGGTATGCTAGCTTTCCTTGCAGACTTTTCAATTCATGAATATTGCGGGGCTCAGGAATTTTCAAGATTGCATTTACTTTGGCTTGATCTATTTCAATCCCTCGATGTCGGACAATGAAACCCAGGAACTTTCCGGAGGTAACTCAAAAGGCGCATTTTAATGGATTCATCCTAAGTTGGTATCTCCGGAGCAACTCAAACACCATTCTTAAGTCTTTCAAGTGGTCATTTTATTTCTTGATTTTACCACCATGTCATCAACATAGCATTCGACATTCTTGTGGAGAAGGTCATCAAAGATATTCTGCATAGTTCTTTGGTAAGTAGCACCAGCGTTTTTCAATCCAAAAGGCTAATCCTTGTAGCAATAAATACCCTTGGGGGTACGGAATGTAGTAAGCTCTTCATCTTTTGGCGCCATGCGAATTTGGTTATAGCCTGATGAACCGTCCATAAATGACATTGCCTCATACCCAGTAGTAGCATCGATCATCAGTTCTAGAATGGGAAGCGAGAATTCATCTTTCGGACACGCATTGTTTAGATCCCAATCTGGCCATTTTTCTTCCTTACAGGGACATACTTTAAACCTATGTTGGGTATTTAACTTCATGAATAAAGCCAGCTTCGATGAGTTTGTTAACTTCGGTTTCAATCAAGGGAACCAAGTCTGGCCTAAAGCGCCTTTGAGCTTGTTTAATAGGGCGAGCGCCATTTTTGATTGCAAGGTGATAGACTGCTACTTTCGGGTCCAAGCCAGGCATCTCTTTGTAACCCAAGCAAAGACATCCCTGAACTCCTTGAGTAACTCAATATAAGTGCTCTCTTCATCAACTTCTAGTAAAGCACTTAGGTAGGTGGGTCTTGGTTCTTCGTTGGTGCCAAGGTTAACTTCTTTTAAGGCATCAACTGTCGTCTTCACTCCTTCTTTAAGTTCAGGTGGAGCATCTTTCGCATCTTCATCTTCTTGAGGGTCCCCATCGTTGAAGGATATGTGATAACACAGTGAAACATCCTCCAATTCTGCATTATCCTCCATTGAAGATGGAACACCATTCTCGCCTTGTACAGTAACATGATACGAAGAACCCACACTTTCTTCATCTTCGTTACGTTCCTTAGTGTAGACCACATTATATGGCTTTACCTTCAGTACTTCTTTACATGAAACCATAATTTTTGTTTTTCCCCTCATTCTAGAAGGAACCAAAATTTGTAACTCCTTAGAGATCTTCTAGATTTTGGGCGAAGCGGGTATTCTTATGCTTTGAAAATTTCTCTAGAACTTGTTCCCCTTCTTTAATGGACCCAATCTTTCAAACACGAAGGTCCTCACAGGTAATTTTCCAAGTCGATCAAAGACAGAAGGCTTGTTAGAAGCGGCAGATTCGTCTTCTGTAGTGATATAATTGCTACTCGCCCTTCTTATTGAGATGCGCACTGGTGACGGTTGCTTGTATCCCAAACCTTCACGTGGTTGCCTCGTTGCAGCTTCTGATGGGAGCTTCCCTAACTTTGACCGCTCATTGGGATTGTATCCAGCTTTTGCAAATAGCTTGCAAGCGTTAAGGTCAAAACCTTCATCTGTTCTCTTTGTAGGGAGTGCCACATTCTTCAAACGATTTTGGGCTACAAACCCTACAAGCGGCTTCGAGGACAACTTTACTGCCTCAATTCGTTTTACCGAAAGAGTTAACTCCTTTAGCGTGTTAGTTTGGAGATTAGATGATTCGCCCTCGTCTTTCTTCCTTTTTGGGACATATCGGAGCGCGGGACTTACTTTCTTTCCATAAGACGCAATATCCCCTCTATAAGATTTATTCGCGTTGGCGTGTACCTCCTCAGTAACAGCTTTGGCTTTACCAATAGTCACCTCAGCTCTTTTAGTTATGGGCTCGTCATTCTTGCTTTTCATGCCATCNGAAGGCCGATAGACTTGGAGGGCTTGAATACTTCAACTTAAATACTGGCGGATTTGCAGACTTCAACTTTAAGACCAAAAATCTGAAGGTTTGGCGAACTTGAAGGCATAACAAATCACCAGGCTTCATTACAAATACTTGGTAGCCTCCTAAAAGACTATAATCATTCCATTGAAGACACCAATTTACCATGGAAGCTTTCCCCTTTTAAATCAAATGAGATCAAAGTTCAACAGGAGGATGGCGTTTCAGCTTGATTTTACATTCCTTCATACTTCATTCGAACAACAATTGGGGCAATATGTATCTTTTGAACTTATGCGACTGAACTTAGAATGAAACTCTAAGCTGCCTATGTACCTCGGTGAAGAGGATCAAGTCATACCGTAGTTCAGACTGGGTAATTTTTTTTTATGTCCTAACTTTTGCCTAGGCCGCCTCTTTCGAAGTTTTCAACCTAGCAGACTTCTTTTTTTGCAGGGGCCGTACACAGTTTAGACTCATGCGGGCCAGGAGTGTAGCAACATGCAGTTTAGGCTCGTGCGTCAAGGAGCGTTGCAACTTCAAGGATAATACTTCTTCAAAAACTTGCCATTGATAAGGCCAATTCTCATGCCATCTGCATCAACCAGCTTGTAAGCCCCACTTGAATAAGCTTCTTGCACGACATATGGCCCATCCCATTTTGAAGTGAACTTCCCTACAGGTTTATGGGAAGTAATTATGGGTCTTCGTACGGCAATGACTTGATCTCCTACTTGAAAGGATCTCGGGCGAACTCTTTTATTGAAGGCGTGAGATAATCGAGCTTGATAACATTCAAGACTCTGTTGAGCTTCCAACCTCTTCTCATCGAGAGCCTCCAACTCTGCTAATCGAAGTCAAGCATTTTCTTCATCAGTGATCCCTTCTTGAATAGCCAGTCGTAACGAAGGTATTTGACGCTCAAGTGGCAAGACAACTTCGACTCCATAAATGAGTGAATAAGGAGTCGCCTGTGTTGGCGTGCGGTGAGTCGTCCTATATGCCCATAGAGCTTCTTCCATACGGTCATTCCAATCTCGTTTGGATTTGGAGACGACTTTCTTTAACAAGTTGCATAGAGTCTTGTTGAATGCCTCAGCTAGACCATTGGCGGTAGCATTGTACATCGAAGAGTTACGTTGCTTGAAGCCAAAAAGATCACAAATTTTGTTCATCAACCTATTATCGAATGACTTTCCATTATCCGTTATTATGTAACGAGGAATGCCAAAGTGATAAATAATGTTTACTCGGATGAAACTTGCAACATTTTCCTTCTTTACTTCCTTAAGAGCAACAACTTCAGCCCATTTTTTGAAGTAGTCAGTTGCAGCCAAGATGTATAGGTGCCCACCAGAGGACTTTGGCAGTGGTCCAACAACATCCAATCCCCAAGCGTCAAATGGCCAGGATGCAACAATCGGGTGCAACACTTCAGGAGGTTGATGAATAAAATTCGCATGGAATTGACAAGCCTTGCATCTTCGGGAGTAGTCCAAGCAATATTTTACCATCGTTGGCCAATAATATCCCATCCTTTTTATATGAAAGTGGAGCTTTGGTCCAGACTGGTGTGACCCACATACCCCAGAATGTGCCTCTTGCAAAGCTTGGAGAGCTTCTTCTTCTCCTAGGCATCGCAAGAGTACTCCCTCGAACGACCTTCTGTATAGAGTATCCTTGTAGTAAAGGAAGCAAGGTGCACGACGATAGAGTTCAGTCCTTCTCCTCGGGTTTTCTGGAAGTAACCCATAGCATAAGTAGTCGATAATGGGTTATCGCCATTCTTCTTTCTCAACTTCAGAAACAGCAACAAGATGCTTGATTTCGTTTTCTTCACCTTCAGCCTCATTTGGCGGCGATACTACCCATTTTTTGTAGACGATAACTTGCGCTTGGTCAGGCAGGGCTAATGATGAAGCTAGAGCAGCTAAAGCATCAGCCTTCTTATTTTCTTTCCTTAGTACATGCTGAATAGTCACATCAACGAGCCACCCCATCAACTTTTTAGCGTAATCATGATATGGGCGTAGTTCAGGCTTCTTGACCTCGTAACACCCAAAAGCTGATTGGCCACTAACTAGGAGTCATCAAAGACTTGCAATTGCAATTGCTTCATACCAACGGCCATTTCAAGCCCAAGTATTAATGCTTGATACTCAGCAACATTGTTGGAACAAAGTTGTGTCAAGGTGAAGGAGTAAGGCAAGACATCACCTTGGGGAGTGACAAATACTACGCCAGCCCCGTCTCCCCCACGATGCGCAGCACCATCAAAGTACATCTTCCATGGAGGTTGAATTTCAACGACCATTGCATCCTCGTCAGGTAGTTCATCAGTTATCTCCCACTCATCAGGTATCGGATGATCTGCCAAGAAGTCTGCCAATGCTTGTCCCTTTACAGCCTTTTGAGGGATGTATAAAATCTCGAATTGTTGAAATTGGAGGTACCATCTCGCTAGTCGATCACTAAGAACATGTTTTGACATCACGAACTTGATGGGATTTGCTTTAGAAACAAGACGAACAACATGAGCTTAAAAGCAGTGCTTCAACTTTTGAATTGAGAAGACTTGCGCCAAACACAACTTCTCAATTGGCGAATAATTCAACTCGTTTGGTGTCATCATCCTGCTCAAGTAGTAAAGAGAGTTTTCTTTCCCCTCACTATTTTCTTGGGTCAACAGTGCTCCAACAGACCTTTCCTGCGCCGCAATGTATAGTATCAATGGCTTTCCAGGTATAGGAGCTGCTAAAACTGGAGGCTTCATCAAGTAGGTTTTGATACTTTCGAAAGCATTGCTACAAGATTGGTCCCACTTGAAAGGAATGCCTTTCTTCATGAGGCGACTAAATGGTTGGCACCTCCCAGCCAGGTTTGATATGAATCTTCTAAGGTATGCTAGCTTTCCTTGTAGACTTTTCAATTCATGGATATCTCGAGGCTCAGGCATTTTCAAAATGGCATCTACATTGGCTTGATCAATTTCGATCCCTCGATGTCGGACAATGAAACCAAGGAACTTTCCAGAAGTAACTCCAAAGGCACATTTCAATGGATTCATCCAAAGTTGGTACCTCCTGAGCAATTCAAATACCATCCTCAAGTCTTTCATGTGGTCGCCCTTCTCTCTTGATTTCACCACCAGGTCGTCAACATAGTATTTCTTGTAGAGAAGATCGTCGAAAATATTCTTCATAGCCCTTTGGTAAGAAGCCAAAAGGCATTACCTTGTAGCAATAAATATCCTTTGGGGTACGGAATGCAGTAAGCTCTTCATCTTTTGGTGCCATGCGTATTTGGTTATAGCCCGATGAACCGTCCATGAAAGACATTGCTTCGTAACCAATAGTAGCATCGATCATCTACTCTGGAATAGGAAGCGGAAATTCATCTTTCGGACATGCATTGTTGAGATCTCTAAAGTCAATGCACACTCAAATCTGACCATTCTTCTTCCATACAGGGACAATACTTGAAACCCATGTTGGGTATTTAACTTTGCGAATAAAGCCATCTTCGATGAGTTTGTTAACTTCGGTTTCAATCAAGAACCAAGTCTGGCCTAAAACGCCTTTGAGCTTGTTTAACAGGGCGAGCACCATTTTTGACTGCAAGGTGATGGACTGCTACTTTCGGGTCCAAGCTAGGCATCTCTTTGTAACTCCAAGCAAAGACATCCCTGAACTCTTTGAGTAACTCAATATAAGTGCTCTCTTCATCAACTTCTAGTAAAGCACTTAGGTAGGTAGGTCTTGGTTCTTCATCGGTGCCAGGGTTAACTTCTTTTAAGGCATCAACTGTCGTCTTCACTCCTTCTTCAAGTTCAGGTGGAGCATCTTTCGCATCTTCATCTTCTTGAGGGTCCCCATCATTGAAGGATATGTGATAACACGGCGAAACATCCTCCAATTCCGCATTATCTTCCATTGAAGATGGAATGCCATTCTCGACTTGTACAGTAACATGATATGAAGTCTTCATCTTCATCACGTTCCTTAGTATAGACCACAATATATGGCTTTACCTTCAGTACTTCTTTACATGAAACCATAAGTTTTGTTTGTTGCCTCATTCTAGAAGGAACCAAACTTTGGAAATCCTTAGAGATCTCATGGATTTTGGGTGAAGCGGGTGTTCTTATGCTTTGAAAATTTCTCCGGAACTTGTTCCCCTTCTTTAGTGGATCCAAGCTTTCAAACACGGAGGTCCTCACAGGTGAATTTCCAAGTCGATCAAAGACAGAAGGCAGTTAGAAGCGGTTGATTCATCTTCTATAGTGATATAATTGCTGCTCGCCCTTCTTAGTGAGATGCGCACTGGTGACGGTTGTTTGTATCCCAAACCTTCACGTGGTTGCCTCGTTGCAGCTTCTGATGGGAGCTTCCCTAACTTTGACGGCTCATTGGGATTGTATCCAGCTTTTGCAAATAGCTTGTAAGCGTTAGGGTCAAAACCTTCATCTGTTCTCTTTGTAGGGAGTGCCACATTCTGCAAACGATTTTGGGCTACAAACCCTGCAAGCGGCATTGAGGACGACTTTACTGCCTCAATTCGTTTGACCGGAAGAGCTAACTCCTTTAGCATGTTAGCTTGGCGATTAAATGATTCACCTTCATATTTCTTCCTTTTAGGGACATATTGGAGCGCCGGACTTACTTTCTTGCCATAAGACGTAATATTCCCTCTATAAGATTTATTCGCGTTGGGTTGTACCTCCTTACTAACTGCTTTGGCTTCACCAGTAGTCACCTCTTCTCTTTTAGTTGAGGGCTCTTTATTCTTGCTTTTCATGCCATCATCAGCTTTCATCTCCTTCACAATGCGGTTCTTCAAGTAGAACTTTGCATCGACAAAGTGTGACTCAGCCTCGGTGAATGGCTCATCATCAGCAACTACCGTCTTCTCGACTTCACCCTCGTAGTATTTCAAACATTGATGGTAGGTAGATGGAACTACTTTATTCTCATGTATCCAAGGCCTCCCAAGCAAAACATTGTATGAAGTCTTCGCGTCGATCACATGCAGCCATGCACTTGATTGCATATCTTCAATAGTGATTCCCAGTCGATTGCGCCTATGGCTCTTTGCCCCCTTGGTTGAATCCTTGGATCATCACACGACTTTCTGAGAGTTCATTCACGGGAATACCAAGTTTCTTTCACAGTGTGGATTGGCAAAATGTTCACTGAAGATCCTCCATCAACCAAAATCCGATTTACCCTTTTATCGCGCATATAGCCAACCAGGTACAATGGGCGGTTATGAGGAGTGTCACCTAGCAAAAGATCGTCATTTGTGAACGTGACCTTTTCCTCACAAGCATTAACTTCTTGAGGAGTGGACTCGATGGGCTTTTCCAAAGATGGTGCCAACGGTAGGCCATCACTCTTTTCTTCCCCTTTGTCAGTATGGCAACAAGAGGCATCAATGCCCTCATGGGAAATCTTCGTGCGGAAACAACTTGGTAAAAACTCCTCCAAGGTCACTGGATTTCGTGGCTTTTGAGAATGGTGCATCTCCACTTTTGCTTTCTTCAAATGCCTAACTGGATTCCATCTCCTTGGTCTTTTCACCATCATTTTCCTTGTTGGTTGTTCTATTGATTCCTTTCGTGGGCTCCTTTTGTGATGCCTACGGCTTTCTTCTTCTTTTTCCTTCTTTTTCCAGTCTCGTTACTATTCCATTGCTTGCCTTCGTATCAGTTAGGACCTTTATTGTTCGCAGTGGTTTCAAGTAAGCCTCCAAAGAGGCTTGCTTTAAAGCTTACTGATCGAGATATGGCTAGTGGTCCAGATGATCGGTGGTTGACGNATCAGGTTGATTGACTTCAGCTTTGTCGCTCTCCAGTAATTCTTCATCTTTACTTTCTTTAAAACCACATAACTCATCCGGACTGAATGAGCCAAAGGTGATAGAGACTTGGTTTGTGCTTGCTTTCTCATCTTCAAGCACGATCTTCTTTTCGCGAGCCAAGTCCATGACTTTGTCCTTGAAGACAAAGCACTTCTCCAGAGGGTGGCTTACAAGTCGGTGATATTTGCAGTAATTTGGGTCATTTGTTTTCCCAGCTTCATTTGGTCGCTTCATCTCCGGAAGCTCAATAAGATTTAACTCGCGGAGTTCTTCGAAAATGGCTGGCACATAGGAATCCAGAAATGGGTACTCTTTCTCTTGCATTTCCTTTAGAGTCAACTTTCCACTTGGCTTATCGTGGAAAGAAGTGGATTTCATACTCTGCTTCTTGCTCACCTTCATCGTGAACTTCATAGGTGACATGTTGACATTCATAGCTTCTTTGCTTTCAGACTTGGGTACGAACTTGCCCCACTTCCTGACTTCTTGCTTGTCCTTCCCTTTACGAGGTTCGTAGATAGGCAGCCTTTCATTTCCAGCGGAGGCCATGCTCAATTCCATGTCATGGGCACGAGTTACAAGTTCTTCAAACGTGCCAGGCTTAATACCTTGCAAGATGTAGCGCAACCCCCAATGCATGCCTTGGATGCACATCTCTATGCCTGAAGCTTCACTAAGCCAGTCTTTGCAGTTGAGGCTTGCATTCCTCCACCGATTGATAAAGTTGATAACTGGTTCCCCCTTTCGTTGACGAGTATTTGTAAGTTCTATCATACTCACAGTACGTCTCGTACTATAAAAGCGATTGAGGAACTCTTGCTCTAGTTGATTCCACCTATCGATAGATCCAGCCTCGAGGTCCGTGTACCAGTCAAAAGCATTTCCTTTTAGCGAGCGGACAAACTGCTTGATGAGGTAATCTCCATAAGTCCCAGGATTGTTGCACGTCTCCACGAAGTGCGCAACATGTTGTTTTGGGTTACCTTTATCATCAAACTGTTGAAACTTCGGAGGTTGATAGCCAGCAGGCATCTTCAACATATCGACCCTTGCAGTGTACGGCTTTGTATATGTAAGGGAGGATTTGGCAGCAACTTCATATTTGTTCTTAATGGTTCCTTCGATGAACTCCTTCAGTTGATCGATTGGAATCATCCCTTCAGACGAGACACAGATAACCTTAGTGGACGCTGCTTGTCTTGGAGGAGAGTCACTCTCTAGAACCTCTGGGAGCTTGCCGGGTGCATGGGTGGATTATTCTTCCATCAAGATTCCCACCCTGTCTGTTAGCTTGTCAATTCTAGCCTCTTAATTTTGCATGCATTTGGTCAAGCCAGCGATTGCTTTTGTTAAGTTTGCCAACTGCTCCTCCATAGATGAAGTGTTTGTCACCATGACCTGCATGATTGTTGTGGATGACGGAGAGTAGCATGGATTTTCACACAGATTGATCCTTGATTGGCTCACGCTATGTGGTGTAAGTGGGGAGGATCCATCACTTAAAGCATCATCATTTTCCTTCACAGCAGAGTGCTTGGAGCTGGAGAGGTCAAGCAGAGCAAGAGTTTTCTTGATCTTTTCAGCAACATCGCTTTCTCCTTCAGATACATTTGTGGAAGATCTTGCTCCTTTTGAGGATGAAGATCCGAAAATAGGGGTTGATGCGGACGACACTTGGGGTGCTTGTTGTCCTAAAGAGCTTGCTTTGCTCCTCGTAACTGGTCCGAATCTTCCAAAGGTAACACCGAGGATGTTTTCCACATCAGCATAGAACCTGGAGTTAGTAGCCTTGGTGGAAGTTGAACCGGAGTTGATTTTCTTTGAAGCCATTTCAATGTTCTTGGACTTTGGTGATTGAAAAGTTGAGATGAGAGGTAGAGATTGTCCCACTGGGCGTGCCAGAATTTGTAGACAATAAATTTGCGTCGAGAAAATAAAATCAAGACCGAAAAATATTGCAACAATCGTAGTATTTGATTTCGAATATTTGATTGTACAATCTCTATGATTCCTCTGATTTTACTTTTCTAGTATGAATTCAAGGGCCTTTGAGCTTGATCTTGAATTTGAATTTGATTTATCTGTCGCGAACACTTTGATTGTTGCCACGAATTTTATCACGAACAAGTAGCCTTGATCTTGAACGCCTTGTATTTGATTTAACTTCGCTCTTGATCTTGAATACTTGAATTGTTCTTCGTTCTTGAGCTTGAATACTTGATCTATTCTTCGTTCTTGAACTTGAACTTGATTTCTTGAACTTGAACTTGATTTCTTGAACTTGAACTTGAACTTGATTGCTTGAAGCTTGAAACCTTTGAAGGAATTTGCAGTGTTTGATCCACGAGCTCTTTCTTGCTTCTTGTTATAACTTCTGGTGTTTTCTGGGTTATGAAGACCCCTATTTATAGTTGTGGAAGGGAGGAGTTGTAATCAGAACAAACACTTTCCGATCAATCAAATTGAAGTGTGACATGTCCGCATTTGATTGGCCAGAACACGTCACTTTGCACACGTGGCGCGATTTCGTTTTGGCCTTTCAGTGTGACTGGGCATGCCTTGTCATTTTGACACGTGGCATAATCCTATTGGCTCTTCCGCTTGACTTGGCGCGCCACGTCATTTGACACGTGGCACCAAATGGGCCTCTAGGAAGATGACATCTTGGGCTTAATGAAGTGGGCTCTTCACTTTAGCTCAATTAAATGGGTTAGCCCAATGGATTAAGACTTATTTATTTAATCCATATATATTGGACTTATATAATTAATTCAATCATATTAGCCCATAATATTTATTTGGACCAATATATCTCGAATTTAAAATATAGTCCAAATTATTTCATGGATTTAATTTATGTAAAATTTATATGNTTAGCCTCAGGCAAGTATGGATGTAGAGCTTAACCTCATGCAAACGTGGGACAGGGCTTAGTCCCATTCAAATGGAAGACAGAGCTTAGCCTTATGCAAATATGGAGGCATCGCTTAGCCTCATGCCGATGGAGACAGAGCTTAGTCTCATGCAAGGGAAGGCAGTGTTTAGCCTTATGCAAAATGGAGGCAAGGCTTAGCCTTATACAAGTATGGAGGTAGAGCTTAACCTCATGCAAACGCGGGACATGGCTTAGTCCCATGTAAAGAACAGGTAGCAAAGTAGAATATTTCTTAGTTGGAGATAAATTTGGTGTCTGGTGGCCCAACTGATAGTGATTTTGCTGCGTGTATATATTTGAGAATGATACTGTTACGTCAGTTGTGCCTGCGCTCAAAGAAAAATTGTATGTTTTGGTAAGGGTAGGTTGGTTCGTGCCTTTGTCTGCTGGCTTTATTCCTCTGTTCTGGAGGCCTTGTTTGAGTTTCCCCGGGTAACATGGTTGTTACAGAAATAGAGATTTTGAAAGTAATATGCAATTATTGATAACAAACTGAATTATTTTAGAAATATGGTGAAATATCCAGTAATTTCAGATGAACTAGTGACTGTAACACATTTCAGAGACATTGCAGCTTTCTCGTGTTAGAATTTTGAGGGTCCTCCTCAAAATTCTGCCCCAGTTTGGTAGATGATCCTTCGGCCATTTGCGAGTGACGAAACTTGTTGAACCTTATTTGGAATTTTGAGAATCCTTCTCAAAACACTGCCCCGGTTTCTTAACCAATTTCTGACAGTCTCGCATATGCTGGCGTTGGCTGAATTTGCTCCAAAATTTTGAGGGTCCTCCTCAAAATTCTGTGCTAGTTTCCGATCCTGGGGGAGATGGAAATTTTATTATGACATGACCGAACCCATAGGGCTACCTACATATCCCCTCTTAAATGGGAATCCGGTCAAGCGTAGTTCAGTTACATCATGATAAAGAAATGTACACAGTCTAAACATAGTATCTCTTGACTGCGTCTGAAATGATTGGTTTTAGCCAGACTTCTCCGTCCATTTCCGCAAGTATGAGTGCTCCTCCTGTTAGCGCCCTGTGAACCATATAGGGACCTTGCCAGTTGGGAGAGAATTTCCCTTTGGCTTCATCTTGATGTGGGAAGATCTTCTTCAGCACCAGCTGTCCTGGTGCAAACTATCTTGGTTTGACCCTTTTGTTGAAAGCTCTAGACATTCCGTTCTGATAAAGCTGACCGTGACATACTGCGTTCATTCTTTTTCCATTTATAAGGGCCAATTCCTCATAGCGGCTCCTTATCCATTCTGTGTCGCTGAGTTCAGCTTCTTGTATGATTCTTAGAGAAGGAATCCCCAATTCAGCAGGAATAACAGCTTCAGTACCATAAACCAATAAGTGGGGAGTTGCCCCAGTTGATGTGTGGGCTGTAGTGCGGTACCCTAACAAGGCAAAGGGTAACTTCTCGTGCCATTGTTTATGGTTTTCTACAATCTTCCTGAGTATCTTCTTGATGTTCTTGTTAGCGGCTTCTACGGCTCCATTCATCTGAGGTTTATATGATGTTGAGATCTTGTGCTTGATTTTGAAAGTCTCACACATGGTCTTCATCAGATCACTATTGAGATTGGAGGCATTATCAGTGATTATTGATTCTGGAACTCCATACCGACAAACAATCCGGTCGCGGACAAAATCTGCCACGACTTTCTTAGTTACTGCCTTGTAGGATGCGGCCTCTACCCATTTTCTGAAGTAATCAATGGCCACTAGAATAAACTTGTGCCCGTTTGAAGTAGTGGGATCAATTGGACCGATGACATCCATTCCCCAGGCGGCGAATGGCCAAGGTAAGCTTGTTGCATTGAGCTCATTTGGCGGCACTTTTATCATATCGGCATGCACTTGACATTGGTAGCATTTCCGGACATACTGGACGAAATCTGCCTCCATAGTCATCCAAAAATCACCGGCCTTAAGTATCTTCTTGGCCAAGAAAAAACCATTCATATGTGGGCTGCAGGTCCCAGCATGTATCTCCTCAAGTTGCTTTTGAGCCTCTTTTGCATCGACACAACTCAGCAATCCCAAATCAGGAATTCGCCTGTACAAGGTTCCTCCACTGTGGAAGAAATTATTGGACAACCTCTGGAGCGTACGTTTTTGAGGATGACTTGCATGCTCCGGATAATCTCCTTTTGCCAAATATTTTTTGATATCGTGAAACCAAGGCTTCCCGTCTGTTTCTTCTTCAACATGGGCACAATACGCTGGTTGGCTGTGGATCGTTACTGGGATGGGATCGATGAAGTTCTTGTCAGGATGTTGTATCATGGATGACAAAGTGGCCTATGCATCGGCAAACTCATTCTGAATTCTAGGCACATGCCGAAACTCTATCTTCGCGAACCTCTTTCTCAATTCCTGTACACGGTGCAGATATGGCAATATCTTAGAATTATTGGTGGCCCACTGTCCTTGTACCTGGTGCACAAGCAAATCTGAATCACCGATCACAAGCAGCTCCTGAATATTCATGTCGATTGCCATGTTGAGCCCTAGTATGCAGGCTTTATATTCTGCCATGTTGTTGGTGCCGGGAAATTTGAGTTTAGCAAACACCGGATAGTTTTGGCCAGTTTTCGATACCAAAACGTCTGCAATGCCCACTCCATTGAAATTTGCAACTCCGTCAAAGAAAATCCTCCAACCATCGTACGCTTCAGTAATGTCCCCTCCTACGAATGACACTTCTTCATCAGGAAAAAACGTTTTCAAGGGTTCGTATTCTCCCCCCACAGGATTTTCAGCAAGATGGTCTACCAATGTTTGTCCTTTGACCGCCTTTTGAGTTACATAGACGATATAGAACTCACTTACCAGTATCTTCCACTTGGCTAACTTCCCAACCGGCATGGGTTTTTGAAATACGTACTTCAGAGGGTCCATCTTGGATATGAGGTATGTGGTATATGCACATAAGTAATGCCTCAATTTCTGGGCCATCCAGGTCAAAGCACAACAAGTGCGTTCCAGCAGAGAGTATCGCGCCTCATAAGGTGTGAATTTTTTACTTAGGTAGTATATGGCTTGCTCGTTTCTCCCTGTCTCGTCATGTTGTCCCAGGACGCATCCGAAGGCTCCATCTTATACAGATAGATAGAGCAGCAAAGGTCCACCTGGCTCTAGCGGGACCAAGACCGGGGGTGTGGATAGGTACTCCTTGATTTTGTCAAAAGCTTTCTGACAATCCTCGGTCCAGCTTGTTTTGGCATCTTTCCTCAGCATTTTGAAGATGGGATCACATATAACTGTGGACTGTGCTATGAAGCGACTGATATAGTTGAGACGTCCTAGGAATCTCATCACATCCTTTTTGCTCCTAGGCGGCGGTAACTACTAAATACCCTTAACCTTAGAGGGATCTAGCTCGATCCCTCGACGACTGACAATGAATCCCAATAACTTTCCTGCGGGTACCCCAAATGCACACTTTGCCGGGTTCAGTTTTAATTTGTACCTCCTTAACCTGTCAAAGAATATTCTCAAGTCCGCTATATGATCCGCAACCTTCTTGGATTTGATAATGACGTCGTCCACATACACCTCTATTTCTTTGTGTATCATATCATGGAAGATGGTTGTCATGGTTCTCATGTAAGTAGCCCCAGTGTTCTTTAGACCAAATGGCATCATTTTGTAGCAGTATACCCGCCATGGCGTAATAAAAGTTGTTTTCTCCGCGTCTTGTTCATATATCCAGATCTGGTGATAACCCGCGAAGCAATCTACAAAGGATTGGAGTTCATGTTTGGCGCAATTATCGATCAGGATGTGTATATTTGGCAGTTGGAAGTCGTCCTTGGGACTTGCTCTATTTAAGTCTCGATAGTCAACACATACTCTGACCTTCCTATCTTTCTTCGGAACTGGTACAATATAGGCTAACCAGGTTGGGTACTCAACCACTCTTAGGACTTTGGCTTTTATCTTCTTAGTAACTTCCTCCTCGATTTTCAGGCTCATATCTAGTTTGAATTTCCTAAGTTTCTGCTTCACTGGCGGACACAAGGGATTGGTAGGCAATTTGTAAGCCACTATGGACGTGCTCAAACTGGTCATGTCATCATATGACCATGCAAAGATGTCCCCATAGTCTTTTAAGAAACGAATGTACTCCTGTTTTTCTGTTGGTGATAAGTGAATGATGATGCGAGTCTCCTTGACGGTTTCGGCGTCTCCCAGATTTACTGCTTCGATTTCGTCCTGTTGGACTTAGGCTTATTCTCAAAGTTCTCAACCTCCCTGACAACTTCTTTAGGAATTTCATCTTCTTCATCCGAGTCAGTATCCTTATATTGCATTGCCTCATTACATGTCACAGTCACCGGTTCATCAGGAAAAGTAATAATAATGTTATAGAAAGAAAAGTGTGAAAGGTAATAATGAATGATAAATAGCAATGCATTGATTAGAACAAAAAAAAATTCAAAACAAGTACGGCTCGATGAGTTGAGCATTTATTTGAAACAAGTAAGTCTTAAAAAACAAAATTACTGAAAATCCTAGATGCCTAGCATTGCTATAGAAATAAAATTAAGTTGATTGCCAAGCTACCCAGGGACTCGGCGGGCCCGAAATGGTGTTGCAATCCAGTTCTTGAGAATATCTCCCTTCTCCATAGTCTGAATAGTGAGGCCGTCATCCTCCTCCTCCTCAATTATTGCACTGCAGTCCATATCCTCGTCCTCCAGGAACAGATTCCTCAGCCCAGCTAACGCTTCTTCTTCTGCAATTCCCCATATTGTATCAGCTTGGTGAAAGGTCTGTGTAACGACCCGACCGGTCGTTTTGATCCCTAGCACACCGTTCAGCAGTTCGAGGCCATGAGCATCTTCAATTGAGGCATTACGACTTGTACGCGTGGTCAGAATTGAATTTCAAAGTTCGGGGTTGATTCGGAAGGAGAATTTTCATTTCGGAAGCTTTAAGTTGAAAGAATCGACTAGGATTGGATTTTTGAGTAAACAACATCGAAATCGGGATTTCAAGGTTCCAGCAGGTTCGTATGAGGATTTCGGACTTGGGCGTATGCCCGGATCGGGTTTTGGATGACCCGGGAGCGTTTTGGCGCCTATTTTGGAGGTTAGCATTTTGGAAGAATTTTCATAGGTTTGGGTTGCAGCGCATTTTAGTGTTACCGACGATCGTTTGGGAATCCGAATCTGGGAGTAGCTCTGTATGGTGATTCTGGAGTTGGGAGCGCGATCGGAAGTGAATCCGGATGTCCGTGGAGCATTTTGGAGCATTTGACTAAAGATAGAAATTTGAAGGTTTTTGAGAAGTTTGATCGGAGGTGGACTTTTTGATATCGGGGTCGGAATCCGATTCCGGAAGTTGGAGTAGGTCCGTAATGTCGAATATGACTTGTGCACAAAATTTGAAGTCAACCGGACGTGATTTGATAGGTTTAAACATCGAAATTAGAAGTTTGAGATTCTAAAGTTCATAAAGTTTGGATTGGAGGTCGATTCATGGTTTTAGCATTGTTTGATATGATTTGAGGCCTCGAGCAAGCCCGTAATGTGTTTTGGAACTGGTTGGTATGATTGGATGGGGTCCCGGGGGCCTCGGGTGGATTTCGGATGTTAACGAATAGAAAATGAAATTTTGAGAAGTGCTGAAGCTGCTGCTTCTGCCATAACCGCACCTGCGGTTGGTGGACCGCAGGTGCGAGACCGCAGATGCGGTCCTCCCATCACAGAAGCGGCCTAGGGCAGGAACTGCAGATGCGGCTCCCAAGCCGTAGAAGCGGCTCCGCAGATGCGGCCTGGAGACCGCAGATGCGGTCCCAGCTCATTGGCCCATTTTCGCAGATGCGGTCCCCTGACCGCAGATGCGGAAATGCTGGAGGCAGTGAGGTTCTTTTAAATCAGGGGTTGGGTTCATTTCAACCCCATTTTCTTCCATTGGAGCCCATATGGAGCAACTTTGAGGTGCCATTTTGACCAACAAGCATGAGGTAAGTAATTTATGTTAGTTTTGAGTTAAATACATGATTATATACGGATTTGGACATGAAAATTTGTAGAAAACTTGGGGTTTGAGGGAAAACCTAGAAAATTGATATTCTTGAAATTTGACCACGATTTTGGGTATGGAATTAAGAGAAAATCATATATTTGAGTTCATGGAGTCATGGGTAGACTTAATCATCAAAAAAATTTAGAATCCGGGTACGTGGGCCCGAGGGCGTTTTTGTCAACCTTTCGATCGGGGTTAGGAATTGTTATAAATTGGAGTAATATGAGTATTTTATCGTATATTAATGAATTTGCATAATCATTGGCTAGTTTTGGGAGTATTTAACATCGATTCAAGTCTTCGGAAGGGCGTGGAATGCCGGTTATGGATCTTCCGAGCGAGGTGAGTCTCCTTTCTAACCTAGTACGAGGGAATTGTCCCCATAGGTTAAATAATTGGTTATGTGCTCCTATTTGGGGGGGCTACGTACGCACAAGGTGACGAGAGTTCATGCGTAGCTGCCAATATGTGTAAGTCAGGGTAGTCTAGGACCCAAAAAGCATGCTACACTTGGAATACTTGTAATGTTATTGACAGTATGAATTGCTTAAATCTTATCGAACTGGTAAATGAATTTCTAAGAGGATTAAGATTATTCCTTAAATCATTAAAAGAGAATTGGCTTCTAAAGGGATAAATATTCCCCGTAAAATTCTTAATTTGCTGTTGAGCATGTGTTTCTATGTGTAATTCCGTCAGATGTATGGTACGCGAGGAGGGTGATTGTTTATTTAAATTTGACAGGTCGCATGTATGATTCGCGAGCAGGGTAATAGATGCATCTATGGTTCGGGCCGCTCGACCCTCGGCAGTGCATATTTTAAATATTTTTGGATCGGGTCGTACGACCTCGGCATGAGTTGCGCATGTTTGTATTGCTTGCTTTGATATTTGTTGATACTAATATCTGCTCTCCCGACTTGAGAAAATTTCTTAATTAATGGATTATGAATCCGGAGACTTTTAATAAAGAGGAACTTTTACCTGTTTAGTAATTTACTTGAACCTACTGTGGTTCTTAATAAATCCGTGAGTCATCGCATTAATAATAATATTACTGGACCTTTAGTAAGTGTCGAAGTTGCCATATCGTCTCTACTTCTTCGAGATTAGGCGGGATACTTACTGAGTACATGTTGTTTTTGTACTCATACTACACTTCTGTGCATTTTTGCTGCACAAGCACATGCGCCACTAATGGCTTAGCAGGCGTAGCAGTATGGTTGACACGGAGACTAGGTGATCTGTATTTCCTCGAGGCGACCCACAACTAGTATAGTCTCTCTCAGGATTCTATTTATTTTTTGTCCAATTGTATTCCGGACAGCTGCTGTACCTTATTCGATTTTTCTTAGGAATTGCCCATGCACTTGTGACACCGGGTTCTCGGATGGTTATGAAGTATTTTGTATTAATTTCTTATTATTTGATTTGACTTGAAGCAACTATCTTCTTAAATTGGTAAATTTGAAGAAAAGTCATAGGTTTCAAGAGTATTAAAATGAGAATTTAATTAAGTATTTTGGGTTGGCTTGCCTGACAGTGGTGTCCAGCGCCATCGCGACCTTTAGTGGAATTTGGGTCGTGACAACATGGTATCAGAGCACTAGGTTCCTAGGGTCTCGCGAGTCATGAGCAAGTCTAGTAGAGTCTCGCGGATCGGTACGGAGACATCTGTACTTATCTTCGGGAGGCTGCATGACTGTTAGGAGTACTTCCCTTCTTGATTCCTCATCGTGCGATTTCATTCCTAGAGGTTTGTGCCCCTGTTTATTTCCTACTCAATCCTATGCGTCGCAAACCGCTTGTTATAAATCAAGAATGGAAGAATTGTAATGGTACTACCGAGGTGGTGCGGGATGTTTCTCCCTACATAGTTGTCTGAGCTATTATCGTCGCCTTGTGGAAGGATATTCTATCATTTCAGCTCAGTAGCGGTACTTCTGAGAGCTCCGAGGCTAGGCACAAGTTGCCATGATGCTATGAACGATTGTTTCGCAGTATTCATATGATGGTAGGATGTTTGCCTACGTGTCGGGGCAGAGAATGGCTTGAACGGAGGTTTACTCAGTGCATGATTCAGAGATTCGGTATTTTACTTCTGGCGGAGGAAAGGCAACCGGACTAAGAATGTGCAGATTTGGGTTGATGGAGTAATGAGATTTGCTATTTGTGAGCGTGGTAGAGTTTTCTTCCATGATGAGGTGTAGTTGTCTCTATTGAATATACTAAGTTCGTCGGTGTTATGATCTTCTACAATTCGCCATTGGGGTAGGATATTGTGAAATAGTATTGAAGAAGCGGCTGTTAGATATCGCGGGGTGTGGTAGTGCAGGATTGAATCAGTGTTCCCAATGTCGACGGTTCGAGGAAGATGATCTTCAGAGAGGTTTAAAGTTAGCAGCAATTATGGGTTCAAGTGCCACGAAGGTAGATTTTATTTAAGGCAACAACTGAATAGCAAGGAATGAGGAAGGACATGTGGGGAGTGTCAGGCGGTAGTTAAAATTTCTAGAAGGCCAGGCATAAGAAGCAAAGGTCGAGTAGTCAACTAAAGAGATGAGTTTCACCAAAGTGGGAGAGTTTGGGATGATTTGGGAATTTTTGCGATTGATGATTTGGGCCTATGGATTTATTTGAAGTGTGGGATATCACGCGGCAGGAGATCTGATATAACGAAAAGGAGCTACTAGAAATGGAGAAGGATACAACCTAACTTTGAATGGGAAGGATGTTGCCCCGCACTTAATTGATGTCCACGAGGGGTGAATGGACTCGTGCAGCTAGAGAGCGAGCTTTAACTCAGGATGGGTCATTAATGTTGTGGTGTCTGCACCCCGTGTAGCGGTGTTGGAAGACGTCAGCACGTAGATCCCACGGGCGGGATATCTCCAGTGAGCAGGACGGCGGTCGCATAGTTGGCGAAGTTTCTGCAAAGGGTTCTATTGGCTATACAGTAAGGAGATCGGTCGTGTGAACGTGGTTGATGATTCAGAGTATAAAAAGGGGTTTCATAGAAAGATTCCGAGAATTTTGTCGGTTGATTGCGCAAGGTTATGTCAATAAGAAATAGAGGATCCCGGTGGAGTCCAGAGTTGTGTAATAATGGCTTCAAGCTAAGTAGGAGAGTCCCACCGCCTATGATTAGGGTTGCATGGTTAACTACTTGTGAGGTTTCTAGTTATTAGCATATTGATGGGTCATTTCAACTTCGGAAAGGACATAAGCGGTGATTTGAGCAAAGGAATTGTTAAAGGAGTGTTGGCCCATGTTCAGACTTGAGGAAGGATTCAGGACTTATGCCTTGTATAGATGTTGATTTCAAGGGAAGTGATTCTGCCGGGTGCTTCATCGAGAGGGTATTCATGTGCTAGAAGATTTATGGAGTTGATTATATTCGGGGCCAAGCCAGAGCGGGTGGCTCTCAACAACGGCCCTAGTGGATTCAAAAGGGGTAAAGTGTGGTGCCTAATGACTTCGAGCCTATAGATACAGTTAAGAATCAAGCCTTGTAGCAGCTTATGAGGAGGTGCCCAGAAGATTCTATGATGTTTTGACCTGCAGGGTAGCAATTGGGAGGCATGAAATGGTTTGTGGTATTTGAGACAGCATGGTCTCGTGAGTCAAGGTCACTCGAGATGAGTGCGGATGGAGTATGCTATGTGTTGAATGGAGTTATTATTATTTCTAAGGCAATCAAGGATAAATTGGAAGAAGATAGATTGATTAGCCATAGTTGAATTGGCATATTGGTGGCAGTGATCGGTTCCTTCAGCGCGATCAAGCTATGCAAGTGATTTGTGGCTGTTACATGTAAGGCTTGTCGGCCGCCGTAATTGATGTTATTCAGAAGTATTCTACTGCTATGGCCTGTCATGTGTAGGCGGGTCCCGAAAGGGCTTTGGTGGCTTAAGACCACTACTTAGTGGTTTGGCGTATTCTACGGTTATGAGAATTCACCTATGTGTCGCAATGGTTCTCCTGAAGTGAGTTAAGTGAACAGCTTTTATATGATGAAGTGTTATATTATTAGTGGTTCCGGAGTTATGATAAAAATCGTGTCCGATCGTATTCTGGCGTGTTGGGCGCACTGAGTGGTATGGAATTTGAAGTAAGGATCAAGGTTACGGTTCGGTGTTGACGAGAATGTCACGAGCTCGGATGAGCAGGGAAGTAGTTTCGATGTTTAAAGTAAGTTGGTATTTCTTCAGCGTCACCTGAGATCGGTGTTTGTGGAAAAAGGGCTTTGCATCCTAGTTAAGAATTCTTGATCGCTTTTTAGCATTAGCGCGGTCGGTGAGTTGGATGTACAGATCTGTTATCTGCTACGGAAGGTTGTGGGAGTGTGCTGATTGCAGCCAACTCCGCACCAATAAAAGGTAGCAAGAGAGGGTCGCAATAGCTTTTACCCAATTTGTGGGTCGGGATCGAATCCACAGAGAGCTAGGATTTGAGATAGGTATCTACTTAGCTTAGGATCGCGTGTGTGTTCTTAATTGGTCTTCTCATAATTTTTGGGATTTTCTTTTATAAGCTACTATTATAAAACTACTAATTAGAATTGCAACTAGATTACGCTAAGAGATAGTTGCTAAGAGTTGTGTCTAATGGATTAAGGGGCACTAGGGTAGTGACTTTCACCTAGGTGGCTAATTGATGGGTAATTGCTTCTAAAGCTTGATTGACATGATTGGGGAAATATGTATAACTGTTGCACAATTTTACCCACTCGCACACCTCTCGGTAGAGAGAGTGATTTTGCCCAATTGACTCTCTCGAGACCAAATGGGTAGGCAAATTAGCTCAAGCAACTAGGGTTCAAGTCGGGTAATTACTCTCTCGAGGTTTAACCCTTCAATTGGGACTATAAATTCTATTGAGTCCATCTCAATTCCTTGTTGGGTCAATTTTGGAGACTTAGGCCCTCTCTCTCAAGAAGAGCCAAGTCAACTTAGCACAAACCAGTGTTTGCAACCACCAATTCATAAATTAAACCATAAAATTGACCCAAATACAAACACCCATAGTCAATCTAACCTTAAATCACAACACCCATCAATTACCCACACTAGGGTTGAGCCATTACCCTAGCTGATGGGTTTAACTACTCATGCTTCAAGAAGAAAATAGAGAAATAGATGAAAAAGAAGACATATTAATTAAGCACTAAAGTAAAATACAAGAATCTATCGTTAAAAGTAAGCTAAGATGCCAAAAATGGCTACAGATGATGTTCTCACGAGCGCAGCTACTAAAATAGAATAATTGATGCCCTAAAAATGGAAAAAGGTTCTATTTATACTAAGCTGGAAAAACTGGACAAAAATGCCCCTGCGGGGTCAGTGCGGGACGCACAAAATAGACTGCGGCCGCACTAGGCTCTTGGACTTCAAATCCTGGCTCTCTGAACTTGGGCTCCGCGGACCGCGCAGAGTGGACCTCGGCCGCGGCGGCAGCTAGCGCGGTCCGCACAAACATGACCGCGGACCGCATGGCTTTGAACCTTGGCAATTTCAACTCTCTGAAGTTCTCTTCCGCGGACCGCACATAATGGCAGTGTGGCCGTGGAGCCTTCACCGTGGACCGCACAATGTGTACTGCGGCCGCATTGCTTGAAGCATGGTTTTGCCATTCTCTGAATCTACCTAGTGCGGACCGCACAGAATGGACAGTGGCCGCACTAGGTTTTATGCCTTACACTCTGCTCTCTGAATCTCCCTAGTGCGGACCGCACAAAATGTAGTGCGGCCGCACTAGGCCTGTTTGTCCTGAGTTTGCCTTGTTTTTGGTACTTGTGCAGATTTCACTCCTTTTGAGCTGATCTTTGACACTTCATCACTTTGTCAATCAAACCTGCAATCAAGCATAAACTATGAGCCATTTGGGACTAATTTTGTAACAATTTATAATCAAAGTGTAAGCAAGAAGGAGCATAAAACACGTCAAAATCCCTCGTTATCAACTCCCCCAAACATAAGCTTTTGCTTGTCCTCAAGCAAACAAAATAAGAACCACCCCTTAAGGTAAAATCCAAGAATTTCCAGCTATCCTAAAGTAACCTCAATAAGCATCAATTGGGACTAACAATTGCCCTCAATACGAATGCATCATTAATAACATTTAACCTTTGAAAAACCATGGATCAAGTGCGACACAAGAGCATCAAGTGTTGACTCGACACATCAAAGAACTCTTTCAATTACTTTTGTCATTGTGGAACCCAAACTCACACATCCTCAACTTTCCCTAAGCACACCTCACCTTTAGAGAGTATTGACACACAAATCGAGGTTAATGGGAATTCACTCATCTCTCTCAAGGAAAGGTCACAAGTCCGGCTCTAGGTACCATATGCTTGCCCCTTATGTAAGTATCCACTAATGTAAGCTTCATTCAACCCAAGATCATATAGGGCTTTTGGGGAGTCATTATGAAGGCTTTTGGTTCAGGGTAGGAAATGTTTTGGTCTAAGTGGGTTCCATCTTCCCTTAAGCACTTCTTTTGATTCATTTGGCACAATTCACTTGACTCTTTGAGTCATTTCACCTCTTTCCAAGGGGTTAGAGAGACTCATTGTCACTCTTTCTTATGCATTTCAATTCTTTTCTCCTCTTGTTAGGACTTGGGCCTGGACCTGTACTGGCTCTGGTACTGGTACATCCTGTGGCTGACTGGAGGAAGTCTCCAGTGGGTCCGCCAACTGGATGATGGCATCATTTGTACTAGGGATCTTCCTCCTCTTCTTTGGAGGCCTCTGTATCTGCTCTCGGTCTGTGGCTGGAACTGCTGCTGGAGCTAGGTTCTCAAATAATAAGTCTAAAGGCAGCTGGTCTGCCTTCTGTGTATCCACATCCGCTCTCAACTCCTTCACGGACACCCTGGAGTCCCGTGTTTTGCGCAGCTTCTTCTGCTCCTTGGCAAGCTCCTTTCGAGCCTTGCCATGTGAATCCACTGCCTTAGCCAAGGCAGCCTGGGTACTGAGGATCTTCTCCTGGTTTTCTAGAATCTTCTTCAATGCATCCTCAATGGACTATGGGACCTGTGCTGGTTGTGGAGCTGATTGAGCTGCAATGGTGGAGGTCAAGGTAGACAACTTGGATGAAGCAGTATACATCCAGTTGTTCAGGCTCTGAAGAGTATGGCTCAGCCGGTGTGCAGTGATATGATGGGCCCGGGAAGAAAATCTCTGGGCCAGCTGTGGTAGAAGGACCCGGAGGCAAGTCAGCAGTAGTGGAAGGTCCGTGAGGCATGGCAGCAACTGTGGAGGCAGGCTCAGTGGAGGCCTCTACCACAACTGGCTCTTCAGACTGACCAGTTGGGGCAGAAGCAGGGGCCTTGTAGTTCTTGTCCTTGGGGTTGTCTGGCCCCTTCAAACTATACCATGAAAATGGAATTACTGGTTTGGCCTTGCCATCATAGGACTTCTTTTCCACCTCCAAGTCTCGGAAATACATATAGAGGGTGTTGGGGTAAGGGTAGTTCCGGTCGTGCTCTGCACCCACTAAGGAGATAATGCGGGTCATCACATTCCCCACATTGATGGGGTATCCCGCCATGATGGAAGCAACCAATACAGCCCGGTGGAGAGGAATGTTCTGGTCATGGGTAGTAGGGTCCAACCGACTGCAAACAAAAGTCAACCAACCCCTAGCCTCAAAGTTTAGGGTCCTCCTCAGTATTTTTACCCCCGCAGTCAACCACTCAGGAACGGTACCTGGGATTGCCAGGTACTGAGCTAACCATGGACGGACCCCATCGCCCATCTCCAACTTTTCCAGATATAGTCTCGTCCTCTTCATTGAACCCCAAATACTCATACAGAGACTGCCCGTCAAACAACACCTTTTTGTCTCGAACCTTGGTCACCTTGGAACCCTTGACGATGTGGGCCACATTACAATAAAATTCCTTGACCATATGTTCATTTGCATCTATACATTTCTCCATAAATATTTCCATGCCCGGTCTAGTTCTAAATTGCCTCTGCACGTCAGGGTTGTGGGGTAGTAAGTCTTTGTCAATAAAACTCCTCTCCGGTATCAAATGCCTCACTGGCCACCACTCCCTAAACTTATGATATGCCACTTGGCTCACAAATCTGTCCTCCCAAACATCGGGCTTCCTAGTCGGGTGATGCCTCCCACCTGAGGCTCACCACCCTCCGGTACCTCCTCATCTCCCTCATCATCTCTGCCTGCACTCTCCCCAAATAATGAAGCTGTGGGGAGGTGGAGTCGTCCCCACTACCGGCTGCCAACCCCTCAGATGAATCAGAAATGACATTAACTGGCCTCCGGATAGTGGGTGATGGAGGAGGAGTATCATCAGTCAATTGGAAGTTGGTGACGACGTATAAATTCTGCCAAAAAGAGGGATGCAACACGAGGACTTCCCAGGGGGTCACCCATCCTAGTACTACTCTCGCCCAAGCGCGCTTAGCTTCGGAGTTCTGATGGGATCTGGTGCGTTAGTGCTGGTATGATCGCATCCGACATTCCATGCACTCTAAATTCCCTTATTACCTTTCCTCCTTCCGCTCTAGGCCCGAAAGTGTAAAACCTTAAAACGATGTAACTTTACGCTCATTTATCCGTTCTACGCGATTCCTCTTCTGATCTTATGTATTTTTTGCGGGCAGAAGCATTGATCAATAACAAAAAGCCGCGCTCGATGAGTTGGGACTGAGTCGGAAGAGACATCCCTTGACGGTTGATACTCACTCCCCGAGGAATGAGAAGCCGCTCTATCTGTGGCTTTTATCAGCTTCCTGGTTTGTTTTATGTTTTCCCGAGCTTGGGGAGTGAGTTTGACTATTCTCTTTCCTTTGCCCCCTCGGGTGGAATCACCTCTCCCTTGTTGTTTTGATCCTTTGCCTCCTCGTTGTTTAACCATTGTCTGCAGGCACAAAGGAAAGATATGTATCGGCGGAGACAGTGAGACAAATATGTATAATGAATTGCAGAATAGAAGCAGAAAGTTGCAGACACAGTTGCAAGAACAGGCCAGTGCGTACCGCACGAAATGGAAGTACGGCCGCACTAAGGCCACCGCGAACCGCACAAAAATGACCGCGGTCCGCACAAGTCTAAGGTCCCTAGAAACAACTCTTTGAACCTCAGCACCGCGGCCCGCGAAAAGTGGTAATGCGGCCGCGTTGAGGCTACCGCGGATCGCACAAACACGACCGCGGTCCGCGGTGGGTGCCCAAACCTGGCACTGAGTTAGGGTTTTGGGATTTTGCATTTTAGTTCAAATTTTTACCTAGATATGGTCCCTACTCAATTACCCAGTTCAATCATGCTCACTAAGTCTACAAAAATTAACATTCAAAACTAACTACCCTAAAAAAATTGAAGAAATACGGGAAGAAAAATAAGCCACAGGATAATAAAATTAAAATGAAATGGAATTAAACAATTAGCTAAAAGAAACGGGTGAAGTGTTACCAGATATTGAGCAGGAAAGAATCACACAAAGCAAACGAGAATTTATGAGCAAGGAAGAGGGATGAACAGTAAAAGGGGTCTCTGAGAGTTTAGGGTTCGAAAAGGGTAAAAGGAGGCCCTTGGGGGTCTATTTATAGAGAAACCCCTGGGGCCACCAGCGTGGCCATACAAAATGGACCGCGGTCCGCGGTCCGCGCTGGGTTTGTTTAGAAGAAGTTTGAGAAGGCAACCTCTGCGGTCCGCACAAGACAGACCGCGGCCGCAGAGGTCCACCGCGGTCCGCACAAAATATAATGCGGCCGTGGTGGCAAACTTCAGAGAGTCCTCACATTGGCTCACACCAGTGCGGACCGCACAAAGTGTAGTGCGGCCGCACTGGAAACTTCAGAGACTGAACAATTTTGCCATTATGCCCTGCACTGCATCAACTCAATCCCTGCAACATCTCACAATCAGTTAGCCCAAAAATCAATCCTATACTACCAAGAAAAATCAAAGAAAACAAAAAAGAAAAACACATGGTTTGCCTCCCAAGAAGCGCCCGATTTAACGTCGCGGCACGACGCGGGTTACCATCACATCATTTGAAATGAACAACAGCCACCACATGGCTATCATCAACCTTCCCAAGATAATGTTTGACACGATGCCCATTCACTCTAAAGGCTTCACCACTTTTGTTCTTCAAATCTAGAGCACCAAACGGGGTCACACATACAACTTCAAATGGTCCACTCCACTTTGATTTCAACTTTCCCGGAAACAACCTTAGACGAGAATTGAACAAGAGGACCTAATCACCAACTTTGAACTCCTTTCCAAGAGCATATTTGTCATGAAGGTACTTTATCTTGTCCTTATACAAGGACGAACTAGAATATGCATGGAACCAGAATTCATCAAGTTCATTGAGTTGTTCAACACGAAGATTGGCCGCAACATCCCACTCAAGATTAAGGTTCCTCAAGGCCCACATGGCCTTATGCTCCAATTCCACTGGTAGATGACATGCTTTCCCAAACACCAACCGGTACGGTGACATACCAATCGGGGTCTTGTAAGCGGTCCGGTAAGCCCATAGAGCATCATCTAACTTTTTAGACCAATCGGTCCTAATGGCATTGACGGTCTTGGACAAAATACTCTTGATCTCCCTGTTAGACACTTCAACCTAGCCACTTGCTTGAGGATGATAAGGTTTTGAGACTTTGTGGTTGACACCATACTTGGATAGCAAGGTATCAAAAGCTCTATTACAAAAATGCGATCCTCCATCACTAATGATTGCCCGGGGTGTACCAAACCTTGTGAAAATGCTTTTCTTTAGAAATGCCACCACACTCCTAGCTTCATTGTTAGGCAAGGCCACGGCCTCAACCCATTTTGACACATAATCAACCGCTACAAGAATGTAAGTGTTCCCACAAGAGCTAACAAAAGGGCCCATAAAATCGATACCCCATACATCGAAGATATCAACTTCCAGAATTGTGTTCAGAGGCATCTCACCTTTCTTGGAAATCCCGCCTGCTCGTTGACATTGATCACATCTTTTCACTTGATCACTTGCATCTTTGAACAAGGTTGGCCAATAGAAACAACAACTCAAAACTTTTGAAGCCGTTCTCACCCCTCCATGATGGCCAGAATAGGGGGATGAATGACAAGCCTCCAAAATACTCAATTGCTCTCCCTCCGGGACACACCTTCGAATCACACCATACGTGCAAATCTTAAACAAGTATGGCTCATCCCAATAGAAGTCCAGACTATCCCGTTTGAGCTTCTTCCTTTGGTTAGAAGAGAGCTCACACGGGATGATGCCAGTCACAATGAAATTAGCAATATCCGCAAACCATGGCATATCACACATTGACACAGAAAGTAGTTGCTCATCGGGGAATGTATCATTGATCTCCAAGCCATCACACGGCCTTCCTCCTCCTCCAAGCGGGATAAATGATCCGCAACTTGGTTTTCACTACCTTTCCAGTGCACTATTTCCAAATCAAACTCTTGAAGAAGTAACACCCATCGCATCAACCTTGCCTTGGATCTTTCTTGGTCATCAAATACCTAAGGGCGGCATGGTCGGTGTGCACTATGACTTTGGCCCCATAAGATATGGCCGAAATTTTTCCATGGCGAACACAATAGCCAACAATTCCTTCTCCGTCACCGTGTAGTTCCGTTGAGCTTCATTCATAGTCTTGCTTGCATAGTACATGGGATGAAACATTTTGTTCACTCTTTGACCTAACACTACCCCAACCGCAACGTCACTTGCATCGCACATGAGCTCGAAAGGCAAGCTCCAATTGGGTGCGGTAATAATCGGGGTAGTTGTCAACTTATGCTTTAGAAGTTCAAAGGCCTCCATGCATTTCTCATCAAACACAAACTTAGCATCTTTCTCTAGCAACTTGCAAAGGGGATTCACAACCTTCGAAAAATCCTTGATAAACCGCCGGTAGAACCCCGCATGCCCAAGGAAACTTCTCACCCCTTTGACAGAAGTGGGGGGAGGAAGCCTTGAAATCACCTCAATCTTGGCTTTGTCTACTTCAATCCCATGCTTAGAAATTTTGTGACCCAACACTATGCCCTCTTCAACCATGAAGTGGCATTTTTCCCAATTAAGAACAAGATTTGTGTCTTCACATCGGGCCAAGACTCTATCCAAATTCCCTAAACACTCTTCAAATGAATCACCAACCACACTAAAATCATCCATAAAGACCTCCAAAATGTCTTCCACCATATCGGTGAAAATAGCCATCATGCATCGTTGGAAGGTCGCCGGAGCATTGCACAACCCGAACGGCATCCGAGAAAAAGCAAATGTACCGTATGGGCAGGTAAATATGGTCTTCTGTAGGTCCTCTGGAGCAATTAATATTTGATTATAACCCGAATATCCATCCAAAAAGCAATAGAAGGCTCGCCCCGCAAGGCGGTCAAGCATTTAGTCAAGGAATGGCAAAGGGAAATGATCCTTTCGGGTCACCTTGTTTAGCTTCCGGTAGTCCATGCATACCCGCCATCCGGTAACCGTCCGAGTGGGAATAAGTTCATTGTTGTCATTAGTCACCACAGTCATCCCACCTTTCTTCGGCACACATTGCACCGGAGAAGTCCATGAGCTATCGGAGATTGGATACACCACACCTGCATCTAGCCACTTGATCACCTCTTTTTTCACCACTTCTTGCATTGCCTCATTGAGCCTCCTTTGATGTTCTAAGGAAGGCCTTGCACCATCCTCCTAAATAATTTTGTGCATGCAAAATGCGGGGCTTATTCCCCGAATATCCGCCAGAGTCCATCCAATTGCCCTTTTGTCGCCTTTGAAGCACCGCCAAAGTGGCCTCAACCTGCATGTTAGTAAGGCAAGAAGAAAGAATAACTGGTAAATTGAATTAGAGCCCAAGAATTCATACCTGAGGTGTGGAGGAAGTGGCTTTAACTCCAACACCGGTGGCTCCTCAATTGATGGTTTGGTTGGTCGATTTTTTCGATTTTCAAGATCCAAAGACAATTTTCTCGGCTCATAGGAATAAGAGCCCATCACATGTAGAGCATTGACACACTCCACTCTACTTGCATCATCATTGTCATCAAGATTTAACAGCACGGCCTCAAGGGGATCCTCCACGTTAATCATAGAACTTGTGTCATCCACTATCACAGCTGTGACAATGTCCACAAATGAGCACACCTCGGTGCTATTGGGCAGCTTCATGGATTTGCAAACATGGAAGACGACCTTCTCATCACCTACCCTGAAAGTTAGTTCACCCGCTTCAACATCAACCAATGCCTTCCCCGTTGCAAGGAAAGGTCTCCCTAGAATAATTGGGACATCATAGTCCACCTCACAATCCAAAATCACAAAGTCCGTCGGCAGGATAAATTTGTCCACCCGGACAAGCACATTATCAACTATACCCAAAGGACGCTTCATTGATCTATCTGCCATCTATAATCTCATGGAAGTTGGCCTTGGTGGCCCAATACCCAGGGTCTTGAAAACTGAGAAGGGCATTAAATTTATGCTTGCCCCAAGATCACATAAAGCTTTGGCAAAGTCCGCACTACCAATAGTGCAGGGGATAGTGAAAGCATCGGGATCCTCTAATTTTGGGGCCATTGAATGTACTATGGCACTAACTTGGTGGGTCATCTTGATAGTTTCGCAGTCCATTGATCTTATCTTTGTAACCAAATCTTTCATGAATTTCGCATACCCAAGCATTTGGTCCAAAGCCTCCACCAAAGGCACGTTGATGGATAAGCTCT
>NC_031995.1:111722929-111727489 GCF_001879085.1 Nicotiana attenuata | reverse complement strand
GCTAAGAGATCATTGCTAAAAGTTGTATCTAATGGATTAAGGGGCACTAGGGTAGTGACTTTCACCTAGGTGGCTAATTGCCGGGTAATTGCTTCTAAAGCTTGATTGACATGATTGGGGAAATATGTATAACCGTTGCACAATTTTACCCACTCTCACACCTCTTGGTAGAGAGAGTGATTTTGCCCAATTGACTCTCTCGAGACCAAATGGGTAAGCAAATTAGCTCAAGCAACTAGGGTTCAAGTCGGGTAGTTACTCTCTCGAGGTTTAACCCTTTAATTGGGACTATCAATTCTCTTGAGTCCATCCCAATTCCTTGTTGGGTCAATTTTGGAGACTTAGGCTCTCTCTCATGAAGAGCCAAGTCAACTTAGCACAAACCAGTGTTTACAACCACCAATTCATAAATTAAACAATAAATTGACCCAAATACAAACACCCATAGTCAATCTAACCTTAAATCACAACACCCATCAATTACCCACACTAGGGTTGAGTCACAACCTTAGCTATTGGGTTTAGCTACTCATGCTTGAACAAGAAAAAAAAGAAATAGATGAAGAAGAAGACATTAATTAAACACTAAAGTAAAAATACAAGAATCTATCGTTAAAACTAAGCTAAGATGCCAAAAATGGCTGCAGATGATGTTCTCACGAGCGCAGCTGCTGAAATAAAATAACTCATACCCTAAAAATGGAAAAAGGTTCTATTTATACTAAGCTGGAAAAAATGGAAAAATGCCCCTACGGGGTCAGTGCGAGCCGCACAAAATGGACTGCGGCCACACTAGGCTCTTGGACTTCAAATCCTGGCTCTCTGAACTTGGGCTCCGCGGACCGCGGCCGTGGAGGCAGCTAGTGCGGTCCGCACAAACATGACCGCGGACCGCATGACTTTGAACCTTGGCAATTTCAACTCTCTGAAGTTACCTTCCGCGGACCGCACATAATGGCACTGCGGCCACGGAGCCTTCACCGCGGACAGCACAATGTGTACTGCGGCCACGTTGCTTGAAGCTTGGTTTTTCCATTCTCTGAATCTACCTAGTGCGGACCGCACAGAAGGGACTACGGCCGCACTAGGTTTTATGCCTTACAATCTGCTCTCTGAATCCCCCTAGTGCGGACCGCACAAAGTGTAGTGCGGCCGCACAAGGCCTGTTTGTCTTGAGTTTGCCTTGTTTTTGGTACTTGTGCAGATTTCACTCCTTTTGAGCCGATCTTTGACATTTCGTCACTTTGTCGATCAATCGTGCAATCAAGCAAAACCTATGAGCCTTTTGGGACTATTTTGTAACAATTTATAATCAAAGCGTAAGCAAGAAGGGGCATAAAACACGTCAAAATCCCTAGTTATCATTAGGTCTAGGATTTCTACATAGAAACGACTGATTAGGTCTAGGGGTCTAGGTTAGTTTTTTTAGGGTTTTTTAGGTTAAGGGGTATGGGCCTAGGAATTATGGGCTTGGGAATTATGGGCTAGGTCCGAATATTAGGCTTAAAAATAGGTTGCTTGAGCCTAAATTTTATTCTTTCTCCGTGAACAAGACTAAAAATACGGCCTGATTTACCAACTAATCCCACTTAAGTAAAATAACTACTAAGATAAGACTAATTGTTAAAATAAACCTATTTTTTGGTATTTTCGAATATCATATTAAAATAAAAATAAGGTACTATTTTTTTTTTTAGTTTTACGAAATGTATATAAACTAACAACAACTAAAAAGAAGAAATATTTTTTGTAATTTTCATTTTTTGAAAAAATAAAGTAAAAGAGTCAAAACTAATTGAAATATTGATATTAGGCCTAAACTAAATATTTTACGCTAAAATGTATAAAATCTTGGGGAGGGTAAAAAATCACATGTCTACAGCTGCCCCTCTTTGAGTGGGAACGCGAAGAGTTTTCAGACAAAGAACGACTAGACAGGGTTTTTGACCCGACCCTTATTTAGGGAGACCAAAAACTAAGAGGAAGGAGAATGTGACCGAGCCCTGGTATCTGAGCTGCCTACATATCTTTGGCTATAAAGGAATCAAGTCACGTGTAGTTCAGAAGTGAATGAGGTGATAGAGTATATCGAGATGGAGAGCCGGTCGAGGTGCCGTTCTGTCGAGGTTCCGGTCCGCGGTCCTGTTATTACATCAAAAAATGAATAAGACTAACTAAGCCTGTCAACTATGAGTTACAAAATTCCTATCTATAAGTCTTCTGAAGCTTGATCTCGAGTCTTGAATGGTTCTTCATGCAGACTTTAGATTTGAACCTTGATGCTTGCAAGCTGCAGGTGCTAGTTCATTCTTCTTCAGCTTTTTCGGATCATGATCGGACATGCAATGCTTGTGACCTCAGCCATGTCTTAAGCAGATCACATATTTCATCAACTTCTGCATTTGGATTCACTTCTTGCTTTTTTTTTATTCTGGATTGGGACTAACTTCTGTTGATCATTTCGGACGGTTGACTCGCATTCTTGCCACGAGCTTCTTTTGTTGTTGACTTGAATTGCATTCTGAAGTGAATTCCCTTGTTTTCTAGGTGGGCGCCCGATTGCCAAAACTTGAACTGTCTTTCTTTGAAACTTGAACTGCTTCCCCTTGAAACTCGAACTGTTTTCCCTTGTTCTCCAGGTGGGCGCCTGATTGCTGAACTTGAACTGTCTTCCTTCGAAACTGCTTTTCCTTGAAACTTGAATTGGCTTCCTTTGAAACTTGAACGACTTTCCCTTGAAACTCGAACTGTTTTCCTTTGTTCTCCAGGTGGGCGCCTGATTACCGAACTTGAACTGTCTTCCTTCGAAATTGCTTTCCCTTGAAACTTGAAGTGTCTTCCCTTGTTCTCCAGGTGGGCGAACTGTCTTCCTTCGAAACTGCTTTCCCTTGAAACTTGAACTGTCTTCCCTTGTTCTCGAGGTGGGCGCCTGATTGCTGAACTTGAACTGTCTTCCTTCGAAACTGCTTTCCCTTGAAACTTGAACTGTCTTCCCTTGTTCTCTAGGTGGGCGCCTGATTGCTGAACTTGAACTGTCTTCTTTCGAAACTTGAACTGCTTTCCCTTGAAACTTGAACTGTTTTCCCTTGTTTCTCCAGGTGAGCGCCTGATTGCTGAAACTTGAACAGTCTTCCCTTATTCTCTAAGTGGGCGCCTGACTGCCGATACTCGAACTGTCTTCCTTTGAAACTTGAACTGCTTTCCCTTGAAACTTGAACTGTCTTCCCTTGTTCTCGAGGTGGGCGCCTGATTGCTGAACTTGACCTATCTTCCTTTGAAACTACTTTCCCTTGAAACTTGAACTGTCTTCCTTTGTTCTCCAGGTGGGCGCCTAATTGCTGAACTTGAACTGTCTTCCTTCGAAACTGCTTTCCCTTGAAACTTGAACTGTCTTCCCTTGTTCTCCATGTGGGTGCCTGATTGCTGAACTTAAACTGTCTTCCTTCGAAACTGCTTTCCCTTGAAACTTGAACTGTCTTCCCTTGTTCTCCAGGTGGGCACCTGATTGCTGAATCTTGAATTGTCTTCCTTTGAAACTGCTTTCCCTTGAAACTTGGACTGTCTTCCCTTGTTCTCCAGGTGGGCGCCTGATTGCTGAAACTTGAACGGTCTTCCTTTGAAACTGCTTTCCCTTGAAACTTGAACTGTCTTCCCTTGTTCTCCAGGTGGGCGCCTGACTGCCGATACTCGAACTGCCTTCCTTCGAAACTTGAACTGCTTTCCCTTGAAACTTGACCTGTTTTCCCTTGTTTCTCCATGTGGGCGCCTGATTGCTGAAACTTGAACTGTCTTCCCTTGTTCTCCAGGTGGGGGCCTGATTACCAAAACTTGAACTATATTCCCTTGTTCTCCAAGTGGGCGCCTGATTGCCAAAACTTGAACTGTATTCCCTTGTTCTCCAGGTGGGCGCCTGATTGCTGAAACTTGAACTGTCTTCCTTTGAAACTTGAACTGCTGTCCTTGCAACTTGAACTGTTTTCCCTTGTTTCTCCAGGTAGGCGCCTGATTGCTGAAACTTGAACTGTCTTCCTTTGAAACTGCTTTCCCTTGAAACTTGAACTGTCTTCCCTTGTTCTCCAGGTGGGCGCCTGATTGCTGAACTTGAACTGTCTTCCGTCGAAACTGCTTTCCCTTGAAACTTGAACTGTCTTCCCTTGTTCTCCATGTGGGCGCCTGATTGCTGAACTTGAACTGTCTTCCTTCGAAACTGCTCTGTCTTCCCTTGTTCTCCAGGTGGGCACCTGATTGCTGAACTTGAACTGTCTTCCTTTGAAACTGCTTTCCCTTGAAACTTGAACTGTCTTCCCTTGTTCTCCATGTGGGCGCCTGATTGCTGAACTTGAACTGTCTTCCTTCGAAACTGCTTTCCCTTGAAACTTGGACTGTCTTCCCTTGTTCTCCAGGTGGGCGCCTGATTGCCGAAACTTGAACGGTCTTCCTTTGAAACTGCTTTCCCTTCAAACTTGAACTGTCTTCCCTTGTTCTCCAGGTGGGCGCCTGACTGCCGATACTCGAACTGTCTTCCTTCGAAACTTGAACTGCTTTCCCTTGAAACATGAA
>NC_031995.1:111700441-111722461 GCF_001879085.1 Nicotiana attenuata | reverse complement strand
ACCAAGATTTCGCGATCCGCTGCCGAATTTATTCCAATTCCAAGAGCTCGGATCGAATCGGTATTGATACTACCGATTCGATCCGAGCTCTCTATCTAGCAAGAAAACTACAACTGATCCGTTCAATCCCAATACCCTTTATCTGTTGCATTGCTCATGAATTGACCTATACCGAACCTTTGTATTTTACATGAATCCCTAAACACGTTAATTGTTGCCAACTCAGTGCGTCTATTGTTCTTTCCTGACTTATGCCGCTTTGATGTGCAAGACAGATTCCGCTTTGTGCAATTGGAAAGCTGGTAGCATATTTTGAAGTCATTTCTCACTTGTTTTGACCAAACTGACTCAAAAGAGGACTTGAACAACAAAGGGAGCAGAGTAAGGGACAATGAAAAGTCATGAGATCTAGCAAGAAAACTACGAAGTAGAAACTTATCAGATGTGGATACCAACTCTAATGACCATGACACGCATTTTTGACTAATGGCCTAATCTGTCAAGAAAGTCTAATGTTCAACTCTTCTTGTACCTCTTCGCCGTGAAACTGGGCTTCAATGCTCCGATTATTCTATCTGATTCACGATCCTTATTCGACTTATGGTGCCCGAAGGGTTTTCACCATCAAGCCTCTCTCATTTTGTTCTTTTCTCTCAACTCACCGTCGCCTTATGATGCCTGTGAAGGTTTTCACCAATAAGACTCTCTCATTTTGTTATTTTCTTTTTATTTCCTCTGATTCCACAGATGACAAGGCATTACCCATAGTAAAACATCATATGCTCCTGGCATGTCTAGCTCGGCACTCTCAAAGATTATCTGGGAGGTCTTTATTGGACCGTAATGTGGCTTTTGGACAGGGTTAGAAAGAAACGATATCATAAAGGCTCAAAACAACTTGAATGGGTTTAGAATTACAACTTTTGGAATCAGATCTTTTAAAAAACAACAACTTCTGCCCCAGTTTCCTTGCCTGGGGAATTTTGAATTTTATTTTGTGGGACCGAACCATGAGGCTGCCTACGTATCCTTAAAAGGAATCAGGTCGAACGTAGTTCATGACATAGGAATTGCTTTGTTTTTTTGTACTTTTCTCTTTTCTTTTTTTGTCTTTTCTTTTCTTTCCTTTGCTTTACTTACATTTTTTTCAATTTTTTTCTCTTTTCCTCTTCTCTTTTTTCTCTTTTCTCTTCTTTATTTATCTTCTGTATCTGTGTTTCTGAACTTTACTACTGATTCCAAAAGAGGGGTATGAAAGAAAACAAATAAGGCTCAAAAGGGGTAACAAAGGATAAAGTGTTTAGATAGCAGAAGGAGGGCCTCCCAATCTCTAAGAATACCAAGTATAACACATGCAACCTGAAGATGAAAAATGAAGATCATGCATAGCATTTCGTTTACAGCATCGACGTTGGTATCACATATATACCTTCCACCTTTCTTTAATGCCTTGTCAAGTACAGAGCTCTTCTTGGGTGATTTCTTCTTCAAAAATGGATGTCCTCCGTCAGTTTGGAGCAAACTCTCTTAGTTTTATGTTGTAACTTGAGATTCACTTGAACTCAAAGTTGCTTGCTTTAAACATTCTGGGAAGCACTCTTTTGTAACAAATTCTTGTTGTCCTATTAACTTCCCCAAATTATCTGCCCCAATTCAACACAGTTCGGGCTTCAAATGATCTCAAAATGTCCAAATCTGTACTTATTTTCCTCAAATGTCCCTATCATCTTCAAAATTGTTTCATTGATTCATGATTAAACTAACTTTTAAGACCAGGCCTAGAATTATGTGTGCATGTCATGTCACTAGAGCCAGCATGAAAAGAACTATAAAAGGAGAAGAGAACTAAACAAAAAAATGACTAGAAATAACGGAAAACAGAAAATTGCATTAGATAGACGGTGAAAGAGTTTGAACAACATAAACTGGGGTTACAACCCTGGAACAAACCTAGATAACACTAAAAGAGTTACTACGACTAAACAAACTAGGCAAAATAAAAGGATAGAAGGGTTTGAGTCACAAGACAATATCTGGATTACAATCCTGAGATAACCCGGACAACAGAAATGACAACAAAATAAACTACCAAGACTCTTCCCGGCTAGCCGTGAAAGGAGCATCTTTCCAATCACCAAGCTCAACATCTTAGACACTGAGTTCCGCATCAACAGTATTAGGACCTTCGCAAGTCTCCATCACATTAACTTTAGCAAATTGCATTTTTTTTTGGCAATCCACTAGGCAGGGCCTAGGGCTAGTTTTTATTTATATAAAAGCAAATAAAGGAAAACAAATTGTCATGGAGTCCTAGTAATTGTACAAAATAAAACTTGACCTCTACATATGTCCTATTATCAAAATTGAGTAAAGTACTCAAAATTGATATCACATAACTATTACTAACTATTGCAAAATAAACTAGCCCATGAAAAGTCCATAATTTGAAAATTTCAGTCCAAACAGACCATGTATTTGGGTCCAGCAAATTGCGTTTGGGTCCCTTTTGCCAGCTCGTTCTTAAGATCAACCTCCGGAACCAAGACTGATAGCGTTGAAAGCTTTGCAGCACGTGGACCTCCGAGGATCTCAGAAGAATTCTCATATTCTTTTTCAACACAAATCATACCCACAATATGCGTCTCATTATGAACAGGCGATGGACTTTGGCTAGTGTCTACTGCATCTGAATTTTGCACGACAATGTCACCTACATTAATAAACTTCTGAACTGCTCTTTTTAGATGCCAACACTTTTCTATGTTGTGACCCGAGGCATTAGAGAAATATGCACACATTTGAGAACAATCAAAATTCTTTGGAAGAGGGTTCGGCATTTTTATCTGGATCGGCTTCAACATGTCCAATTGCCTCAACCTTTGGAACAAACTGGCATATGATTCTCCAATGGGAGTGAAAGTCTTTTCCTTTTTTTGTTGCCTTTTTATTTTGTACTCTACACTCGGTTGGAACCTTTTCCGGGTAGGTGGTTGACACGCTTGAGGAGGCGGGTAAGACATTTGTGGAAGTGGTGCAGGCCATCGCGGGTCCTGTGGATGTGGAGCATATGGTGGTGCATTGTGGACGGAGTACTGGGAAGGTGATGTACGACTTTGGGGGTTTTGTGGAGAGAAGTAGCATTGGGGAGGATTATCTGGAGCATAGGGATATCAATGGGGTCGATATCGAGGCTGAAAGCGTTGAGCAGGAATGCCCACTGGATCCTGTCGTTGGCGCGGCTCAACAACATCATTTCTATTTCTCTTTCTTCCACCCAAACTTACTGAGATGTTCTGAATGACTTTTGTAGTATCTTTCAATGCAGAATAACTCATGATTTTGCCCGACTTGATTCCCTCTTCTACCATCTCCCCCATTTTTACCACATCATTGAAAGGTTTACCCAAGGCCGGGATCAAATGACTGAAGTAGGTGGGCCCCTGGGCTTGTAGGAAAAGCTCAACCATTTCTTCTTCACCAATCGGGGAACTGACTCGAGCAGCTAAAATACTCGGCATTTATGGACTAGTTCCATACAAGGTACTACATGACCATCATAGTAAGGTGTATAAGGTGTGTTTAAAGTGAGTAGTATTTTAAGTAAGTTGAGATAATTCTTAGTTATGTGGGTAATTGGTTAATTATTGGGTGGTGGGATATTACCTAATTAATTAGAAAATTATTGGATAAGGTTTAAAATTTGACTATGTGGCAGCCCACTATTCGAACTAATGACTCATACATCAAATTGAAAGGTGGCAACTAAGTGATAAACACAAAGTGACTACATTCTTTATTACATGTAAAAATCATTTAGAGGAATTTCATCTTTGCTTCATTTGGCCTTAGGTGTTCAAGTGGTTAACTTTATAATATCCTTTCTATTACACACACACGTTTGAAAGTATTATGAGAGTTCAGCCAAGGGTTTCAAGTACATAGTAATGTTAGTTCTAACCTCTTAAGAAACATTTCAGCCAAGCTTTCCATTGAATAGTAACGTTAACACTAAATCTCTTGAGAAAGAGTTTCAACAGAGATGATTTTGCAATAGCAACATTATTTCTTTGAGCATTTCATACGGATTGTTCCCTATTTCGATCTCGATGTTACGTGTTTCGTTGCAATTAACAGGTGTTAGAGGGATTGTCAAGAGAATCGACTCAGGTATGTTAAGGCTATCCCTTCTTTCTTTTTGGCATGATCTATACGACACGAACGAAACGAGCAAATGCACAAATTCCATAAATGACTCTATTCATAGAAGTATTAGAGATGTCTATGTTCTTGAGTTCCCATATGTCTTATTATTCTATCGTCTGTTCATGAGTCTCAGAAAATACGTAAGTTGATAAAGTTTGTTTCATGATATTAATCAGAGGAATAATGGTCTTATAACGTTCTGACAAATTTTATTGACGTACTTCTCATGTATTGCATTCATTTATACATGTACATTGACCCATGACCAGACAGTCATTATATACGCGTATATATGTATATGGGATATGGGAAAAGGTTACGGCATTACATGCGCACCACCACCTGATCAGCTGGTATACTTTGATGATTTTGCCCACACTGGCCGAGATGATATGATGGGATGCCCTCAAAGTCCTGATGATGTTATGAAACATGTACCTATGCACGACATGACGTTCATACGTATATGCATGACACTATAATTATTTCATGATTTACAGAGTTATCAAAATTTACAGGTTGAGTCATTTACTCTATATTTGTTCCATGTCTGTTATGTACTTATTTATGTGCCTTACATACTTGGTACATTATTTGTACTGACGTCTCTTTTGTCTGGGGACGTTGCCTTTCATGCCCGCAGGTTCCGATAGAGAGGTCGAGAGTCGTCCAAGTAGGTCATCAGATCAGCGGTAGATGTTGGTGCGCTCTATTTGCTTCGGAGTTGCTTGTTTGGTCAGTATGATTTAGACGTGTATTGTTTGGTATGGCGGGGCCTTGCCCCGACCTTTGTGATAAGTATGTACTCTTAGAGGCTTGTAGACAGATGTCATGTATAAGAATGCTTGTATGGCCTTGCCGGCCTATGTTTTGAGTTTACAAATGATCATGTTGGCCTTATAGGCCCGTATGTCAACATGTATAAGTTTTTATGTTATGTTGGTACTCGGTTGAGTAAGGTACTGGGTGCTCGTTGTGGCCCATAGGTTTGGGTCGTGACACTCTTGGCCCCACTCTATCATCAATCTCTCCAGTTGTGATGACCCAAAAGCTCATCACTTATTTTAGAAATAAATTCTCTGATCCGAGGCCTTAAAACCTCCTCTTTGTCTCACCTCGATTTGTGTGCGCAGTCCGGGCGTGTATCCGGAAAGCCATTATGTGAAAATCTGTGAAAAATAATAAATTTTGCTTTTAAAATGAATTTAGGTTGACTTCGGTCAACATTTTGGATAAACGGACCCGGACCCGTGATTTGACGGTCCCGGAGGGTCCGTAGGAAAATACGGGACTTGGGCGTATGCCCGAAATCGAATTCCGAGGTCCCAAGCCCGAGAAATGAATCTTTAAAGAAAATTGTTTTTTGGAATATATATGAGTTTTTAGAAATGAAAGATGTTTGAAATTTACGGTATCGGGCCCGTATTTTGGTTCTAGAGCCCGTACAAGTTTGAAATAATAATTTGGTTGAATCAGAAAAATTTGGTAAAGAACGGAATTGGTTTGGTATAAAACGGACTTAAAGTTCAGAAATTGGAAATTTTGGTGTTCTTGAATTATTTCATGAATTTGGGGTTCGATTCATAGTTGTTGATGTTATTTTGATGATTTGATTGCACGAGCAAGTCCGTATGATGTTTTTAGGTTGGTGTGCATATTTGGTTTGGAACCCCGAGGGCTCGGGTGAGTTTTGGATAGGCCACGAAGTGAAATTTGAACTTAGGAATTGTTGGTATATTGCAGGCCTACAGGCTTCGCAAATGTGAAGCCTGGCTCGCAAATGCAAGCTCGCAAATGCAAGAATTATGTCGCAAATGCGATAAGCCCAGGACCAGCACTACCTTGCAAATGCGAGGTACCCTTCGCAAATGCGAAGTCTTCTGAATGTGCCAGTTGTCGCAAATGCGACATTCCCATTGCAAATGCGAGTTCGCAATTGCGAACATCCAATCACAAATGCGAAGAAAGAAGACTTCTGAAGGGTTCGCAATTGCGAACCCTGGTCGCAATTGCGACATCTGCAACCTGCAAAATCATAACTTAGACACATTTTCAATCATTTTTACAACCTTTTCAAAACCTAAACACCTTTGGGTGATTTTCCAAAGACAACTATTCTTCCAAATCGATTGTAAGTCATTTCTAACTCATTTTCTTTAATATCTAACATCTTTTACATGATTTCAACTCAAAATCAAGGGTTTTCATGGGGGAAATTGGGTGTTTTGGGTAGAACTTAGGATTTTCGAATTTTGGGGATTTGGACCTCGATTTGAGGTCCGATTTCAAAATAAATTATATATTTGAGTTCGTGGATGAATGGGTAATCGGGTTTTGGTTCGAACCTCGGGTTTTGACCATGTGGGCCTGGGGTCGATTTTTGACTTTTTGGGAAAAACTTTAGAAAATCTATTTTCATGCATTAGAATTGATTCATTTAGCATTTATTGATATAAGTTAAGTAACTTGTGGCTAGATACAAGCGAATTGGTGGTGGAATCAAGAGGGAAAGCGGTAGTTGAGACTTGAATTGTGTTCGAGGCGTCGAGGTAAGTGTTTGGTCTAACCATAGCTTGAGGGATTAGGAGTTGTGTCCTATTTTCTATGTGTCAAATTGTTGAGTACGACGTATAGGCATGATGACAAGCATCTATACGTTGGTGTCAAACATGCCCGTGAGTCTTATGATATGATTAATATGACTCCGTTTTGTATTGTTCTTGCCTTTTGTGATATTTCTATTGTTGAAAAAGGCTTGTGGAAGTAATTTTGGTAATTGAACATTGAAGAGCGTTGGCTCAAGTTGTGAAATGATTTGTGGAATAATTGTTGGCAATTGAACATTGAAGAGTGTTGGCTCAAGTTGTGAAATGATTTGTGGAATTTTTATTGGCAATTGAACATTATAGACCATTGGCTCAAGTTGTGAATTGAGTTGTGAAGTAAATGTGAAAAAGAGAAAAGGATTATGATATTATCTCCCTTGCCGGGATGTTGTTGCTTTTAATGTTATCTCCCTTGCCGGGATGTTTTTTCTTTTGATATTGTTTCCCTTGCCGGGATGTTGTTTCTTTTGATATTGTTTCCCTTGCCGGGATTTTATTGTGATTTTATTTATTTCCTTGCCCTTATTGCTTGTGATTGTTTTTTGGGTGAGGAAGAGTGTTAAAGCACGAAGGGTGATGCCGTGCATTGTATTGGTGAGAGAGTGTTAAAGCACGAAGGGTGATGCCGTGCATGATATTTGTGAGAGAGTGTTAATGCACGAGGGTGATGCCGTGCCGCACGATATACCATTCCCTGCCTTTATATGAGTGATAATGAACGAAGGATCATTCCGTGCCATGATTATGTGAGGTAAAAGCACGAAGGGTGATGCCGTGCCATTTATATCGATTTTATAGTGAGGACGAGAGCAAAAACACGAAGGGTGATGCCGTGTACTTGTCTTTGATTTCCTGATTTCTACTGATAACTGAGTTATGGTGTTCTTTACATTTAACTGTTGGTTTCTGTTGCTACTTGTTGTTCCCCGCAGTATGTTTCCCCTTCCTATCTTTAATTGTAAAGTTTTGCCTTTATTTTCCGCTATACATGATTTAACTGCACAGTTTATTTGGTAGTTTGGTCCTAGCCTCGTCACTACCTCGCCGAGGCTAGGCTAGGCACTTACCAGCACATGGAGTCGGTTGTGCTGATACTACACTCTGCACTCTTTTGTGCAGATCCCGATACTGTAGTTTTCGGACCGCAGTGGGGTTGCTGCTTCCAGATCACCAGGCGACCCGAGGTAGTCCTGCAGGCGTCCGCAGGCCTTGGCGTCTCCTTCTATCCTTTCATTCTGTTTCTGTCATGTATTCCAGAGACAGCGTTGTATTAATCTTTCAAACCTTTATTTGTAGTATTCTTAGACAGTCTGTGAAATTGTGACACCAGTTCTGGGTAGTTTATGTTATGGATCGATATTGGCATCATTGTTAAAATATTGCATTTCAGTCTTCCGCTTATTAAATTCCGCTGATTATTTAATGTTGGTTATTAATTGTTAAAGGATTAAAATGGGAAAAAGGTAAAAAGTACAAATGGTTGGCTTGCCTAGCTTTCACTAGTAGGCGCCATCACGACTCCCGAGGGTGGAAAATCTGGGTCGTGACACCAGTCTCACTCTCGGGCTCACAATGTCATGAAAAACTAGCCTGATCAATAATATGATGTATTAATAAATAATATCTGAGACTGAGATATGATATGAAATACATGTACATGACTGAGTACGAAATATCGACGAAGTCAATGAGATGACAGCAAGAAATGACCACTATGGGTCCTAACAGTACCGGCATAAAGCCTAAACATGATATCTTGCATAATTTACAGCACGGATATCAACAAGACGGAGTCACTATACAGTGCCATGGAATCAACCAGGTCACAATTCTCACGGTGCATGCCCGCACGCCCGTCACTTGGCATGTGCGTCACCTCAATACCAATCACATAACACATAATTTGGGGTTTCGAACCCTCAGAACCATGTTTCAAAGCGTTAGTTACCTCAATCCGGGGAAAATCCTACTCCGTAATGCCTTTGCCCTTCAAATCGGTCTCCATACGTCCCGAATCTAAACACAAGTAATACAACACAATCGATAAAGGCTAAAGGGATCAATTCCACAAGAAAAGTACTAAATTATAGCTAAAATCTGAAATCTGCTCAAACTCGGCCCCCGGCCCACGTCTCGAAATCCAACAAAAGTCACAAAACCCGAAAACCCATTCACTCACGAGCCTAACTATACCAAATTTATCAAAATCCGACACCATTTGCCCCTCCAAATCCCCAAAATTCACTCTCAAATTCTCAAGCCCTAATCTCCCAAATTTCACCTCAAAAACTTGCCAACTAGGTGTAAAATTAGTGGGGAAATGCCTTTATGGATGATAAATAGGCACAAGGGACTTACATCAGTAACCACTTCGAAATCCCTCTCAAAAAACCCCCAATATCCGAGCTTAAGAATGATGAAAATGATGAAAAATCTCGAAGTCCCGTTATATATGTTCTGCCCAGGCTTTTCGCACCTGCGACTTTATATTCGCATCTGCGGTCAAAACTCCGCTTTGTCGGAAAGTCACCTAAGCTACTGCCTCCGCTTTTACAATTAGAATGCCACCTCTGCGCACATCGCAGGTGCGGAAACCACATCGCACCTGCGGACCACACTCGCACCTGCGCCTCACTGCCCACTTCTGTGACCATCACAAGTGCGGGAATGCCTTCGCACCTGCGAACTCTGCCCATCTCATCCTTGGTCACATCTGCGATCCTTGCCACGCTTCTGCGGGCTCGCACCTACGGTGCCCACTCCGCTGGTGTGGTTACACCAGTAGCAGCATCACTTCAGCGGCATTCCTCAACTCAAAATGAAGTCGTTAACCACCCGAAATCACCCCGAGGCCCTCGGGACCTCAACCAAACATACTAACAACTCCCAAAACATCATACGAACTTAGTCGAATCCTCAAATTACCTCAAACAATATCAAAAACACGAATTACACACGGATTCAAGCCTAATGAACTTCGAAACCTCCAAATTCTACAAACGACATAAAAACCTATCAAACCACGTCCGATTGACCTCAAATTTTGCACACAACTCATAAATGACACCACGAACCTAGTCCAACTTCTAGAAATCCAATCTGATCCCATATCAAAAAGTCCACTCCCGGTCAATCTTTCCAAAGTTCCAACTTTCGGCATTTCAAGCCTAATTCCACTACGGACCTCCAAAACACAATCAGGACGCGCTCCTAAGTTCAAAATCATCTAACGGATCTAACAGAACCATCAAAATTCAAATCCGAGGTCGTTCACACACAAGCCAACATCCAGACAACTTTTTCCAACTTAAGCTTTCAAATAAGAGACTAAGTGTCTCATTTCATTCGGAAATCACTTCGGACCTGAACCAACTAAGAAGATAAGTCATAATGTAGCTAAGTAACACAAAAGAAGTAGAAAATAGGGGAACGAGGCTATAACTCTCGAAATGACCGGCCGGGTCGTTACATGAAGTATCCGAGCAAAGTACTAATAAGGTGATCGAGAATAAAACATTCAAGACTATGTCGATTGTACACATACTGGAGCATCCAGTCACTCATTATGCCGGAGCATCTAGTCACTTAAACTCCAAGATTTGTTTTCTTATTTAGTCATCAATCAAGCATTCGAGTATGCATAGTTGAGAATAAATCATCAACGCTAGTCATATGTATGTAAGTGTAAATTATCAAGTTTTATGTCAATTTCTTTCCACGAAAAGAAAGGAAATGGCTCATTCCACAAAATAAAAAGCTTTTTTTATGAGGTACAAAAAGAAATTCCTCTTTATTTGATTTGTTACGAAATCGACCATAGTCAATTCCCTTTTTATTTTGGAGTATTGACTACACCCCAATTCTGAGCTTCATGTTACTCTTTCCAAGTGACATGTCAGGTCCCGAGCATCCTAATTGGATTGGCTAGGATGACAGTTTCTCCTTCCGAGTCTGTAAAATCAGATGCTCCGGTATAATGAGTGACTAGATGCTCCAAGATGTGTACAATCGACACAGTCTTGAATGTTTTATTCTCGATCACCTTATTAGTACTTTGCTCGGATACTTCATCGGTGGATCAATTGAAAATTCAACATTAAGTTGTATCCAACTTAATATAAATTATATCCATATTTAAGTTGTATCCAATTATATTAAGTTGTTGCTAAAACTTAAATATTAATATAGCACTACATCTTATAGAACTATACACTTTGTTTTTAAATGTGTTATAGTAAGATTTAATTGAATATTATTTATTTAAAAGCTATTTATATAAATTGACAAAAACCGACCGACTTCGGTCGATATTTTCATAAAATTAATATTTTATCAATTTTAAAATTAAATTTCCGATCAAATTCGGTTAAAAAATTTAATTAAAACTGTCACGACCCAACCCCGGTCGTGATGGTGCCCAACACATTGCTAGGCAAGCCTGACCAATTAAATAACCTTAACCATTTTACTCAGTTCATGAATTAATTAACACAGATAATTACTAAGTCAGCATATCAGAAGTCTGAAATAAGAGTTAAATGTGCGGAAATTCAAATAGCAATACTACTACATAGCCCAAAAGATCCGATGTCACAAGTCTGAGCCTCTAATACATAAGTACCAACCTAATACATAGCAATCTAGTAAATGCGGAGGAAACAAGAAGATAAAAGGGAGAGATCAGGACCGCGGACGCCAATGCAGCTACCTTGATGCTCCCGGATATGCGCTGCCTAATTGAAAATCCTCAACAGCCTCAGATGCACCTGGATCTGCACGCAAGGTGCAGGGAGTAATGTTAGTACTCCGACCCAGTGAGTAATAAACATAAATAAAGGCTAAGAATGAGAAATCCTGGATAAACACATTGTAATCTATAATACAACAGCTTAAACCTAATAGTATGAAATAAATAAACCAATGAAGTAGAAACATGGCAAATCTACAACGGATAAGCAAAATAGATGATAACTAAATAAAGTAATGCAGCACAAAATACGGTACTCTCTAGTACCCGCTGCGGCGTGCAGCCCGATCCATTTATTTATCGTCGACGGCGCTCACTGGGGGTGTGCAGACTCCGGAAGGGGCCCCTTACGGCCCAAGTGCAATTTCAAGCCATCTCGTGGCATCAGCTAGGCCCTCGGCCTGGTATCAATATCAATATAATACTGCTGCGGCGCGCAGCCCGATCCATACTCAGTCCAGAAATCACATAAGCCCCTCGGGCCATAGTAAAATAGTAGTTCTCAGCTCAAAACATCATTAGAAATTTCATTTAAGTTTCAAATCTGAGTAAAAGTGGCTGAGTTTGTAAAAAAGTATTAAACAATAGGACTGAGTTCAAGTAATATGTCAAAATAGTGAGAAAACGGTGATAGCAATCCCCGAAGGGTTCAAATAATTGGCATGAAGCCCAAATATGACAATTAGTCAAATAAAATAATGATACCAAACAAGCTTCAACCAATTACGTGGTAAAAACATCACTCGGGACGGACCAAGTCCAAATCCCCAATAGTAAACGACCCCGCGCTCATCATCAAGCGCGTGTCTCACCTCAATATAGCACTACGATGTGCAAATCCGGGATTTCAAACCCTCAGGACATCATTTACATTCATTACTCACCTCAAGCCGGCCAAAACTCTAGCTCGCTATGCCCTTGCCTCTCAAATCGGCCTCCTCGCGCGTCGAATCTGACCAAAACCAGAGCGAATACGTCACAATATGATAAAGGAACAATACCCAATCGAAAACAATCAAAAAATATCAAAAATCCCGAAAGTAGCAAAACCCGAGCCCCGGGCCCACTTCTCGAAACTCAGAAATTTTCACATCTACGGGTTCCTTATCTCGCCACGAGTCTATAAATATCAAAAACTCCCAAATACGAGCTCAAATGCTCCCTCAAATCCCAATTTAAAATTCAAAAACCCAAGCCCTAGTTCTTCCCTTTTTAGTTAAATTCTCATGAATCCCAAAGTTAATTTCACAATATAATCGTGTTTTAGTTCATAGAACTTACCTGCAATTAATCCTCTTTGAATCCCTCTTCAATTTCTTCCAAATAGCTCTCAAGGTGCTCAAAAATGGTTGAAAATGACTTAGGTTCGCGGAACAAAATGTTTATTACTTCTGCCCAGTTCCAGACGTTTCCTCTATGCGATAGCGGCCCCAGGTTCGCGATCGCGATGCACAAATTTCCCAGGTCTCAAAATTGGCCTATGCGAACGCGGCCAAATGAATGCGATCGCGAAGCTTTAGCTTCCCTTCTTACGCGATCGCGGCTCCACTGATGCGAACGCGAAGAGCAAAAACTCAGGCACCCAAAATCCTTCTATGCGATCGCGAGGGTCCTCCCGCGATTGCGAAGACCAAAATCCTGCTGCACTGACTGCTGCATTTTCTGCAACTTCCTAAGTCCAAAACTTCCCGTTTAGCCATCCGAAATCACCCCGAGGCCCCCGGGACCTCAACCAAAAGCACCAACTCATCCTAAAACATCACCCAAATTTGTTCCAATCATCAAAACACCTCAAACAACACTAAAACCATTAATTTGCATCGAATTCAAGCCTAAGTTCGTATGAAACTTCCGAAACACGCATTCGATCAAAAACCCAATCAAATCACCTCCAATTAACCTAAAATTTTGCACACACATCCCAAGTCACCTAACGAAGCTACTGCAACTCTCGAAATTCCATTCCGACCCTCGGATCAAAATCTCACCTATCAACCGGAAATCGCCAAAATACTAACTTCGCCAATTCAAACCTAATTCTATACCGGACCTCCAAAACCACATCCGATCACACTCCTAAGCCACAAATCGCCCCCCGAAGCTAACCGAACCATACGAAATCATATCCGAAACCTCTAACACATAAGTCAACATCCGGTTGACTTTTCCAACTCAAGCCTTCTTAAAAGAGACTAAGTGTCTCATTTCCTACCAAAATAAATCCAAACCAACTCGATTACACAAGACACTGATAATGAAGCTTTAGAAGCAGAAAATGGGGGAAACGGAGCGGTAACTCATGAGATGACGGGTCGGGTCGTCACATCCTCCCCAACTTAAACAAACGCTAGTCCTCGAGCGAGTCAAGAAACATACCTGATGCCTCAAATAGGTGAGGATATCTGCTCCGCATCTCCCGCTCGGTCTCCCAGGTAGCATCCTCCACGGGCCGACCTCTCCACTGCACCTTCACTGAACCTAAATCCTTCGACCTCAACTTTCGAACCTGTCAACACAAAATAGCCACTGGCTCCATATCAAAGGTCAAATCATCATCCAACTGAACCGTGCTGAAGTCCAACACATGAGACGGGTCCCCAACATACTTCCCGAGCATAGAAACATGGAATACCGGATGCACACTCGACAAGCTGGGTGGCAAAGCAAGCATATAAGCCACCTCCCCAATCCTCCTAAGTACCTCAAAAGGCCCAATAAACCGCGGACTCAACTTCCCTTTCTTTCCAAATCTCATAACACCCTTCATGGGCGAAACCTTCAGCAAGACCTTGTCACCAACCATGAAAGACACATCTCGAACCTTCCGGTCTGCATAACTCTTCTGACGCGACTGCGCTGTACGTAGTCTCTCCTGAATCAGCTTCACCTTCTCTACGACATACTGAACCAAATCTGTCCCCAATAGTCTAGCCTCGCCGGGCTTGAACCAACCAATTGGAGATATACATCGTCTCCCATACAAGGCTTCATATGGTGCCATCTGAATGCTGGACTGATAGCTGTTGTTGTAGGCAAACTCTGCAAGTGGCAAAAACTCATCCCATGAACCTCCAAAATCAATGACACAAGCATGCAACATGTCCTCCAATATCTGAATGGTACGCTCGGACTGTCCGTCCGTCTGAGGATGAAACGCTGTGCTCAACTCCACCTGAGTACCAACTCTCTCTGCACGGCTCTCCAAAACTGCGAAGTAAACTGAGTACCCCTATTTGAGATGATAGAAACCGGAACACCATGCAACCGAACAATCTCCCGGATATAAATTCCTGCCAGCCGCTCTGAAGAATAGGTAGTACACACAGGAATGAAGTGCGCGGACTTGGTCAGCCAATCAACAATCACCCAAATAGCATCAAATTTCTTCAAAGTCCGAGAAAGTCCAACAACAAAGTCCATAGTAATCCTCTCCCTCTTCCACTCGGGAATATCCATCTGCTGAAGCAAGCCACCAGGTCTCTGAAGCTAATATTTCACCTGTTGACAATTGAGACACCGAGCCACAAATCCCACAATATCTTTCTTCATTGTTCTCCACCAGTAGTGCTGCCTCAAATCCTGATACATCTTCGCGGCACCCGGATGAATAGAATACCGTGAGCTATGGGCCTCCTCCAGAATCAACTCTCTAAGCCCATCGACATTGGGCACACAGATCTGGCCCTACAACCTCACACACCATCATCATCAATGGTCACATCTCTGGCATCACCATGCTGAACTCTGTCCTTAAGGATGTGCAAGTGCGGATCATCATATTGGCGCTCTCTGATGCGATCGTTCAAGGAAGACCGAGAAACCACACTAGCCAACACTCGACTGGGCTCCAAAATATCTAGTCTCACAAACCGATTGGCTAAAGCCTAAACATCAACTGCAAATGGCCTCTCCTCAACTGGAATGTATGCCAAGGTCCCCATACTCACCGACTTTCGGCTCAAAGCATCGGCCACTACATTGGCCTTCCCCGGGTGATACAGAATAGTAATGTCATAATCCTTAAGCAACTCTAACCATCTACGCTTCCTCAAATTTAGATCCTTTTGCTTGAACAAATGCTGAAGACTGCGATGCTCAGTGAATACCTCACAGGATACGCCATACAAGTAATGCCTCCAAATCTTCAATGCATGAACTATAGCAGCAATCTCCAAATCATGAACGGGGTAGTTCTGCTCATGGGGCTTCAACTGACGAGAAGCATAAGCAATAACTCTACCCTCCTACATCAAAACAGAACCTATCCCAACTCTGGACGCATCGCAATATACCGTATAAGAACCTGAAGCTGATGGAAACACCAGTACTGGAGCTGTGGTCAAAGCCATCTTGAGCTTCTGAAAGCTCTCCTCGCACTCGTCCGACCATGAAAATGAGACACCCTTCTGAGTCAACTTGGTCAAGGGCGATGCAATAGAGGAAAAACCCTGAACAAACCGGCGATAGTAGCCTGCCAACCCAAGGAAACTACGAATCTCTGTGGCTGATGACGGTCTAGGCCAACTCTGCACCGCCTCTATCTTCTTTGGATCAACCTGAATCCCCTCGTTGGACACCACGTGTCCCAAGAAAGCCACTGAACTGAGCCAGAACTCGCACTTGGAGAACTTTGCATAAAGTTTCTCCTCCCCCAATCTCTGTATTACTACTCGCAAATGCTCCGGGTGCTCCTCCTGACTACGTGAGTACACCAGAATATCATCAATGTAAACAATAACGAACGAATCCAGATAAGGCCGAAATACACTGTTCATCAAATGCATGAATGCTGCTAGGGCATTGGTCAGCCCGAAAGACATGACAAATTGGTATGAGAGCCTAGGTTACTAGGTCTTGCAAGTCAGGAGCTGGTTTAGTAGAGTCTCGCGGATCGGTACAGAGACGTCTGTATTTATCCTCGAGAGGCTGCAAATCCATTAGGAAAAACTTCACATTCTTGAAATTCTTGTCGTGCGACTTTGTTGAACTGAGGATTAAACTTTTATTATTCTATTCTCTCACAGATGGTGAGGACACGAGCTACCGGATGAGGTGGACGACCACCAGTACTACCGACTGAGGCCACTAGAGGCCGTGGACGCGTGCGTGGTCGTGGCAGAGGCAGAGTAGCGAGGGCAGCACCTGTTGATCCACCAGCTGCCCCAGCTCCGGATCAGGCTCCAACAGCACCAGTTCAGGCACCAGCTGCGCCCATCGTGATTCCGAGTCTTTAGGAGACCTTGGCTCAGATCTTGACAGTTTGCACTGGCCTAACTCAGGCAGTTTCAGCCACCACAGCAGCAGCTACTTCGCAGGCCGGGGGAGGCAATCAGACCCCTGCTGCTCGCACACCTCAGCAGGTAGTGCAGGGACTACAGACGCCAGAGGCACCTCCAGCTCAGCAGGTTGCACCAGTGCAAGAGTTCAGGGTTCCAGTTATGCCGGAGGATGAGCAATGTCGTCTTGAGAGGTTTGGTAGACTCCAAACTCCGACATTCAGTGGTGCTGAGGGCGAGGATGCCCAGGGTTTTCTTTACAGGTGTCAGCGGATGCTCCGTACGGTAGGGATTCTTGATGCTAGTGGTGTGGCATTTACCACCTTTCAGTTTATTGGGGTTGCTCTTACTTGGTGGGAAGACTTTGAGAGGCGTAGGCCTGCCGGTGCAGCACCTTGATCGCGGTCGTCTCAACACTACACAATGGTAGGAAGAGTGGGTAGCAATAACTAATACCCGAATAGTGGATCGGGGTCGAATTTCCACAGGGAGCTTGGAATGGAGTTGTATTGCCTGTTTAGCTTAGAATTGCGTTTGTACTTCTAATTGCACTCCTAACATTTTTGGGGGTTTTTATATTTAAAACTACTATTGTAATCTAAGGATTAAAGCTAAATTATGCTAAGGAAATATTGCTAAGTTGTGCTTAATATAGGAAAAAGGCACTAGGGTCGTGACACTACCTAGGTGGCTAGCTAACGGGTAGAAGCTACTAAGGGGATATTGATAAATCTGGGTTTATTGCTATAGTCGTTGCACAATTGCACTCATTCTCACACCTCTCGATAGAGAGAATGATTTTACCCAATTGACTCTCTCGAGACCAATTAGGTAGGCCAATTAGACCGGGCAACTAGGGCTCAAGTAGGGTAGTTACTCTTTCGAGGTTTAACCCGTTAATTGGGACTACCATTCTCATAGGGCCATCCCAATTCCTTGTTGGGTTAACATCATATGACTCTCTTTCTCAAGAAGAGTTAGACCCACTAAGCTTGAATTCATGTTTGCAACAACAAATTCTAGATTGAAACACAAAATCAACCCAAATTACAAATACCCAATCTCAATCTCACCCTAGAATGCAACACCCATTAACTACCCACACTAGGGTTGAGCCACAACCCTAGCTAATGGGTTTAGCTAGACATAATTAAAGAAGAAACAGTAGAAGTAGATGATGAAAAAACATAACGATTGATTACTAATTAAAAACTATGATATTGAAGAGGAAAATTGCTGAAATAGGCTACACAATAGTTCTCACGAGCGCAACCCCTGTTCAGAATCTAAAACTTCCCTAAAAATGGTAATAAGATCTATTTATACCCAGCTGGAAAATCTGGATAAAAATACCCCTGCGGGGTCAGCGCGGACCGCGCAAAAAGGTAGCGCGGCCGCGTAGGCTCTTTGAACTCTAACATCTCATCTTCTGAAGTTGGGGGGCCGCAGACCGCGCAGAAATATAGCGCGGCCGCGACGGAGGATCGGCGTGGACCGCGTAGGAATGGGGCGCGGCCTCATAGCTTGACTTGGCCAAAATTCCATGTCTCTGAATCTCCTTCACGCGGACCGCACTGATATATAGCGCGACCGAGTGAGACTTATGCCTTCTCTGAACTTCCCTTGCGCGGACCGCACAGAAATGGAGCGCGGCCGCGTGGCTTGCACCTCAAATTACCCCTCTAAATCTCCTAGCACGGCCGCGTGGCAAATCAGTGCGGTCCGCGCTAGGTCTTCCTGTTCCTCAACTTCACTTGTTCTTGACACTTGGCAAGTTTCACTCCGTTTTGAGCCGATCTTTGACATTTGTCACCTTCTTGCTCAAACCTGCAATCAAGCACAACATGTAAGCCTTTTGGGACTGTCACACTTCCCTTTTTTACACCCGTGAGGGCATAAAGGAGTTTTTCCAATTAAAGGACAGTCGGAACGGGATTTATTATCAAGATTTCAGAGTCGCCACTTGGGAGATTAATGGTTTCCCAAGTCTCCGGTTGAATCCCGAACCGAGGAAATTATTGACTCTGTTAACAGTCCGCGAACCAGAAATCCGGATAAGGAATTCTGTTAACCCGGGAGAAGGTGTTAGGCATTCCCGGGTTCCGTGGTTCTAGCACGGTCGCTCAACTGTTGTATTTGATTTTATCTGATTTCAAAACATGTTTTAATCTATGTGCTTTTTAACCGATTTTATTATTATTATTTTAAAGAGAATTGCAACGTCGTGAAAACATGTCTCCAGTCGCGTCACATAAATGCACCCGCGATTTTTGACACATTTTGACTTCGTTGAGATTTGGATTTGGGTCACATAAATGCGCACCCGAGTTTAGGAAGGTAATGTTATCAAAATACGCGCTTAAAGAGGCTAACGCGTTATTATCTTTGGGGAAGGCCGTGAAATTCGCTAAACGGCCCATCCCGAAGTCTAGGTATTTTAACACAAACACTTATCGAGGGCCTTTGTCTAGCGAGGCTCGTCTCGTTTATTATTTGAAGTCTAGTCCTAAAGTAAACTATGATATTCTACTTAATTTGTCTATAATAAAAGAAGAAGCCTTAATTAATCGGTGTAAACTAGCATTGAAAGGTATTATAACATGATATCAAAACTTTAATAGTCGTCATAGGATCTTCAGCAGATTGGGCTTCATAACAGCCTAAAAGGAGGAGACTCAATTGACCTCACAAGGGACAGGTTGCCTGAGGTTGGGCCCTAAACAGGTTCAGGCCCAAGTCTTATTCACCTCAAAAGTGGTCACGTTTGAGACCCTTAAATGCCTAGATTCCATACTGACTTTTATTTGTGATTTTGGCTGTCAACGAGCCTGATTATTGGTGAAACACACAGGCACTCATAGGCTTAGGCCCAGGTCCCCACGAGTACATAAATCTGACTGGACTTGGGCCGTTCACTAAAATAATGAGGCCCAAACGACTTGCAAATAGACTGATTTGTTAAACCAAAGAGATCCACAATTCCATTAGACTAAATGCTTATTGAAGTTACTACAAGTTAATACAAGTGTGTTCAGCAATTTACAATCAGGACAGCATACAGAAGTTACTACAAGTCTACAGCTAGGTAACCATGAGTCAAAACAGTCCGAAATGGTCCAAATTACTACTTACACAGTCCAATTTTAGTTCCACTATGCATACAGGAGTAACAATATGCCACTAACCAAATCACAAAAGTTTATCTAAAACATACAGAATTGTTAAAATTACAAGGCAATATCTGAATTTTGGGCTTCAATTTCATTTCATGTTTTCAACAGGAGATGCTACATCAAACCAGTCTCGAAGTGTACCTGGAATTAGAAAGGAATAGGAAATGAGAGAAGTCAGCAGCAATAGCAGGACTCAACAGCAATTCAGGAACAATTTCAGAAATCCAGCAATGGACCAATCAACGCAGCAACATCAAGAGCAATTTCGAATCAAAATAACTTCTCAAACACCCAGGAACATTTCAGCAATCAAAAACCCACTAAACTGACCCAAAACTGACTTGTTTGAACTCAAACTCCATCGAAATCAAACCAGGAATGATTCTGAACCTCAGCTATCAGAATTTGAGCTAAGAAATGCAGATCAACCACTAAACTTGAAATCAACCTAAGAAATGAATGGAACTGTACGTTTTTTTTGAATTTTCTGTAGCTTTTGTATATATTTTTTTTTGAGACTTCAAAATTTCAGATCTAGAATTTGAATCTGGGAATTCAAATTTGGATTCCGGAAACTATAGCCTAGTTTGTGGGGGAATTGTGAGGTTAAAAACCTTTTATTCAAGGCACTAGAGGCTGCCTTTTATAGGCAAAGATGAGAGCAGCCCCCAATTTTCTATTTTCCTCTTAGTCCCTATTTTATTTTCAGCTTAGTCCTCTCTTTACTGACTTGTTTCTCAAGTTAACACACTAAAATTACTGAACCTTACACTAAAGCCCTACTTTGGAAGGTCCTAGAAGATTCTAGTTCCAACTACCATGTGCTAACCAATCCTAAATATCTAAACTACCCTTGAATTCAACCTGAAATTACTGCCTAGCTTAACTAAGCCTCAGCCCCTTTTTATCCCTGAAATTGTTAACCATGCTAACTATTCTAACCCTTCTAACTGACCATGGTTAATTCACTACCAAACTAAGAGTTAATCAGCTATATCCAAACAACTAGACTAACTGAAATGACTATACTAAACTAAAAATGTTAACGAAATGAACACAATGATACTAAACTAACAGATTTAACCATGAATGACAATTAAGCTAGCAATATTAGAAATAGAATTTAATCATCCCTTATAATAAATCAAAAAATTGAAGTGATATCTACTGAATTAAAAGCTAATAATCACAAAAACAACAATTACACTAAAACCTAAACTTAAACTGAACTAAACTAAGATGGATTAACTCGAGTGATTGACTATTGTGACCCGGGACGAACCCAAATAAGCACAGAAGAATGGCAATCAAATAACACTATACTTAAATTGATTAAAATAATTAATTAATTAAAAAGAACACTAAGAACGCCTAAAGAAAACTTACCGGCCAACCATTGTTGTTTGAATCCTCCAGGATTCTTGACACGTAACATCCCTAATCGTGTGTTTTCAAAAGAAAACACGTGATTAGGGAAATTACGGTCCAAAATCCCCAAGATTTCTGAGTTAGGGTTCTGCCGGAATTGGGATTTAGAATTTGTAATGTTCCGGCAGATTCGAGGGTTTCTAGGTATGAATTGATGATGAGGGAGGGCTGAGGAGCATATAGTATGAATTTGGGCCGGTTTGGGTGAGTTTGTGACTTGGCCGGAAGAGTTTGGATCTGATATTCGAGGCGATTGGATGGGATTCGAGACAAACTAAGATGGGGGTTGGAAAGAGGAGAGAACGATGGTTCTAGGGTGTAATTTTGGTGGCCATCGGAGCATCGCCACCGGCGGCGGCGATTTCCGGCCGGCGGCGCTAGGGCGGAGGACGGCGGAGATGGGAGGAAGACGGCGGGGCAACGCCGGCGTTACAGGGAGTACGAGGAAGATGGGTTGTGTTTTGGTTTTTTTGTATGATTTTCGGACAATTTTATTTAGATTGAAGGATCAACCGTGGCCATTGGATTAGATGGGATGAACGGTCGTGATTAAACGACGTCAAAACGACGTCGTTTTGAGTATGGGG
>NC_031995.1:111641108-111700436 GCF_001879085.1 Nicotiana attenuata | reverse complement strand
GGGCACTTGAGCAATATGCGCACCTTTGAGAAGGATCAAACTTCTTTGGGAGAGGGTTCGGCATTTTTATTTGAATCGGCTTCAACATGTCCAATGTCCTTAGCCTCTGGAACAGACTGGCGTATGATTCCCCTAACGGAGTGAAGGCTCTCTTCTTTTGTAACCTCTCATTCTTAAATGCTGGATTGGGCCGAAAACCTTAGCCGGGGTATTTTTGGGAAGCTCGCGGGGGTAGATGGGCATTTTGAGGAGCTGGGTACGTGATGTGCGACTTTGGGATTTCTGTGGAGAGAAGTAGCATCGAAGAAGGTCATCTAATGCACAAGGATAACCACAGGGACGATGTCGAGGCCGGAAGTGTTGATCAGGAAAACTTATCGGATCGTCTTTTCTGTTCCTCTTTCTTCCAACCAAGCTTACTGGTACGTTCTGACTGGCTTCCGAACGACTCACGATTTTGCCTGACTTGATTCCTTCTTCCACTAGCTCCCCCATTTTTAACACATCATTGAAAGGCTTACCCAAGGCCGGGATCAAATGACTGTAGTAGGTGGGTCCCTGGGCCTGTAGAAAAAGCTTAACCATTTCTTCTTCGCTGATCGGGGGACTGACTCGAGCAACCTGCTCCCTCCATCTGAGCCCAAACTCATTAAAGCTTTCCTCCGGCCTCTTTTCCATCTTAGATAGCAAGGTGCGGTCTGGGGTAACACTTGATTTGCATTGAAAGTATCGGACAAAGTCTTGAGCCATGTCACCCAATGTAAGCCACCCATCGATATTTTGACGACCATGCCAATCCAAAGCTGCCCCAGTTAGGCTTTTACTGAAATATGCCATCATCACGTCATCTTTCTCTCCAACAATCCTCATTTCGTTGCAATAGATCCTCAGGCGGGCTACCGTATCTCCACGCCCATCGTACAAGTTAAAGTTTGGTACTTTGAATCCTGCGGGCAGGCGGGTGTCATGTGGCACAATCGGTACTTTGCAAGTCATGCTACCCTGGCCTTCCACTCTTCGCTTGTCCCTTAAGGACAGTTCTGTGCTTGTCAATTTCCTGGGTACCTCTTCTCGCCCTGTTCTTCCCGTAACCCTTTCATTTTTACCCTGAATCTGCTCATCCTGGGAGCTCTTCTTGTATGGATCAAGGACCTTGTGGGCAACCTTTGAAGGGTGAAATCGGGCATTACGTGCGTTGGGTGGATGTTCATTGTCTGGGGTAACGGATATGACAGGAGGGCAATATTGGGGAGAAGTGATTGAAGGATGAGCGATGGAGCTACTAGGGTAGTTGGGGCGAGCGTGATAAGCGGGTGTATCTGGAAAATATGGAGGACCATCCGGCATTGTGTTGGGAGTTTGGGTAGCGTCTGGGAAAATTGGTGGTGGCGGGGGTGGGGCCTTTCCAGTCATCCAGGCTTGATACATGTTTGTCATGTGTTGTTTCAGCATCCGCACCTCTTCAACCAACCCATTATCCCGTTCCACCAACTGTTGTCGAACATCGGTATTAAGCAACTCAGTTCTGTTGTTCTCTGCCATTGCCTTTTGCCTTTGTGTTGCAGGGAAAAGTTACTTTTAAAACCACAAACCAACCACCTGTCTGAAATGATATGGCAAAATGAAACCATCACGTTAGCGTTAGGGCATTTAACACATTGGTAACAGCTTTTGATCGGGCGCATGCGTCATCCCGGCTTTTCCTTATTTCCAATTGCAAACTTTTCTTCCTTTGTTTTTCTTCTTTTTCCTTCTTTTTTCTTTACTCTTGCCTTTGTCCTATCTCGTTCCTATTTCCTTCCTTTCTTGAGTTTTGTTTTCCGCTCTTTTCTTTTCTTTTTGCCTTTTGTGGTTTTTCCTCTCTTTTCTCGTTTTTTTTTCTTTTGGTTATGGTCGAATCCTATGGAGATTGCCTACGTATCACGACCCCGCGTGAATCAGACCGAGCGTAGTTCTTGCAGAATATTGTAAAGTAGAAGCGAAATATTTTTTGGGATTTTCAATTTTATTGATAGAAAATACGTCTATTACAAAGACTCAAAACTGACAGATTAAACAACTAACAGACTCTAATGCAGAAAAGAACTACAGGCTCCATCATCCCTATTCTACTTTAAACGAAAATACAGACTTAATCAACTGACTGACTTTTACAGACTCCAGTAGAAAAGGAAATACAGACTCAGAAGACAATCATGAATACATTCAAGCTCCTGGCGCCCGCGGGACATCATTCGGTCTCGCCGCGGGCCTATATGCAAGTTCCCCTTATTTTGAATCGTGCTCATCCTGCACATTTATTAAGGTGATTTAATCACTTATTTTGACCTAAAAGGAAAGAAAAAAAAATGACACTATTTTTGTTCAAATTTCCAATTTTAAAACAAACGCCGGTTTTGCAGTTACGGCCTTTCAGCACTTCGGGGAGAAGATTTTAAGGCTGTGTCTGTTAACCGTTGAACTGACTCAGGGTGGTTGTTCTTGCAAAAACAGCCTTCCGGCGCCCTTTTGGGGACATTCGGCTTAGCTTAAACAAGAATAGCGGCACCCGACTTATTCAAGACGAAATTAAAAAATTTGGCATTCTTGGCTATTTTTGAAAAGGGGAGGTTGGACCCGATGAGGGTTGCCTACGTATCTCACATCCGGTGAGAATCAAACCTGCATAGTTCGGGCAAATAAATCTAACTATTTTGAAAACAAGACTCTTTTTTTGTTTTTGTTGGCAAATACACTATTTCTGAAAGCAAGATTTTTTTTATATATTTTCTTTTTCAGTGGCAAATAAAATAAACTAATATGAAAATAAAACTCTTTTTGTTTTTCTTTTCCATTGGCAAGCTAAAAAGAACTTTTCTTCTTTTTCATTTTCTCAAAAATTCGGCAGCATTTCGGCACTACTTGGACATTGGTTTTTTCTAATATAGGAAATTACTCTCTACGCTGCTATTTTCTCTTTTAGTTTTTCCACTTTTTCCCAAATATTCAAAGCCGGTCAGCATGCGGGTCCCAAACAGATAAATGCACAAATAGGATGCAGCAGGATGGTCCATTATTCCGAGTACACCTGTCCTAGAAAGACCCAACCCCTGTGTTGAGTCCCCTAAGTCATATGCACGTGATGCAAATAGGCGTTCCTACTAGGGATCCGGCATGAAGTCAAGTTCTTCTAGATTCAAAACCTGGGTATGTGTTCTAGACTGTGTACCCGAGCGGACAACTCGAATCGAGGAGGGGGCTACGTACCGGGAACCAAAAGGCCATCCGGCTTAGTAACTTGTCCGGCCTCTTTCTTATTTCAGGGTATCGACACTAACAGAATAGGGAGTCTCAACCAGTAAGCACATCCCCGGAGGTGAGAAGAGAACGGTTTCGGCACAGTTTATATACAGTTCAGATAATATCAAAGCGGTAAAAAGCAACATTTTGCACATTTAGCATGAAACATGTAGAAAAATCAGATAAAGCCAAATACAACAATATATCTAAGCTCGAATTCTGAACCCTGAACCAGAGATTCTGGGTTCGCTCCCCAGCAGAGTCGCCAGAGCTGTCACACCTCCTTTTTTCCTACACCCCGGAAGGAGGGTGTAAAGGAGTTTTTCCAATTAAAGGACAATCGGAACGGGATTTATTATTAATATTCAGAGTCGCCACTTGGGAGATTAATGGTGTCCCAAGTCACCGGTTGAATCCGGATCCGAAGAAATTATGACTCTGTTAACAGTCCGCGAACCAGAAATCCGAGTAAGGAATTCTGTTAACCCGGGAGAAGGTGTTAGGCATTCCCGGGTTCCGTGGTTCTAGCACGGTCGCTCAACTGTTGTATTTGATTTTATCTGATTTCAAGACATGTTTTAATCTATGTGCTTTTTAACCGTTTTTATTATTATTATTTTAAAGAGAATTGCAACGTCGTGAAAACATGTCTCGAACCGCGTCACATAAATGCACCCGCGATTTCTGACACATTTTGACTTCGTTGAGATTTGGATTTGGGTCACATAAATGCGCACCCGAGTTTAGGAAGGTAATGTTATTAAAATACGCGCTTAAAGAGGCTAACGTGTTATTATCTTTGGAGAAGGCCGTGAAATTCGCTAAACGGCCCATCCCGAAGTCTAGGTATCTTAACACCAACACTTCTCGAGGCCTTTGTCTAGCGAGGCTCGTCTCGTTTATTATTTGAAGTCTAGTCCTAAAGTAAACTATGATTTTCTACTTAATTTGTCTCTAATAAAAGAAGAAGCCTTAATTAATCGGTGTAAACTAGTATTGAAAGGTATTATAACATGATATTAAATCAAGCAAAACTTTAATAGTCGTCATGGGATCTTCAGCAGATTGGGCTTCATAACAGCCTAAAAGGAGGAGACTCAATTGACCTCCCAAGGGACAGGTTGCCTGAGGTTGGGCCCTAAACAGGTTCAGGCCCGAGTCTTATTCACCTCAAAAGTGGTCACGTTTGAGACCCTTAAATGCCTAGATTCCTTACTGACTTTTTATTTGTGATTTTGGCTGTCAACGAGCCTGATTATTGGTGAAACACACAGGCACTCATAGGCTTAGGCCCAGGTCCCCACGAGTACATAAATCTGATTGGACTTGGGCCGTTCACTAAAATATTGAGGCCCAAACGACTTGCAAATAGACTGATTTGTTAAACCAAAGAGATCCACAATTCAATTAGACTAACTGCTTATTGAAGTTACTACAAGTTAATATAATTGTGTTCAGCAATTTACAATCAGGACAGCATACAGAAGTTACTACAAGTCTACAGCTAGGTAACCATGAGTCAAAACAGTCCGAAATGGTCCAAATTACTACTTACACAGTCCAGTTTTAGTTCCACTATGCATACAGGAGTAACAATATGCCACTAACTAAATCACAAAAGTTTATCTAAAACATACAGAATTGTTAAAATTACAAGGCAATATCTGAATTTTGGGCTTCAATTTCATTTCATGTTTTCAACAGGAGATGCTACATCAAACCAGTCTCGAGGTGTACCTGGAATTAGTAAGGAATAGGAAATGAGAGAAGTCAGCAGCAATAGCGAGACTCAACAGCAATTCAGGAACAATTTCAGAAATCCAGCAATGGATCAATCAACGCAGCAACATCAAGAGCAATTTCGAATCAAAATAACTTCTCAAACACCCAGGAACATTTCAGCAATCAAAAACCCACTAAACTGACCCAAAACTGACTTGTTTGAACTCAAAACTCAATCGAAATCAAACCAGGAATGATTCTGAACCTCAGCTATCAGAATTTGAGCTAAGAAATGCAAATCAACCACTAAACTTGAAATCAACCTAAGAAATGAATGGAACTGTACGTTTTTTTTTTGAATTTTCTGTAGCTTCTGTATATTATTTTTTTTTTTTTTTTTGGGATGGAAAAGAGACTTCAAAATTTCAGATCTAGAATTTGAATCTAGTAATTCAAATTTGGATTCTGGAAACTATAGCCTAGTTTTTTTGGGGAAATTGTGAGGTTAAAAAAAAACCTCTCTTCAAGGCACTAGAGGCTGCCTTTCATAGGCAAAGATGAGGGCAGCCCCCAATTTTCTATTTTCCTCTTAGTCCCTATTTTATTTTCAGCTTAGTCCTCTCTTTACTGACTTGTTTCTCAAGTTAACACACTAAAATTACTGAACCTTACACTAAAGCCCTATATTGGAAGGTCCTAGAAGATTCTAGTTCCAACTACCATGTGCTAACCAATCCTAAATATCTAAACTACCCTTGAATTCAACCTGAAATTACTGCCTAGCTTAACTAAGCCTCAGCCCCCTTTTTATCCCTGAAATTGTTAACCATGCTAACTATTCTAACCCTTCTAACTGACCATGGTTAATTAACTACCAAATTAAGAGTTAATCAACTATATCCAAACAACTAGACTATCTGAAATGATTATACTAAACTAAAAATATTAACGGAAATGAACACAATTATACTAAACTAACAGATTTAACCATGAATGACAATTAAGCTAGCAATATTAGAAACAGAATTTAATCATCCCTTATACTAAATCAGAAAATTGAAGTGATATCTACTGAATTAAAAGCTAATAATCACAAAAACAATAATTAAACTAAAACCTAAACTTAAACTGAACTAAACTAAGATGGATTAACTCGAGTGATTGACTATTGTGACCCGGGACGAACCCAAATAGCACAGAAGAATGGCAATCAAATAAAACTATACTTAAATTGATTAAAATAATTAATTAATTAAAAAGAACACTAAGAACGCCTAAGGAAAACTTACCGGTCAACCATTGTTGTTTGAATCCTCCAGGATTCTTGACACGTAGCATCCCTAATCGTGTGTTTTCAAAAGAAAACACGTGATTAGGGAAATTACGGTCCAAAATCCCCAAGATTTCTGAGTTAGGGTTCTGCCGGAATTGGGATTTAGAATTTGTAATGTTCCAGCAGATTCGAGGGTTTCTAGGTATGAATTGATGATGAGGGAGGGCTGAGGAGCATATAGTATGAATTTGGGCCGGTTTGGGTGAGTTTGTGACTTGGCCGGAAGAGTTTAGATCTAATATTCGAGGCGATTGAATGGGATTCGAGACAAACTAAGATGGGGGTTGGAAAGAGGAGAGAACGGTGGTTCTAGGGTGTAATTTTGGTGGCCATCGGAGCATCGCCGCCGGCGGCGACGATTTCCGGCCGGCGGCGCTAGGGCGGAGGACGGCGGAGATGGGAGGAGGACGGCGGGGCAACGCCGGCGTTACAGGGAGTACGAGGAAGATGGGTTGTGTTTTGGTTTTTTTGTATGATTTTCGGACAATTTTATTTAGATTGAAGGATCAATTGTGGCCATTGGATTAGATGGGATGAACGGTCGTGATTAAACGACGTCAAAACGACGTCGTTTTGAGTATGGGGGCAATTGGACCGGGCAGGGCGTTTGGGCCAGTGGTCTGGTCCGGTTTTGAGGGGTTTTGGGGGTCGGCTGAACCACTTTTGGCCCAATTTGGGCATTTTTAGTTGANCTGTATTTTAATAAAATTACTAAAATAAAACTAAAAACAATTGACTCTAATAATTATATTTCCTAATTAATTCCTAAAGAGAAATGCAAACTAATACCGAAAAATGCAAAATGGACCCTTTTTGTTATTTTCTTAACATTTTGTTCTAAAACAAATTAATACTAAAATATGAAATTAAATCCTAAATGCAAAAGTGCATATTTTTGTATTTTCATATGAATTAAAATGCACAAATAAAAATGCAACAATTACCAAAAAATGCCACAAAATTCACAAAAAATTATAACATACTAGACAAATTATTTTGTTTGAAATTTTGGGAATTATTGCTTAGGGCAAAAATCACGTGCTCACACTCCCATTAACTACTCTTTCCGTTTCATTTTATGTGTATTTATTTGATTTGTATGAAGTTTAAAAAAGAAACAATAATAGTTAAAATCGATAATCTTAAATGTTGCATAACATTTATGTTGCCATAAAATTATACCATCAAAGATAAAAAATAAAAAATAAATTATTTTTAAATATAAAAAGATGCCATTTTTTTACAAGCTAAAGAGGGAATAGAGTAACATAAAATAAAACAGAAGGAATGTATATATAGCACTTTTGGTCCCTCACTTATTGTTAAATTCTAATTTTGGTCCTTGTAAAATTTGACTCAACACATTTAAAATTTAATTAATTAAACTATGTGCGTTTGTCCCTTTACATTAAAAATATGTTATATTTGGACTATTTATAAAGTTATATTACCCTAAATATGGCTTAACAATACCAAATTAGCAAAACACATAGACAATGAAATATTGAAACAGGTAATAATTATGTTAAACTTGTATATATTTACAAGAAATTAAAGGGATAAAAAATGCACATTTCAATTAATTGAAGTTTAAATACACTTAGAGAAAAGTGCTATTAATATCACAAGGACTAATAATCAATAAGTGAGGGAGCAAATGTGGTAATAAACCAATACTATTTGAACGGTATTTTAAATAATCTGTTCTCGCCGCAAAAGTAGAAAATTGCACAAGTCAGCGCTGGCACGATCCCAGGAGTCTTGGGGAAAACTCAAAATTTGCCGTACAAGAAATGATTGGTGACAATTTCTAGGCATTTGGCTGTTGTATTCTCTCTCTCTACGATCAGAAATTACAGAGAAAGTGGAAGTACTGTAGGGTTTAATTTGTAGGCCCTATAATTTATGTTGTTAATTGACGGAGTAGATGAGGAACATCTCTTTGTAGATCTTAACAAAGAAATGACAATCCAAAACTTTGACCATTTCTCTTGTAGAAGCCAATGCCAATGGTACCCGTTGTGTTTGGGAAATTATGACATAGGTCGAGTTTCTAGTCCAAGAAAACATTGAGGATAGTTGACAAGTGTTGACCCTCCTTTCCTTCTGTCAAAGACTTATGAATAGACAATATATTACCTTAAAGACAAAAAACAAGTTAGCACAACTTGGTACTATAAGAACCCCACTATCCTCGCTGTTTATGTTTATATCTATTCTAACTTCTAGGCCAGTTTGACCAATATTATGGTAACTGGTAAAGGAAGACTTAAATTTTGGGGCGAGTGATGTGGATGTGTTTAAGCCCACATGTTTCCTTGTCTTAATACTAAGTTGTTTGAGGCCAAGTTTAGCTGTCAGACCAGTTGGTTTGATCCTTCAAAATTTAATACGGCTGTGAACTTTCCCTTTTTCTTCTTCTTCCTTTTTTCCTTCAAAAAATCTAGGGAGGAATTTGGTGTGAATAGGAGAAGATGAAGGAAGAAGAAGATCTTAATTCTGATGTGAAATAAAGTTGTTGAATTTAAACCTATGTATCGTAACATAGATATGTAATCACTAAATTACAACTCTTAACTTTAAATTTGAACGTTTTTATTTGAATGATATGCTAATGACTAATGCCTTCTATCATTTGACATAAACTCTTCAGTGTAACCTAAACAAAATTACTCCGTTGTACGTGCATGCTAATACTTTCTTTCTGGGGCTCCTTTTGTAAATATCTGCAACACATACCATGTTTTTATCACACTTAGGAAGTTATTGAGACTTTCTTCTACACTCACGAAATTCAATATACATTTTTCAATCATAGATTACAATTATTAGGATTTCTCATCTCTTAATTACGTTCAAGGATAATTAGGAAATATGATCCGGTCATTATATATGACAAATGTGTACATTTTTCTCAATTGATGCAATTTCGATGATGGTGCAAGAAGAGTACATTTTTCTCAAATGCGTGCTTTGACAATTTTATTTAATTTTAAAATATCATCTGCTTTGAAAATTGACTTAACACCTCTAGTCCTTCTAGACAGCACACAACGTAACGATCAACTCTTTCTTAACGACGCCATTTCTTAACTGTCAAAGTGTAACTATTTCAACGTTAACAAAAACTAAAAAGATTATTTGCCGTACAAAACTTTCAAATCCTACACCCTCTATAAATACGTACCCACATATTATCTTCAGTAATCAAATAAACAGCCCCTCCTTCCTTAAAGCCATTTTCCCGTCAAAAAGACAGAAGCTATTGCTTAGTTGCTAGCAATAAGAAGAAGAAGAAGAAGGCTTAGAAATGTCAAAAGCAGCAAAGAATATGAGAGTTCCAGTGAAGATAGTTGTAATCAACACACAATATATAGAGACGGATGCCAGCAGCTTCAAATCAGTAGTTCAGAGACTAACCGGCAAGAATTCCAATGTAGAGCTGGAGGCAACAGCCGCTCCACCGCCAGCCGCAGCAGCTTCCTACGGCGGTTGGAATTATCAAAATGGTGGAACGTTAATGGCAGAGACTGAGTCCAATATTGCGTGTAAACCAAGTCCAAATTTAGGGCGGGGGATGTCATTCAATGATTTTGACAAGTTGTTTAAAGAGTTGCCTCCTCTGGACGACCTTCTTCGCCTTTATGCAGATGAATTTCGTTCTAATTATTAGCCCACGCATGACTTATTCATACATGCTATTATATTGCTTCTTTATTCTAATTTGTTGTACTAAAACGTTTCTACTACCATTATTTAATTCATTCATTCTTTATTATCCCTCTCTAGTTCTGCTGAGCCCCCAATTTTTTATGCTCTGGTCAAGTGAGAGTAAATTTTATGTATGGTTATCTAATTTTTAATTTCATTACACAAAAGTTACTATTCTTTCTTTTGTCACACAAAAGTCATTTAACTTTGCACCAGTTATCACAAAAATCATTTTGGCCGGATTTAACAAAATTCCCGCCTGAAAAGTGACGTGGCAATCTTAATTAGTGTTTTATACTCCCTCCGTTTTAATTTATGTGAAACTATTTCCTTTTTAGTCCGTGCCAAAAGAATGACTCATTTCCTTATTTGGATCAATTTACCTTTATGGAATGATTTATACCCTCACAAAATATATGTGCCTCATTTTACACCACAAGTTCAAAAGTCTTCTCTCTTTTCTTAAACTCTGTTATTAAAACGGAGGGAGTATTGATTAAGCAAGTTAAATATAGTATTAACTCATGCCTTGACCCATAAAATACTTGACCCAGTTGCCCGAATGGAGCTCATTTTTCTCCATACTCTACACCTGTCGTGATTTACCTATGCCTTGACCCATTTTAAGTGCAACTTAAGAAAATTTTCAGTTCATTCAATGAAACTATTTAAAATGCAAAAATGGGATTTATCGATAAATCGATAACAAATAATCGATTCGATTTATCGATAAACCGATTCGAATGCACACCCCTATTGACATTCGATTGGCCATTTGGTGCCAACTTTGTCATACATTTATAACCCAATTAATTGTGCAAAGATATTGATAGGGATTTGTCGTATCTTGGAAGTTGTAACGAAATCACTCTACTCGTTGTCTAGATTTTGGATTGAATATTCATATTTTTCCACATGATTTAGAGCCAAAAATTTTATAATGGTAAAAAGTGGACTCACCACTTGGGCAAATCAACTGATGACACATGGTGGACGATGCCAAATTACGTTAGGAAAACAACCGATGGATCGATAAGTCGTCTAAAAAAAATGAATTCGAGATCAATTGATACAGGATAGTTGGTATAGAGATCAATAAGGAGTCAATACTAGGAGTACGTTTGGACATAAGAAAGTTTTCTCTTTATTATCAAAAATAGCATTTGTTCATAAAATTTTCAATTTTGACTTGAAGATGCATTTTGGAAACTCCAACAAGCTGTTTTTCAAAATTTTCACTCAAATCACTCAAAAAACTTCAAAAATAACCCAAAATTATATTCATGTCCAAACACAACTCTAAATTTCAAAAATTATTTTCACTTGAAATTTTTTTTCACCATTTTTTGGAATTTTACAATTATTATGTCCAAACGCTCACTAGAAGATTCTCTGTGAAGTCTCACATGTACGGATAAATAAGAAGTATTAGTCAATACCTGTTACTTCCAAACTACCCCCTAGACGTAATTGGCACCCAGCACACACCACCCGCCAGGTGAACCATACTTTTATACCTTAGCCAGTAATTTGCAGCATTTAATTAATTAAATGAGTATTTAATTAATCTGATAATTAATTGCCAATAATTAATATCTCAAAATATTAAATCAAAATCCTAGCCCAAATCCCACACTAGAACTTGGAGCATCTAAGAGAATTACTGAAGACATCGTATGAATAAATGATAAACACTCTTTTGGCAGCCTCCACGAACAATGCGGTGGCTCACCTCTGTAACTTAATCAACTATAGCGAACTCGTCAACTACTAGCTCCGTCTTCACCAATTGTATCTACATAGACATGCAGGTAAGGAGTAAGTTATACGTAAATATAACCCAATAAGATCCTCGACCCGCCACTTTGAATACCTCTAGAACAAGTGTTTGAAAATACAAACACACAACGAGCACATAAGTAATATGCACATAAATGCTTTTACAATATAATTACTCTATAAGGTCCAAACAATTATTCAATAACAACACGATATATCTCAGCATAATTTACACCGAGGATTTATTATAAATGGCAGTGCAGGAAACTAACCAAACACCCCAATGAGTTCACGGCAACATACACAATGCCTCAAATCTACCACGGCGGCATACACAATGCCTCAAATATATTACCGCAGCGAAGAAATAGTTTCTAATGCCCCAATGCCATAACACGAGGCCACGCTAACGACAAGTTTCCCAACCTTGCAACTTCTAAAATACCAATCAAACAACCTCCAATGGCCTCAATCTATACCAAATATTGGTTAACAGTGTCAATTATGCTAATCAACTCTAATTTCAATCTCCTTAACTTCCGGGTTTAGAGTTAAATCTTAATATTTTACACCTTACTAAAAATATATAGCCCAATATCTCAGTCTAAATCAATACTCAATATCAGTTTCTCTTAATTAGTACTTACGTCCATTGATAATAACCACATAATAATCGTCATAATATTTTTATACTTAAAAGAATAAAGATTCGAATTGTGGCTTTCCACTTAAAGTGAAATTATGTTTCCAGATGCCGTAGATACAAATCTTTAGAAATTTCAATCTTTACTCTAATCTACATGCCACTCATCATGTCCATATCGTTATTTGTTATCATTACTTTGCTTTCAATAATTAATTATTTATTTACCCTAACTTCAAAGTGCATGCTAAAATTAACTTTCATACCTGGAAGTCTGGATCCTTTTGAAATTGTAAGACCTTTCACGTGAGGCTCTATTGCGCCGTCAATATCCCTAATCTCTTCAAATCAATTTTGTTCTTTTATGTTCAATAACCAAGAAATAATTTACCTTATTATTTTATTCTCAATTTGTAATATGACATAGACTCACTAGCTACTAATTTAATATACTATATTATTCCATATATAATAAATTTTCTTCATGATCAAGGATGATCTAGTGTCCATATTCTGTTTTCCTTAATTGTTAGTTGCTGTATTTTCTACTGTTAGTTGTTCCGATTTTGGTGGAAATAAATCTGGTGGTAGAACAAGTCTTCAGCAACCAAAAAGCTAGGTAACAGACTTTTAAAAAGCTCCTAATTTTTAGCAACAGTTCTGGTGATTTTTAGGAACAGAATCAGACCCCAAGTAGGCTATAAAAAGATCTGTGTAGCTGCTTGAAAAACACAAAGAGAGAGAGAGAAGAGAGAGATGTGTTTTGCTATATAATTCCTCTCAATTTCAACAATAAAAGAAGGTCTTTCAGTTTGAGTTTCATTGTCTTTTCTCTTCTTCTTTCCCTAATGTTTTGATTACACTATAGAATTGTTGCATTCATTGAACACTCCTCACTTAAGCAGCAGATCATATTTTGGTATAAGAGCAAATAGATCCTGCATGTGGATGGTGCAAACGAAGTCTGGGTACAAAGCAACATGTGAACAACTTTCTGAATTGCACATACATCGACGTTCAATGCAACAACCAGTCCGTGCAATGGCCAGCGACGACGAGGCTCCATCTTCTTATCTGCCTGAGAAAGTTGCAAAGCTTACATCTGATATGGTTGTTGTACTTAATTGGATAAAAATCAAGCAGCCATGCCTCCAAGAGAAGGAGAGAATGTCAATTCCACTTCCAGGGAAGTGGTCGACACCAAGAGAAGACGAGAACTTGGCGACGTTGATGATGGAGATGCTAGCAGTGATGGTACAAACATAGCCACCTGTATTGACAGATATTCGGCCATTTTTCGACCAGGGGGTCAACCCCATCACGACCACTTTGTAATAGATGGTCAACGCCGCTGACTCTTGATTTATGACAGTTGTCCTTAAAACAAACGAGGGGACGTCTCCACAACAAAAGGAGGGGCCCATTCGTGACCAGATGGAAAAGCCTGAGGCTATAAATACCAAGGGAGAGAACCTCCCAAGGGGGGCTTCTTCTTCGACACAACTCTGAATACTCCAAAAAGAAAAAGATATACTCCATAAGTGGAGCCAAAAACAAGATCAATGTAAGATCCTGAACCTCTTAAAAGAGAGGCAGATCAAGTCACCTTGATGAATAAAATCCTGTTTATATTGTTCCATAATTGATTATTTCAATGTCTCAAGTTGGTCTTCTAATCCAGTAAGTGGAGCCAGAAACAAGATCAATGTAAGATCCTGAACCTCTTCAAGGAGAGGCAGGTCAAGTCACCTAGATGAATAAAATCCCATTGATATTGTTCCATAATTGATTATTTCAATGTCTCAAGCTGGTCTTCTAATCCAGTGATTAATTATGATTAGCTATGATTTACCCTTTGAATTATTTCGATTGATTTGCTTGGAAAGTATTCGATAATTTTCAGTCAAACAATTTGGCGCCGTCTGTGGGGATTTCCTAGTGAAATCACATAGTTTCTCCCTGGAATCGAAGCTAAAGGAACGTCAAAAAAAAAGAGAAGAAAGCAATCCAACTCAGACAGATAAGAGGAAGCACATCGAGCACGTAATACTCGAATGCATCAAAGGAAACTGAGATCCGAAAACAACCACACAAGAGGAAGAAGCCCCTCTCCCTCAGAACAAAAGTACGAGGCATTTCCTTCACCCCTAACGCGGTGTCAGGCCGGAAACCGACACAGGGCTGTCTCGAGCCAGGAGCGAGACTCAGGCCACGTGCCTTCGCCGTCAGAATATATCAGGTTCGACCTCAGTCGAACCGGGACTCAGGCCAAGTGCCTTCGCCATCAAAATATATCAGGTTCGACCTCAGTCGAACCGGGACTCAGGCTAAGTGCCTTCGCCATCAGAATATATCAGGTTCGACCTCAGTCGAACCGGGACTCAGGCCACGTGCCTTCGCCATCAGAATATATCAGGTTCGACCTCAGTCGAACCGGGACTCAGGCCACGTGCCTTCACCATCAAAATATATCAGGTTCGACCTCAGTCGAACCGGGACTCAAGCCAAGTGCCTTCGCCATCAGAATATATCAGGTTCGACCTCAGTCGAAGCGGGACTCAAGCCAAGTGCCTTCGCCATCAAAATATATCATGTTCGACCTCAGTCGAACCGGGACTCAGGCCACGTGCCTTCGCCATCAAAATATATCAGGTTCGACCTCAGTCGAACCGGGACTCAGGCCAAGTGCCTTCGCCATCAAAATATATCAGGTTCGACCTCAGTCGAACCGGGACTCAGGCCAAGTGCCTTCGCCATCAAAATATATCAGGTTCGACCTCAGTCGAACCGGGACTCAGGCCAAGTGCCTTCGCCATCAAAGTATATCAAGTTCGACCTAAGTCGAACCGGGACTCAGGCCACGTGCCTTCGCCATCAAAATATATCAGGTTCAACCTCAGTCGAACCGGGACTCAGGCCAAGTGCCTTCGCCATCAAAACATATCAGGTTCAACCTCAGTCGAACTGGGACTCTGGCTAAGTGCCTTCGCCATCAAAATATATATCAGGTTTGACCTCAGTCGAACCGGGGCTCAGGCCAAGCTCCTTCGCCATCAAAATATATCGGGTTCGACATTAGCCAAGCTAGGGCTCAGGCCAAGTGCCTTCGCTTTCAAATTTATTAGGGTCAACCTCAGCCGCACTAGGGCTGGGGCGAAGAAAAACCAATTGCCGTCATTACAAGGTGACCGCTCCTCCCCGTTCATGTCAAGCCAAAAAGCCGTCATTATCAATCCAAACTGACATGACGACCTCGGTCGAATTCAAGGGCTGATCGTCCCTCCAAACATATCCGTAAAAGAAAAAGAGAGAAACAGAAGATAGAGTAAAACGCGAGACAAACGATGGAAAAAAGAGTACAATTGTCTACAGAGTTAAGAACGCGGGTACTCCCCGCTTACATCCGGCCCTGGCCGGTCGAGACAAGAAAGAAAAATACAGAAAAAACAACAAAGAAACAACCGAGCGCCGACCGACGAACGGGGTATAAAAAAAAACAACAAGCAACGATAAATCTTTACTTCACTCGGCGCTACCACCGCCGTCACCGTTGCCACCACTCGCGTCATTATCATCCTCGGGCGTCGCCACATCATAACCACAGCCGGCACGAGCTTCACGAGCCTTCTGGCGTGCCACCTCGAAGACGGTCTTGGTCACAATACCTGCCTCCAATAAGTTCTTGTAAACGTCGCGTTGAGCTTCGGCGTAAACCCAAAGTTCGTGAGCCTGGTGGGAAACGACAATATGCGACGAACCAGCTTGACTCTGCAGTCGCCGGTTCTCCTCCTCCAAGGCCACAATACGGTCCAACATAACTTGGGCCTCCTGCTCAAGAACACCAATCCGCTCCTCGAGCCCCGCCTCTTTAAGGGCCGCTGTCTCCCTCTCCGACTCAAGCCGAGACTCGTGCATGCGGATCGCCTCCTCCAACGCCCCAGCCCTCGATGAGGCACCCCTTTCCAAAAATTTCAAGGCAGCAACCTCGCCTTCCAACGCCGCCAGTTTCTCACTCCATTCCGCAGCCGCCTGCGCTGCTTTGACCCGGTTCTGTTCCGCCTCTAACTCCATCTCCCTTAACCTGCTGCACACACTTGGCTGCAATTTCTTTCCCCGCCTCAAGCTCCTCGTCCTTCCGACGAATCTGCTCTTCAAGAGCACGTTTACTGCCAAGCGCCTACAACAGCTGCTGGTCCCGCCTCGTCAACTCCTCGCCCAAAGCCTGATTACAGGGCTCGCTCCGTAAACGCTCGTGCAGCCCTCGACATCGATCACGATAACGGCGGTATTTCCCCAGCATCTACAGGAAGATCCTCGAGCGAACCTTGGCTCTGCGGATGTTCTCCACCTCCAACAGGTAAGTCTGCAGAACAAAGGAAAGGCAAAGTTAAGGCAAAAGCTAAAACGGGAGGGGAAGAAAAAAATATATATAGGAACGTACTATGTACCCTCAGGCCCATCACGGCCACTTCGTCCATCACTTCAATATCCGAAACGCTCCTCAAAGACGCATTCTCGGCTTTCGAACATAACAACTCAAACTGCGACACCAAGCTAGTTCCTTCAGTTAGTAAGTTCAAATCCGAGGGAACCTCAATAAAACGGGCCGGCCCCCCTGCGCGCACTGTAGAATTGGTAATACCCTCCTCGAACATGCGAACGTCGTCGGGGTCCAAATCGGACTCAGATTCATACTCGCCCTCCACCACGTCCTGCCCCCTCTCCGCCACCGTTGGGGTAGAGCAACTCGCCGTGGCCAACACTGTCACACCTCCTTTTTCGCTTACTACACCCCGTGAAGGGTATAATAAAGGAATTTTTCCACCTAAAGGACAATCGGAACGGGATTTATTATTAAGATTTCAGAGTCGCCACTTGGAAGATTAATGGTGTCCCAAGTCACCGGTTGAATCCCGAACCGAGGAAATTATGACTCTGTTAACAGTCCGCGATCCAGAAATCCGGATAAGGAATTCTGTTAATCCGGGAGAAGGTGTTAGGCATTCCCGGGTTCCGTGGTTCTAGCACGGTCGCTCAACTGTCATATTTGGCTTATTTATTTGATTCTAGCACATGTTTTAACCTATGTGCTTTTTGACTTTGAACCGCTTTTATTTATTATTTTAAAGAGAATTGCAACGTTGTGAAAACGTGTCTCGTACCGCGTCACATAAATGCACCCGCGGTTTTTGATACATTTCGACTTCGTTGAGATTTGGATTTGGGTCACATAAATGTGCACCCGTATTTAGGAAGGTAAAATTATTAAAAAAAAAAAAAGCGCGCCTAAAGTGGCTAGCGTCTTATTAACTTTGCGGGAAGCCATGAAAATTCGCTAAATGGCATGTCCCGAGTTTCTAAATATTTTTTTATATAATCGTTTAATGAGGGCCCCGCAATTTATATGTTTTGATTTGGCGAGGCTCGTCTCATTTATTTTAAGGCCAACCTAAAAGCAACTACAATTTTTCTATTTATTATTTGTCTCTAAAAGGCCAATTAACTTACAATTATAAATTCGGGCCTCGAATTCAGGTTCGAATTCAAACAAAAGGGAAGACCCTTTTAGCTTGAACCCGCTACCTAATTCGAAACCCAATTTTTATATTCATGAATTAATTCCTTATATATGCTCAATACCATTTTTAAGGGTTTTTCTGATTCAAGGAAGATTTTGGGGCCTTAAAGACCGGTCCCAGGGTTTGAATGCTCAGCACCCTTTGGGCTTCAGCNACAGCCGTGCCGCCCTCCGAATCCGTCCGGGGGAGAATCCAAGTTGATCACCGATGGAGGAGCCGCCACAAATGCCATTCGCCGTTTCTGCGAAGGCCTATCCTCCTCCTCATTCGAAGGCGAGCTCGTCCGAGAACGAACAAGCCCGGATGGCCTCTCATCTTGTGGCATAACCCGCGGTGGAGACGCGGTCGCTGACGATTCAACCGACGCCGCCCTCGGTACTCGACGAGGCACAGGCGCAGCAGCTAGCCTAGCAAGTGCACCCGGCCGACGGAAAGCCAATTGTGGAGCTTTGGCACGACGTGGTCTCTCTAGGTACAATGAACAAACGAATCAATAGACGCAGTCAGAACAAAACGAAATAGAAAAGAGAAAGGACCGAAATTCCACCTGTCACGGGCCTGCGACCATGCCTCTCCCAGAAATCCGCCCAGGTGCGAATGCCCGCAGTACGAGGAAGCACTGCCTCGACCCAGTCTCGGATCCCCTCCAAAGGAGGAGGCGGCAACTTTTCAGCTACAAAAATGAAGGTAAATCAATAACCATAAGTACAAAGCATGAGGAAAGTCGAAATAGAGCGGATGCCCAGTCAGGAACGAGGTCTCACGTGCAAAAGTTCCAAACTTTCGGGAATCCGTTTGGGTCCGCCACCAGGTGTTCAGTCCGAATATAGAAAAAATTCTCAAAGGATTGACGAATGACCTCGTCGTCCAGCCCAACCATCAAGCCCTTCGATCCTCGTGGGCGTGCATGGATCATGGTGCCGCGAATTTTTTGGGGAGCGAAAAGACTGAGCACATGCCTCAAAGTGACCTCCCCTACCCGCTAGCTCCGCATATTTGATGATCATGAGGAGCAATTTGTAGAGACAAGGAGAAAGTTGGGTCGGGCACACCTCATAATAGCGGCAGAAGTCTACTATCAGCATCGGGAGCGGGAGTGTACACGCCACCTGGAAGGGATAAGCATAGAACGAGCAATACCCTCGAGGTCAATCTGTACCCTGTCCTCGGTCTTTGCAAGAGCGATCTCGGCATAATGTGGGTTACGCCATCGCTCCCGCATTTGAGCTATCCCCACTTCCCCCATTAAAGAAGCAATGTCCCCCTGTTCCACGCCGCCCGGTGCACTAAAATCCATCACTTGATCTCTTGGTTGAGGTAGAATTTCATCGACCGAAGGAATTTCCTCACCTCCCACCAACTCTAACCTTTCATCTGCCGGAGCGGGATTTTCGACTCCCGGAGAATTAGCCGAGCCATTGCCGCGAGAAGAAGTGCCTGCCATAATCGATTCACGAGCAAAAGAAAGAAGGACTTTGACAAGGGAGACGGAGAAATCAATGATGATAATGATTGGAAGAATAGGGAAAATGCGATTTGACAGAAGAAAAGGCTTCTCGAGATTTCTCTCAGAAGAACAATGAACATGTAAAAAAACAAAATGACACATCTTCTCCAGTTATAAATAACGGATTCTGCCTGCACGGGACCCAACGATCGCCATTAATACTTAACCGTGCACGAAGCGATTCGGTTTCATGAAAACGTGCGCCATTACGAACGACTGCGCGGGATGACGCTCCACTCGCCAACCAACAGTTCAATGCTGAAAACTCATTTTTAAGGGCCCTCCCCGATCACGCCGCTCTATCCGTCCGCCGAGGTCGACTCGAGCACGACCTCGACGAACGGAGGGACTAACTGTATTGGCAGATATTCGGCCATTTTTCGACCAGGGGTCAACCCCACCACGACCACTTTGTAGTAGATGGTCAAAGCCACTGACTCTTGACTTATGACAGCTGTCCTTAAAACAAACGAGGGGACATCTCCACAACAAAAGGAGGGGCCCATTCGTGACCAGATGAAAAAGCCTGAGGCTACAAATACCAAGGGAGAGAACCTCCCAAGGGGGGCTTCTTCTTCTACACAACTCTGAATACTCCAAAAATAGAAAGATATACTCCATAAGTGGAGCAAGAAACAAGATCAATGTAAGATCCTGAACCTCTTCAAGGAGAGGCAGGTCAAGTCACCTTGATGAATAAAATCCCGTTTATATTGCTCCATACTTGATTATTCCAATGTCTCAAGTTGGTCTTCTAATTCAGTGATTAATTATGATTAGCTATGATTTACCCTTTGAATTATTTCAATTGATTTGCTTGGAAAGTATTCGATAATTTTCAGTCAAACAGTAATTAAAAAATAGCCACAGTTTCAAGTAATCGAAATTTAGCCACTTTTCATTTAAAGACAAATCTGAACGAAAATACTGTTCAAAATCAATAAGAAGAACTAGAAGATTCCACCTCTGGAAAGCGCCTACACCTAATGGCTTAAGCCGATGTTCCTATTTCCTCGCTGACCCATCACGCAAAAAGTAAAATATTCCAGTATAATATACTGGACTTCTAGTATAATATACTGGAGTTCAATATAATATACTGCACTTCCAGTATAATATACTGGTCCAGCATAATATGTTGGAAGTTCATACACAAGTGCTCCAATCTCTATTATATTATGCTGGAACTTTCTGTGTGTTGGAGTTCCAGCATAATATGCTGGAAGTCTTTACACAGGTGCACCAATCTCCAGTATATTATGCTAGAACTTTCCGTGTTGCAGCAAAATAGTGACTATTTTTCAAGGACTTTGCAAATACTGACTATTTTTCAATGACTAATTTAAAAATTAACTAGTCCGTGCTATTTTTACCCATTTCCAAGGTCTGTATGATAAAATGGAAAGATAGCATCTTTGTTTTTGCCTTTAGACGCTATGAAAAAGATGTAATTATAAAATAGAACTTCATTTCTTTGAGTATAGTGTTCCAGATAAACGAATCTTGTTAAAATTTATAATCTTCATTTGTCAAGAGATTCGTACATTGTTTGCCTCTTTTCCATATGTGCTTACAATAGTCTCGTTTGCTTGCAATTGTATTTTAACTATTCAATAATAATTTGTGTAAAGAGATAATATATGTCTTTCTTGAATTAGTTTGGCAAGAGGTAAATAATTCATTTCCATCTACAACCTTGTATCATACCTATTTAATTTTACAATGTTTGAAGTTGTAGTTCTATAGTGAATCTTGATATATGTTTCATTTTACCGGAGTAACTTAAAAACGTCAGAACAATAAAATAATTCTTTCTTACTTAAAATGTTTTTATTGATCGAGTTAATGTTTCTCATTTTTCTTTTTTGGAAAAAAAAATGCTACTTTTTCAAGTCCATCCCCCGTGTATACAAGTTGTTAGTCCAGTCGTCATATCTATTTTTCCTTCTTGCAAAGGTAAAATATAAGTTGCAGAAATGGAGGGTAAGACTGTGTACAGTAGACCTTTGTAGTCTAGATCTTTCCGGTATTCCGCGCAAAGCGGGAGCTTAATGCATCGGGCCGTTTTTTTTTTTTCTTTTGCAAAAGTAAAATATAACAGAGAAACAGTTTCATTTTTCTTTTTCATGCATCTTATGTAAAAATTAGAACTAACTTGAAAGGAGTTATGTATACAATATTATAATTACAGGGGTGTGAATGTGATTAAACAGTGAGTCATGGGACGATAATTAAGAGTAGCGCAACAGTTAGAACGTGGGATGTGGGGGAATGGGGGACCCACAATGAGGATGGCAGATGTAGACATGAAAACAACGAATTATTCAACATGCACCTATGACTTTGAATACTATTCCACTTGGATATTTATCTCCATTATATTTTTAAATAAAATAATATCTTTTTAAAGATATGTAATGTTAAATTTATTCAGTATTTGATTGTGAATACTAGTTAAAATCAAGATAAGATTTATACCAAAATTACGAAATTATATATTTCATATAAAAGATGAAATTATCTATCCTCATTAGAATTTTAGATTATTTTGGGCCAAGCGACCCCTTACAATTTACTTTTGTGTTATAGTAGAACACACAAAGGATAAAATTCTATTTGAAAGAAATAAGGTTTTAATTATTAATGTCGAAGGAGTAAAAGTTAAACAATATTATAAAGGATTTAAAGTTAATCAATGTAGTTTTCCCGTTGTAGCTTAATTAGCAGACAAAAGAATGGAATTATGCTACTCCCTCAGTGTCATATTAATAGTCATGGTTACTAAAAATAGTTATCTTATTATGAAATATTATTTTGTAGTGGATGTCTATAACCCCTAAAGAAGTTACTCCCACTACTTTTCTCCATTAAGTAGATAACTCCCACTACTTCTCACCATTATAGTTGTAACTCCCACACCTCCATAACCTCCCCATGATCTCAATAGTTAATACCATGTTTATGATATCCCTTTGTATACATCAATATCATCCTATAAATAGAGGGTTGGACATCACATTGTACACACTTGATTACTTGAAAGAAATAGAATCTCTTCTCTCTTACTCCCTACATTCTTATCTATTTTCTTGTTTTATGTTATTACTTTTAGCTTAGTTTCTTAACACGTTATCAGCACGATGCATCCTCCTTATGTTATGATGCATGATGAAGTGTGATATGGCACTTGAAAGGAGGGTATCTCTCGTAACGATTCACAAAAGGTTTAGTTCCAGCAAGAAGACGGTATCCAAGGTGGGTATTAAGATTATGAATGACGAAATCCTGCAGATAGCACCTTGTTCAGTTATAGTAATTAAATTTTTCTTATCTAACTATTTTTTTTTCCATATAATAATATATGAGGTAAGTTTCCTTCACTTCATTTTTAACGCATAACTAGTATATGCTAATGGTCCAAGAATATTTAGACCGATTTAGAACCGTTATCATTATTCAATTACAATATTTTTTGTTGCACTACAAATTAAAGATGATAGTTTGCAATAAAAGGTAATTGCTACGACGGTAATTAAGTAAGATTTCTTCCTCTAACTTCTTTAACTTATATATTACCGTAATCCTACCTCCTCTATATGCATGCACAACTTCGAATACAGATAATTGTTAGTTTATACAAACTAATATTTATATTTCATAGTTGTGGTAAAATTAATTTATGTATTATTATAATATTTTTGTTATGTTAAATTTGAAAAAATTTGAGTATGTGATACTTGATTTGTTTTTCACCATCCCGATGAGGCTTGAATGAAAATTTATAAAACAATATGTAATCACAAAGTGGTATATTTTTAAATGCTCGAGGGTGAATATTAGTAAACTTTTGACTGAGGGTAAGACGGTGGGTTCAAGTCCCAACGCACCATAAGGGTAAGACATTGGGTTCGAGTCCTGGTGCACCATAATGATAAGAGTTGACTCTGAGTCCCAACTCATTATGGCCTAACATGTCTTTATATGGGTAAGGCATTGGGTTTGAGTCCCAATGCACCATATTTGATATAATGATGACTAAAGAAAAATAATGTATTTTTCATGAAAATGCATGAAGTTTGTCCCACTTGATTTGCTCCACTCTTGAAGTGAATGTGATAACGGTGCATAGTAAGTCTAAATGAAGACAAGTGGTTGACTAATGAACGTGGGCGTGCCAAAGACCAAAACAATAATAGTCATCGTTATGATAATTATAAAAAGGAGAACAATAAGGGTTCTCAAAATAAACCTTCAAAGGTGAAGAAAATGTGTATCAATTTGGTATGTAAATATAAGGCACGTTCATATGATTATAGTCCATTCGTTGAAAATATGACTTGTGATAAGCATTGTAAATGCAGGCTCATTCCTGAAAGTAAATGCTGAAATATATATATGATAAAAATTATGCATAAGAATGTGCTTATGCATGGTTGGATAAATACCACAACCACCTCTAAGGGAGGTATGAGAGAAATAAAGATAATGAATATTACAACATGGTTACATGAATATGTCATTGGTCGCTTACACGTGGTACGCCAAAAAATATTGGGACATGCCTTATAAAAGGTTACTAAAGGCAAAAGTAAAGCAATAAATGATTTTGCTTATGATGATTTTGACCATGACAATTATTATGATATGATTTTCTCCGTGAAGGAGACATTCACCATATGATTGGTGTGACAAAAGATCTTGTAGTACAAAATCAATTAAGAGCTCCAGAAGAGCTAATTTGTTACTACCCGGATGAATGAAATTGTTCATGACATTGATATTGTAGTAAGTCTCAAAAGAAACTTTTTGAGTTTCAAATGTATTAGCCAAAGTGGTTGGCATATTGAGACTATAAATGAAATGAAGATTGATTATCTTCATATTACTATAACATACCGGGTAAATATAAAAGGTTACCCGACTTTTCTTCTATTTGTACTACAGATGTATAAGCATGATATGAAATCACATGCCATAGTAAATTAAATGTTTACTGAAATAAATATCAGTTGGCATGACCGGTTGGCCATCCCGGTTTATTGATGCGAAAATTAATTGAGAATTCACATTGGCATATATTGAAGAAATATAAGATTCTTCAAGAATTCTCTTGTGCTGCTTATTCTCATGATATACCAGTTAAGGTCGGGATTGAATCCCTTGATTTCTGGAACGAATAGAAGGTGATATATATATGGGCTCAGTCACCTGGTATGTGGACCGTTTACTATTATATGATTTTAATAGATGCATCTATTGTATGGTCGCATGTGTGTTTTCAACTTGCAGTTTGGATTTTGCAAGATTGATTGCTCAAATTATTAGAGCAGAGTTCCAGAAAATAAATTTATCTTGATAATGGTGGTTTAAATCCAAGTTGGTTTAGTAGAGATTGTATGCCTCAAATTATAGCTAAACCATTGGTTATGAGAACAAAATTACAAAAAAAAAAATTGGTATGAGATGTATTATTTAACATAGAGCAGCACTTGTACGCATCTAGCCAATAAATTCTCCCCATCACAATTGGTTCAGGGTCAGGAACCAAATATTTCCATCTAGAAATATGGATGTGCTATATGATTTAATTGTGCTGCCACAATGCACAAAGATGGGTTCCCAAAGAAAGTTGGGAATTGTGTTGGTGATCCCAACATTAGGGGGAGAAAATGGGCAGCTGAAAAAGTAATACATGGAATGAATTATTATGAGTTCACCTAGATCCTCGTACAAGAAAATGTGAACTTGAAGTTCAAGTGATAATTCATTTGCAAAATATTTCCATGCGCATTTGCTGACCCAAACTAAATGTCATATTTCAGCTACTAATGCTCCAAATAGAATAAAGTCCATGATGGACATAGTCTATGGAACTCTTGAAGCGTAATAGACTAATCGGTTCCAAAGATAAAAATCCTTGAAGAAGGAGAGGAGCAAATGTTCAAGATGGTCATAATAAGGAGGCAAGTGCTTTATAAGAGCACCATGACATAACATTTTATAAGACCTCATGGGAGAGGCTCAGGTACCTGAAAATATTGAGATCTCGATAAGTTATGTCTTTATTGTGCTATGATGGGACCGATGTAAAATGATCGTCGACGATGTTGTTAATATAATGTAGCGCTCAATATTATTAATATTGACGAGGATCTTGAGCTCAAATCTGTCACGGAGTTTGGACAGATAAATGATTGGCCAAATGAAAAATAAGCAATAAAGATTGACTTCGTCTGGAAAAAATATGAAGTTGGACGGATAGTCCCAACAGCTGAAAGTATAAAGGCTATATGGAGATAATGAAATATGATTAGTATTATATTGTAAAAAAGAATCCTTGATATAGATTTGTTTATTCTAACAAAGATTGTCAAGGTTATGTTGGTTATACAAATGCAGGGCATGGTTTGTTGTTCAGATAATCTATTTGGTTGTGAGCGTAATGCCAAATTATGATATTCAACAAGATTTCAATTACATTGAAGATGATACTGCATGCATAGCTCAATGGAAAGAAGGACTATCGAAGGAGACATAATAAAACGTATTTCACTAAAGTTCTATTTCAGACATGGTTGGATGTTCAACAAATTTGTTCAAGTGATAATTTGGCAAACTTCTTCACAAGGCATTGCTAACCTCAACAATTGAGAAGTTGTTATACATGATTGGAATTTATCGTCTTTGAGATATCAAGTGATATTTTTGTCAGGGGGAGTATAGCATGCGCTGCACTCTTTTTCCCTTCGCACAGGTTTTGTCCCAATGGGTTTTCCTGGCAAGGTTTTTAACGAGGCAGCAGACAATGCGTATTACATGATATGTGTACTCTTTTTCCTTCACTAAGATTTTTTCCCACAGGGTTTTTTCTTAGTAAGGTTTTAACGAGGCACATTATCTATAGACATCCAAGGGGGAGTATTATGAAATATTATTTTATAGTGGATGTCTATAACCCCTAAAGAAGTTACTCCCACTACTTTTCTCCATTAAGTAGATAACTCCCACTACTTCTCACCATTATAGTTGTAACTCCCACACCACCATAACCTCCCCATGATCTTTCCCCATGATCTCAATAGTTAATACCATGTTTATGATATCCCTTTGTATACCTCAATGTCATCCTATAAATAGAGGGTTGGACATCATATTGTACACACTTGAATACTTGAAAGAAATAGAATCTTTTCTCTCTTACTCCCTACATTCTTATCTATTTTCTTGTTTTATGTTATTACTTTTAGCTTAAATTATTTGTCATTTTAGAAGTTCAAGACAAAATTGATTGTTTTATTCCTTTTTTACCCTTAGTAATAATTGTTCTTAAAGATATAGATAACACACAAATAGAATAAATATTCAATAAAAAGAGATTGTATCTTAGACATAAATAAGGGTAGAATAGTGTAACCCCTTTCCTAATTAGTACTCCCTCTGGTCCACAATAAGTGACCAATTTGTTTTCTTATTCTGGTCCAAAATAAGTGTCCATTTATATAACCAAGAAACAATTCAATTTGTTTTTCCAAAATTACCCTCATGTACGTATCCCTAAAAAGTCTTTTACTTCCTCATATTAACTATGCTGCAACGTTTAATTAAGGGTAGTTTAGTCATACTAATTACTTTTGTCTAGAATTTAGTATTTCCTTAATGGGTGTGCCAAAAGCAAATTAGTCACTTATTGTGGACCAGGGGGAGTATTTCTTAAGGGGCGTGTAAAAGAGAAATACGACACATAATGTGAGACAGAGGGAGTATAAAGATGGTTTAACTGAATGAGTCACCACCAAAGGATGTGGTGCAGTGGATGAGGCTGCTCCTCCCTTAACCAGAGATCTCGGGTTTGAGCCCTTGGTAGGGAAAAATCCTTGGTAGGGAGCGCTTCCCCCGAATGGGGCCCTACGCGGCGCGAATCCGGATATAGTCGGGCTCCAGTGCGGATACCGGACACCAATTGGGAAACCAAAAAAAACTAAATGAGTTAACATTGACATTAGTAAAAGAGAACCCTCTTTCTTTCCGGGAGGGGGAATTAGAAATGAAGTAAAGAAAAGATTGTGAAATTAAAAATGATTGCTTTCAAAAATTGAGAATTCAATTTCCCTATAGTCAATACCAAAGTGTGAATATCAAGAAATTAAGTTTCACGAATTAAAGATTACAAATATTGATTTTTCTGCGAAGGCAAAGGTAAGCTAAGAAACGATAAGCAAGAGCCATTGCTATCAAAACCCAAACTTCTTTTAAGCCACCTTTTAAATTGACTGTGTCAAATGATGGAGAACTCTGTAGGGTTCTGCATCCTCCTTTGCTTTCACAGTCATATAATTCATCTCCTGAGTATTGCACTTTCAACAGCAGCCTAAATCCATAGTACATGAATGATAAATACTTTAGCCACCTCATGAATTTTGGTATATGCTGCAAAACAATACACAAGTTCAGTTACTTAAATGTGACAGAAAAGATTATTTTTTGACTTCACTATTATAGCGAGTAACGTTCAATTACTTTAATGTGACAAGAAGATAGTTTTATGACTCCGTTGTTATAGCGGATAAGAATTCAGTGAACCTATATAAAATTAGTCTCATGCTTGTACTTCTATTATTGTTGGGCGTGGGAACAAGTCCCAGATTCGTAGATTGGGAGCCTACATATAAGGTGTAGGGACCTCTTAATGGTGTGAGGTCGAAACCGCGCTGGCTTGGTCAAAGCGGACAATATTTGGTGTTAAGACTATCTTTGGGCTGTTTTAGCCCAACAATTATCAAGTTATCCCATTTGTTGACAAGTTTGACAGATTCTTGAGCAGAATTTTTCTCAATCCTTTGCTAGCAATCATATAGTAATAGTGATTTACTGTTTGCAAAATCATTTACCAAAGGAGACATGTTTTATTTTCTGAGCTTCATTTGTTATTGACATATGATACAAGAAGTATCATCAATTTTAACTTGAGTAGGATTCACTTGGGCCAACATATCATTTTTGACAATGATTAAGAATGTAATACTACTATGCTGTAATTTGGATACCTGAACATAGTAACCTCCAGTGAGAAGAAACAACATCAATATCAGGGAGGCGACCATCCCCGCCCTTCTAATACTCATAACTGCAGCTCCAAAAAGCTCTCCAGCTCCCTATCATCAAATAACAAATCCATTCATCTTTCCCAAAAATGAGAGCTTTTTTTGGTTCGCGAATTTAAAATGATTGGATTTACCTGGCTGGTTATTGCAATTAATAGTGTTGCACCCAATGTTAAGAAAAAACATTGGACAGTTCTCTTGAATCCAGCCATGAAGTAGAGAATGCACATGAAACATGTCGGATATAAAACATGCGCTACCATGTCACACAATGTGCTGCAGACGTAGTAGACGCTTAATCTATACATGTCTGCTTTCCTTTCCTTCACCAAATAGATCTTCTCAAATGGGAAAACATATACTGCTCCAAAAATTGATGAAGAAGTCCAGAATATACAGATGTAGAACATTAAACCAATCTGCAATGCAGGTTAAATTAAAGTAAACTTTCTTGAAGATGCTATTATAACAAGGAGAAAAAAAAATTGAATAGTGGGATTTGCCTGATCACGAAGTTGAGCTTCAGTTGCAGTTGAGGATTTCCACCAAAGAAGGCCGAGCAATACTGCAACTCCAAGCGATTGAACTAACCGCAACTTGTCAAAATAATCTCTACATCTCTCCTTGTATGTTCGCTTTGACAGTATCCTGAATTGTTCCCACCAGGATATAGTCCAATCTTTCTTTACTTTAACGGCCATTTGAAGATGCTCTGGTGCCTTAGCGATTTGATGGTTCTCTTTTGGTTCCAACTGGATTTTGTACTTGTGTTGCAGATACTAATTATGGTCATAGACACAATTCTGTGAAAGTATGTCCAATAAAGAGCTTTCAAAGAAACTAAAGAAATGTAACATCAGAACAAGTACAAATTAGAATCTTACTCTAATTACAACCCTCTCTTGTTCAGATGTGCATTGAGGTGGATATAGATCATCAGGAATACTAATGTCGTTTACTTGCCCCGTTGCTAAATCCAGCAAGAACTCTGCTGGATTCATTGCAATTTCTGGAATGAAACCTAGAGACGAGAAGTACTCCATCGATTCCCTGGCCTTACCATAATAGACCGGATAACCTTCTGATATCAACAAGATTTTTTCAAACATGTGAAAAATCCTGCTTGAGGGCTGGTGAATTGTTGTTATGATTGTCTTTCCCATCTGACGAATAAAATAAGTTAGTATTTCGCCAACTTAATCATAATGCAGAGCCTAATGGTGCTTTCAAAAAATGCCACCTTTGGCTATAGCTAAAACAAGAAAAGAAACTAAATACAGGAGAGTATTGAAACAAAATGAAATGACTATATGAATATATTGCAACAAAAGAATCCATCTAAAAAGATGGAATTATGTAGCAAATTGTGAAAATATGGCTGAAGCCTTTACCTTAGCAAGCCCTTGAAGAATTTGAAGTAGTCTATTTGCGGAGGTAGAATCAAGGCCTGAAGTTGGTTCGTCGAGCAAGAGGAGAGAAGGATCAACAAGGATTTCATGACCTATGCTAGCTCTTTTTCTTTCTCCCCCAGAAACACCTTTAACGAGTCCTCCACCTATTCTCGTGTGACGACATCTATGATTTTGAAATTCATGAATGAACAGTTGCAACAATCATGTTAAGTTTCTTTTAGCAGAGGTGCAGTATGTATTGAAGTTCATGCAAAGGTAGCTCACATACCTTTCCAAGCCTAATTCCTTAATAATAACTTCTGCTCTTTCATACTTCTGACGTCGACTCATCTTACTTGGAAGTCTTAAGAATGCAGCAAAAACTAAGGTTTCTTCAACAGTCAATTGCGGAAAAAGCACATCATCTTGTGTCACGAAACCCACCCTAATATTAGCACATATCACAAACAGAAGTCAATACAAAATCATGTACATTGAAAGAAAAACTTGGACCTACTCCTGGTTTTAAGGCAACAGAATAAAAAGAGTCAAAAAGAAGTTATTGATGGATAGGTAACACCTTCTTTTAAGAGCCGGATTATATGGAATGTCATTGTAAGTGACGGTTCCTCTGACATTTTCGTGCAGTCTTCCGCCCAATATCTTTAACAAAGTTGTTTTTCCACTGCCAGAAGGCCCCATTAAGGCAAGAATTTGACCAGGACCAACGCTTCCTGTTATACCCTTGAGTATATGCTTGTAATTGTCATGCTCAAACTGGGAAGCAACCTTTGATACAACTGCCTTGACAGGATTGTTGGAGAAAGCTTGGTTAATCTTCACCTTGTACTCCACATTTGCAAACTGCATTTGTAACCACTCACATTACAGAAGCCAAAACTCTTAAACTTATATCATAAATATAGTGATGCCAAATGATGCCGTAAGGGCGAAGCCGCCCTTTGCTAAGGGTGGTCAATTGACCAACCTTCGTCGAAATATTATGAAAAATTACATTATGTATAAAAAAAAATATTGATTTTAGATGTATATAATATATATTGAATACCATTTGTCGGAGATTTTTTTAATTCAAGTCTGAATATTCTTGGAGAAATTTCTGGCTTCACCAGGCGGGAGCATAGCAGCTCGGGTGAAGCCTTGGTCCGCAGATCATGCCCTGCTCCGCCCTATTTAACATTTTTTCCTACTTACAACCTGCCCGACCCTCCATGCTCTGCCCCGTTTAACTTCTTTTTTTTTCCTACTTACAACCTGTCCCATTCTGCCCGCCTCGCTTAAGTTTCCCTTTGGCATTTTTATATATCTCTTAATGTAAACACAAAATAAAACAGATAGTGAAGAGAAATGTGTTGAATAAAATTCATATAGAAAACCTTCAGGAACTAAAATTGTATTTTTCGAAAGAAGGAATGCCCAGCTTAAAAGAACACAGAACTAGGGAATAAAAGAAAAACACTTAAGAAGCCCACAAATAATTGATAAAATTAATCTAAATGAAATAATATTTGGTTGGAGCAAAATGTACCTTGAGAAATATGGGAATGGGTTGATCATTATGAGTGATAGATGTATTATGGTCTACTTCTATATCAATTTCAGAACAACTTCTGTTTCTAAGATAAGCTTGAGACATGAACTCTATGTTATGGCCGAAACCATTGCTTCCAGCAATCTGCATGGAGCCAACAGTTGGCGGGGACAATGACAAATCCTCGATTTCATCTTGTGCTACTTGCTCCATTGTATCATGAAAATAGAAAAATTGAGAACTTTTTCAATGGTGTTGGACAAAGTTCATGGCTATTATATATGGTAGAGAAGCTGATCCAAACCAGAAATTTGCCTAAATCTTGAAACTTGTTGAAACACATGCTTTCTATTTGAAAACTAGAAAACTTGTTGGTGCTCTTGATGCATCGTGTGATCTTTGAGGTTATTTTCTAGTTATGGCACAGCCTTGTTGCTCTGCACTTGAATAAATTTATTTTTATACCTATGTATACCACATAAAATTTTCAAATAGTAACAAAATTAGACCTTTTAATCACACCTAAAAACTCTAGGAAATGAGTATCTCTAGAAAAATACAAAACATTTTACAATTAAGACAAATTACATAAAATTAATAGAAATAGGCAATATTGTCCGGAAAAATGGAGGATATCAATAAAATATTAAAGAGGAAAAATTATTAGAAGTATTTAAAATGAAAGAAAGCTTAAAAGGAACTATACTCCTCAGAGGGGAGCTAGCTTATAAGGTGCGGGTTCCACCGAACTCAGTCACTTTTGCTTAAACATGTATTTGTATTATAAAATTCATTAAATATATATAAATATTTAATTGCGAACCCAATAACTAAGGCAGTAAATATGGGTAATGCGGCAATTTCAGAACCCGTAAACTTCAAATCTTGGCTCCGCCTATGATACTCTTGGGAAATAACTTGAAAAAAAAATGACAAAGAGGAGATAGAAATGCTTAAATGCAGCGTATAGAGATAATGTATTATTCATTTATTCTAACTCAGGTAACTTTCAATTTATGTAATCACTAAATTGAAATGTCATAATATTTATATTAGCTATAAAAAATTTAAAATTTACAATCTTAAATATCTAATACTAAGCGTCAAATAATAATTGTAAAGTGAAGTTGTATTTAAATATAAAAATATGTCACTTTATTAAATTGTTAATATAAAAAACTATGTCACATAAAATAAAATATAAATAATAATACTACCTAAGAAAATGAACTTTATAGAGGATGTCAAATGAAAATGAACTGTATAAGCTATCCCCTCTAGCTCTAAAGGTCTGCAGAGACAAAATGGAAAAATCTCAAGAGATTCTACTCAACTCCATCGCCAACTCAGGGGTGACGATACCTCCCGGCATCTCATCGGTCAAAGATCTTACGCCGGAAACATTATTCTTTATCTCCTCCCAGTCATTGCACCTCATTGACCAAAATTCATCCTTTACCTCTTCCTTGCCGGAGAACTCAGTGTCCGACCGCTTAAAGCTCTGCTCCGACCTTGCCTCCGCCTTCAAAACCCTAGGTTTCGTCGGTGACATCAGCTTCCACAAGGTTTTACTAACTACTACTGTTACATACCTCTCCATTTTCTTCTTCTTCTTTTGATCTTATATCTACTACGCCGTCGTTTTGCTGGCATTTTGCACAATTAATAACTGCTTTTTGCAAACGAAACCGAATTTGATAAGTATTTATAGTATTTTTTATGAGTTGGAACTTTTATATTTTATTTTTACTTCCAGAGATCTCAATGTTTATTCTGTTGAAGTTTTGTTTAATCTGTCAAATTATCTTCGTTCGTAGTAGGTGTTGCATCTAAGTGCGTCTTGTTAAAGGAATTAATTGATTTTGATGTGCATTAGTGCTTGATCAGGCAGTGTTACCAAAAGCCTCCTCTTTGCCGCTTATATGAAGCAATGCGAAACGAGGGGTTATCGCTTCCTTGGTGAAGACATGTGCTTCCTTTAATTTGATGACTTCACAAAGTGAATTAAACCAAAAGTTATCAGTTCTTTAAATCTCAACTTTGAAGAGTTGGACTAATATTGACATTATTGTATATTTGAGGTTGAAATTAGTTATGTTAATTACAATTTGACTAATATATTACGAAATTTATTTTTTTTAAATGATAATGGTGTCTGGGCCAACTTGCGAGCAACTCGACAATTCCACTAAGGTACCGGGTAACTCTGTCATCCAAGGTTTAGGCAAATGGAAAGGAATCACCTAGTGTTTTTTGGCCTCCATTGGGATTTGAATTGGAGATGTCATGGTTCTCCTCCTATTTCATTGACCACTAGGCCACATTACTAAATTCATATATGTCTAGTTATTTTCTGTGATTGTGCGCTTCACTTCTCTATTTTCGCTTCAAGCTCCAAGGACTTTGTCGTTTTTCAGTTTTCACGCTGCTTTTAAAAATGCTGTGTTGCTACATGCGTCTGTTAGATTTGTCTACATTTGTGCTTAGAGCAAGCGTTATGTCTATTGCTTAGGCAGTTTCTTTATCCATCGGAAGAGGACTTGTACGAGTTGGTCCGATTCTTGGCTGGGAGACTGTCTGATGTTGAAGCTCGAAAAGATGCAGTTAGTGAATCTAAAAGAAGCCTTAAGACTCCAGAAGAAAATGTTGATGATACAGGACCACTGCCACATAAGGAGCTTTTGGGAAGAGTGGGTGATCCATTGATGATGACAGAAACACCAGAGTCGTCACAACGATCTTATCTTACCACGAATAAGATGGATGAGTTTTATAATGGTGTTCATATACCTGGAGAAGGTAGAGTTGACTCCAGCGAGGAGATATCAGGCGGTGAACAAGACGTCCTGGATATGGTGGAAGGCGTGAGGAGTTCTTTGAGGGAAAATGAACATGATTCTGAATATGGACTGCAATCAACTTCTCCGTGCGTGAATTTGCCTCAGGTACTTAATAGTAGGTGGATTGCATCTGATCTTTAGTGAATTTTTGGTAGACCTTTTAGGCTTTGAGGTAGATAGGTCGATGTTAATGGAGCGGACAAGCTGACAATTTAGAATTGGAGCATATTTAGGGAACAGACAATGATATTTGTTTTTGTGGTTAGGCTTTCAGAAAGACTACAGCATTAACTTCTCTTATTATTTTATGCCATTCTGCAGATGAACTGCAAAACAGAAACTTTACAAGACCAAAAGGAAATGCTCGTGGAGAAGTCAGTCTCAGGGTCTGTCGAATTACATGAACTTCAAGAAAAGCTTGGTTTGTTGAGAGCAGCAGTTAATATGGCTTCTAATGAAAGTTGTCCCACTGACTTTTATGTGAATCAACTAAACGATCCGGTCGAACTGAAAATGCGCAAAATTGTCGAAATGGAGAGCCATTGGTAGTATAATGATCTGTCGCTTTATTAAGCATCCCTAGAACACCTAAAAAAAAAAAGAGTGGAACGATTCAGTCTCATGCATGTTCTAGAGTTCTAACATCATTTCTTATATTTTTTTTTTGAAACTTGGATAACTATCTCAACTGTAGTTCTGCTTACATATAAAAAAGTTTTTGCTGGTTACAGATGCAAGCTCGGGATAACTTCTAAAGTCTCTTGCAGGAATGATAAGAGAAAGGCCCTTGAGCAGGAAAAGAGTTATCTTGAGGAAACGTTAAAAGCAACAGAGCCAGAGAGCTATTTAAAATATAAAAAGTTGGAAGAGATTGAGTTGGAGCTGGAGTTTATATTAGCTGAAAAGAAAAAAAGGTAGGTCATCATCAATTAAGTCATGCAGACTCTCCATCGCCTTTTAGATTACCTAGTTTGACTAGGAACAATATTGAGAGAAGAAATTGTGTTGTAGCCAATGAAAGAAGTAGCAGAAGAAATCATAGAATAGGAAACTCTATTATGTTCGATTTTGAATCGGTAAATGTATTAGAGGATAACAATTAATATGTGAAAAGTGGAATATTTAGTTGAAAATATGATACGGCATGATTAAGTTACTATACAACATTTTTGGTTCTTATCGGTTGGATTCTTTGAGAATAGAATCTGTCGTTACTCATTAGAGGAAAGAGGCTAAATAGTGTGGGATAGAGGGATATTTGTCTATATATAAATCAGAGCTTTTTACGCGGCTTAAAGCCTTAACATCTTACTGCATGTAAACTGTCAAGAATCTATGACTGGAACAGACACTAACTGCATTGCAGATTGTCATGGTTTTGTGAACCTTGAAAGCTGCTAGACTATATGGGTTACGAAGTTAACTCATTTCTGTAAGTATGTTGAGAAATTGCATCAAGGTGGTAACTTTGTCTGCTATCTGTCACTCTGCAGAGAGGATGAACTTATTATACTCTCAGCAAAGGCCGAGAAGCGGCCCGAATTGGAACCTAGGAGTACCTACATTCAGCGTATTGAAGAGATCACAAAAAACAGCCGGAAGCAGGATGCTGACATAGAAAGAATCTTAAAAGCAACAAGGGAGCTTCAGTTGGAGAGCAACTCTATCCAAGAACGGCTTAATCGAACTCATGCAGTGGTGGATGAGATGGTGTTCAGGTACAATCTTTTGATATGCTGGTGATTACAAAATTGGCTGTGACGCTGTCTTAATGAGAATGTAGATTTCTCTAATAATGTAAATTGTCTATATTTTTTTACAAGGGAGGCAAAAAAGGACCAGGTAGGACGGCAAGCTTACAGGATACTTACTAGCATCCATGACAGCTTTGAACAAATAGCCGAAAATCTTCTTGCAACGGATAGAGCCCGAAGAGAAGTGGCTGATTATGAAGGCAAGCTTGCAACTATGGCGTCTCGGACCGTTGATATTGACAAGCTGAAAGCAGACCTTGATACCATAAGGAGGGAAAATGATCTTCTTGAAGCACGTCTGTCCGAGAATTTGTCCAAAGACTCGTCACAAAGTGTAGGGTAGAACGGCCGAAGTTGATTGATTCTTTAAGATGAAAAGCTTGAATGTTGGGAACTCTTTTGCCGCATTTTTTGAACTGTGACACCACACACACACACAGTGAGTGAGTGATGATAATAAGGCTCCCCATTTGACGATATTGAGACTTGCTCTAAATGTTCTCACCCGAGTAACTATAGTTGACGTTGCCTGTAATCATGAGCCTTGAAGCAAACGTGAGGTTGCTTCCACATTCTGAAATGTGGGGGTCTGCTCTTCTTTATTTTTCCTTCAAATAATGAGAAGCCTGACTAAGGTTTTACCATTTTAAACATACGTCCATGATACTTTTTGATTCTTTTTTCTAAGCGAAATGTTTTAAATTGTTGGACATGAAACTACTCTTGAACATTACAGGCATTCTTTAAATAGTGACCCAATACATTTCAGAAAATAAGATTAAGTTGATACGACCATTCCCTTTATTATAGTTTAACCGAGTGGATGGAAGCAGCCAAGAAGGGAAGTTTTTAAATACCAAATCCCCACCTCACTCGAGGAGACTGATATCTGGGATAATTTGGTTGCTCACTCACTACTTTAACGAGTTCTTGATACTGTGGCTGAGTTGCCTCCTGCTCCTTAAACCTTCAAATTTCTATTAAAAATGGGAAAAAAATTTAAGTTCTACTCGCTGAGAGTGTAAGTATTGGATTGAAATGGATAGGAGTCGAATGGTTATGGAGAATCCATACAACCTGGTTGTAGCAGATTAATTACCTATTTCCAGGTTACAAATTAGAGAACGCGTTGGTTTTAAGTACTCTTGAACTGATAATAAAAAAAATCCTTATACCCTTCAGTAAGTAGCACTTAAAATTCTTTGAATGCCCCCTGTAGCTCAGTCAGAGTGCTATATTATGGGATATAGAGTAGTCGAGTGCGCTACTGGTAACTTTTGCTTCGCAAGCAATTGCATAGCTTTAATATATAACCTACTCTCAGGTGGCAGAGGCGTCCTTTTCTACACTGTTTTATTATCTTTAACTTCTACAACTGTTCTCACAACTATCAATCATGAGTTTCAAATCCTTCGCATTCCAAGTGGTTCTTGTCATCACCATCAACACATTTTCATATGAGTATTTTGTGTTAAAAGTTCTCCCTTTTGTGGTATGGCCTTTCACCTTTGGTTGGGAAATCACAGTGTTACTGTGGTGCCATTGCAGCTATTGGCGATTTTATAATGAATTGCTGTAAATATTTCATGCAAGCCGTGATCTCACGCGTTGTTCTTGGACAACTCAAGTATATCTTAAGTATATGTGGTGCCATTGCCGCTATTGGTGGAATATCAGCTAACACATACCTTAACCTGAAAGAAGCAAAAGAAAAGGCAAGTAACAATTTCCACAGCACAGTTTACCTCCTTCAAAACTCAGGAGTACAGAAGATGACAACACAAAAGAATCAATTTCTGGATGCAAGATGTTGTAACATATCAGCAGCTAATTTTGTCTTTGTTAATTGCATAAAAGGATCTTATTCATTAAACACACAAAGTTGGTGAAAATTAGTTCGCATGCACATTACCATCTTGTTGGAAAGAAAAATCAACACATCCAAGAAGGATCAAATGCCACCACGAGTAAATTGGAGAGAGGAGAAAGGGGAATAGCGGATATGTGCTATCTTTATAGTTACAGAGGCGCAAATGTCAAGCGTTTCAAGATGTAATAGTATCTGTCTAGTCAAAATTTGATATACAAGCTAGAAGGGGCAATGGAAACAATTAAGATATTTCACCTGCTCCACTCATATTTCAAAAAACCTCGGTCAGTCTCAAGAAGATTAGGGAATTGAGGAAAGCTAACTGCTAACTATCAAAAGCAAGAAACCCTGTTTTAGCTCCAAAGGTTAAAAATTCTACGTTCCAACGTGATCTCACTGAGAGTGCCTAGTTTCCAGCCACATCTTATATACACTTGGAAGAGGATGGCTTTGATCTATCAGTGATGTCTATATTGCAAACTTGAGTGATGCAAACAGAAAGTGTAGTTATGGTCTTTATTCTTCGAGGTTTTCTCTGTTCAACAATTTGTTGTTCCTATGAATATTTGCTTGGGGTTGTTGACAAGCACCAGATGTAGGAAGGTCAGATTCAACTGATCTGGTAACAGTTTGAGGTTGCTGGACCAGGGGCTGAACATTTGATGGTACAGCTATTGTCTGAGATGGATTAATTCCAGGAAAAGAACTATTAGCAGAATGTGCTGGTGCAAAACCAACTTGCTGGTCCTGAGGGAAGTTATAAAAGTGATTAGCCTGCAGCATTGATAGATCATGTCCAGTTGCCGAGGTCCTGAAATGGGAATCTTCATTCTGCATGCACAAAGATCAGGTGATATCTCCGTATCAGAAGTGGACATAAACCGGTATATGCTTTATAATAGATTCACATAATATGCCACATTTAAATCAAACAAGGATATGAGCTTCTAAAATAACAAATTTGAAACTCAAGCATGACGGTAGAAGTACAAGAATCATGAAGAGTTTGCTACTGAAGTAGGAAGGAATAGAAAGGAGATGGCTCCGTTGCATACTAAAATTAGTTAGAAAAGGAAAAAGGAAAAAAGAAACACAAACCTGTTTTTGCATGGAGTAAACATTCTTTTCTTTCAGCTCAGATGCACTGAGATCATCATTGCTAGCTGAACAAACAGGAGCTGTAGTTGCACTGTATGAGACAGTTGAGGACCCATATGAACTGTAGCTAGTAGGAACGCCGAAGTGGTTTAAGTTTCCAGCAATAGCTGCTGGTTTGTACAGAGACGGAAGAGGTAGTTTGACACCAGCAGCAGTAACTGATGGTGACATATAAAAGTTGGCAGCAGAAGGTTGCTGAGGGAAGCTACTCGGGCCCAGAAACTGGTGAGCACTCTGTGGCATGTAAAGATGGGGAATGTAAGGGTTATACGGAATATAATTAGGAGGAAATGGTTGCCGGACTAAAGGAAACAAGTGCGGAGGCACGGTGACAGAACTCTGCGCAAGGCCTATGGGTTGAGCCACAGATGAATTAGAGCACGACATTGAAGGAGCTTGAGAATTCCCACCCTGCAGCAGCCAATGGATATATATATAAAAACTTAGTCAGACCAAAAATAGCAGACACAAAAAGAGAAGAGATAGAGTGGTGTGGGGAGGGAAGGAAGATAAGGATTTCACTACTTCTTGAACATTCCAAAACTCCAAAGGAACTGATAGAGTGGTGTGGGGAGAGAAGGAAGATAAGGATTTCACTACTTCTTGAACATTCCAAAACTCCAAAGGAACTGTGGAAATGAACAGCTGACAAGCGCCAAAAGGCACCAAATAAGATGCATAATTTATGTCAAATAGCTTTATTATCAAGCAGAAAAACATTCTTCTACAAGTAAGGTCACAAGAATATCCAGCAAAATAACTTTCCTAGCAGAAGTAGAGAAAACATTTTCCAAATCGACACCCTCAAACTTCCCCAACCCCACCCACCCCCAAATCGACACCCTCACCACCCCTAGACCCCGACCACACCTTACTAGGGTCGGGTCTGAGCACGACCCCTATCCCAACCCCCTAACCCCACATTGACCAGAACTTTGACCCATATCCTGACCCTCGACCCTAAGCATGAGCCCCGACTGCAAACCCCAACCTTGGACCCAACCTAGAACCTCTAACCCGAGTTAGATCCCTCCCCCCGTCCTCAATCTCGACCCCCAACCCTGACCCCTGATCCCGACCCAATCCCAACCTCAAAACCCGTTTTCGAATCCCGATCCAACCTCGACCCCAGACCAGGACCCCAACGCCGCGCTCCCCCCTTCCTCACCCCTCAACCATTTCGTCTCCCATAATGTCTAATCTAAATTATATATTTTTCATAAATTATTTTTTGCTAGCTAACCAAACACCAGAAAATAAGTAAGAAAATCACTTATTTCCAAAATAATATTTTCCAGGAAATCATTTTCAGTGGAAAACATTTCCTTCATACCAAACACGCCCTTAATGTATTTAAGAATTTTTCGTTCATATCCATCTCTGTTGGTATAAAAGAAAGCATTGGCTGCATATTAAGTGTCTTACCCTGGGCATACACAAGTATAGTTGTTTAAGTTAATTGTTGTCCAACACAAAATGAAGCACCACCACTCAAGAGATGATGTCTACTCTGACTAGACATGGTCCAGATCAGATCTTGTAGAATGAAAAACCAAATAAACAACTAATCTGCAAGTGAACCAAGAAGTTATGCCACATTTGTTCTATCTTAAAGTAGTCCTTCAATTGCCCACACAGCAAGATCTACCCATTCAAATTATTTATAGAGTTACCATTGTCTTATGTAACGGGCAATTGACTAAGTATTCAATTTGACAGCACAAACAGAAGCAAGGGCAAAAGAATACTTTAGAATGAAATATGGAGAGTAGAGATGTTTTAGGGCCACAATGACACACTTGCTGTTCTGGTCCCTCAATACGTACAAGTTGGGGCCCTAGCATGGGTGGCACAAAACCCAAGCTATAATCACTGGGCGTCTGCAGAAGTGGCAATAGTGAGCCTGCAGGTACCTCCGGCTTTGACTGATCATACACAGGAGAGGCACCAGATACCTCAAAAGGTGATATATTTTCAGATCCATGCTGGTGTGAAAGCGGATTGTCAGGATAATCACCTCCCTGAGCTGTGCTGAAGATGCATTCTGGTAGCTGCAATTAGTTCTGTATGGTGATGAGAGAAAAGAGTACTCAGTGTAAGCATAATGACATGGTCATCCTTGTGTGGCTATAAGCTACACTAGAAAAAATCTTGACAGTCCAGAGGCAATTTTGTAGAATCTTCATCAAAATGTTATACATGATTACAAAAGAATATTGGCATGCTCTCAGACCACAACAAATCAGTAAAAATGCTTCAGTAGACACATTAGATATATAAAATCACAAATGAATACAAAAGCATGACATGTCACTCGTTACCGACCTCCCGGTTTCCATGGAAGTTCTATCATTAGCTGGAACAGTCTCCACAGGCATCGAGTCTTTGCCGCAAGCTTATGCTTGGATCAAATTGTGGATCCAAACTACCAAAAGTCAATCCACTCCTAAAAGATTCAGGTACTTGAAGATGATTCGGAAAAATAACAGGCTGACAACGGGAAGAGATATTTAACTTTTCCAATTTCATGTCAAGCTGTGGAACTGCTTTTTCCATGGCAGAATTTAGCTTATAAAGTGAGTAGCTAAGTAGCTTCAGTTCATTTACACATATTTGCAGTCAACATACATGAATACATTCTAAACTAACATCCAATTTTAAAGCTTCGGAGCAGCTTAAAATGCATACTACTGTTAACAATTATTTCATCCTACAATAGATTCTTTGTCAGACTCATTAACCTGACAAAGACATGGTCCCTTTAAAACCGTTTTATTAAATTCCTTAGTGCAAAGTAAATACATACTTAACAGAACTTCATGTCTTTTGTTAACACCTAACTGACTACATGGACAGCAATGAGGTGCATACATATCCAATTTCTCATGCCTTTCACATCATAAAGATCACTCTAACTATTCAGGAGTAACATGATAGAACTGCACGCTCGATATCTCCTTTGGGTAGTGCCAAAGATCCTATAGGCATGACATCTATATTCGTTCAACTTAAAGTCATTCTTCCGATCATTCAAAGTAAACGTAATCAGATTAATATTCTAGGATTAAGCATTTTCAATAACCTTCAGGTCCAAGTTAGCAGGGGTTTTTCTCATTCGTATTTAACATAAATAGAGAGGTCTAAAAACATATTCTATTGAACTGATTTCCAAAGTTTAAGGATCTAACTAGCAATAAATATTAGGGTCATACAAGGTCATCAAGCTACCTAATAATCTACCACAAACTTTAAAGAATTAGAAAAACAGCACCAACACACATGTTCCTTTATTTCATGGAGGAACAATAAATTCATATGGACATGGTTTCTAAAGTAATGGAAAGAAATACCATTAAGCAAACATGTGATTACTTTAAATAATGAAACAAAGCTAACCTATACTTTGGCAAGCTCTTAATACAAAGTTCCTAGAATCCTTCTGGTTTTTAGAACTCTACATGAACTTAATTATTATAAGTGCTTTTAAATACATTGTCAGTACAGAATCTTCAAAGAAGCTTTTAAAGTGACACTCTATTTAAATAGCCAGACAAATTTCAACTTCATGTATAGCAACTAAATTACAAGTCTTCTATAAGGAAATTCTAACACATGATTTTTTAATTTATGGCAGTACCTACATCAGAATCTATTGCATACAGACGAAGGAAAATATTAAGCCATGACTTCTAACAAATGCAACAAGAACAAAGAGACGAACTTGAGTCAATTGAGTACAAAATAAGGATACATACTGCCATGCTATCTAAATGAAAAACGAGACTAACACATTTAGAAGCAAGGATTACAACTAAATAATACTTGAACCGAAAATAAAAAGAGGAGGTTGCTGACCTTTTGTGGTGTAGGAACTGGATATCTCCGGCCTCTACTGCGCAAACGACCGTCAAAATACAAAATGAGCACGACGATGCCTCTGTTATGGTTAAACAAACCAATAGAATCTATTAAATAACATTAAACACAAGAAAATAAGCAATCTATATAAAATATAAGAAAGTTCCAAACCCCTTTTACTTTTCTTTTTTCTTTTTCAAGACTAACAGCTTGTTTAGATGGTTGTTACGTATCGTATCATATTGTACTGTACTGTACTGTATCGTTTGATGAATACAATGTTTGGATGGATTGTGTCGTTTCATGGTATCACGCACCTGTGATATGATGAATAAACTTGCAATATTATAAAGAAAAATTATGATACGGTATATAAAAAGGTAGGGTAAATGATAAAATAAAATTATTTAATAATAATGAAGGGTGGGATTGAGAGAAAAACACAAGGAAACGACGCGACCACACCAAATCGGTCGTTACATAAAGTATCACATTTCATCATTACGTAACGACGGATTTAACGATACGATACAATAAAATTTAAGTAACAATCAAAACAAACATTGTATTTAAAGTAACAATACGATACGATAGGTAACAACCATCCAAACAAGCTGTAAACAATCAGAAAGTTGTAATAATATCAACTACTTTATTTGGTATTTGCAATTCAATTCTAATTATAACCACTAAAGAATAATTGATATAAAAAATCCCATCAATTTTTGGGATATTCATAAAGAGATCGAGCATCTCAAAAATTTCATAAATTTGAAATATTCACAAAAAGATCAAGCATAAAATAATATCTTTCTCAAAGTCGAATTGATCAAGATCTACGTCTTCCTCATGATCAAATGAAATGCAGCCGGACAGGCGAACACTTCTTATGGAGAATAATCCAGAGAGGATCAAGGGAACAAACCGAATTATACTCACGATTGATTAATAAAATTACTTCTTTTTTTCTAAAAAAAACACTAAAGGATAATTGCATAGGCTAAAATCGGAAAAAACTAAAATGAAACATGGGAAACCTAATTAGAGATATTTACTTTACTAATTAGAGATATTTTTTTGATTTAATTATTTCCTTAATATTTCTTTGCTTTCTTTCTTCTTCTTCTTCTTTATCACCCGCCATTAATAGGATACTTTTGAAATAGTAGCTTTAAATATAGGCAAATCTCCTTTTCTTCCACAAGCAAAACATCCTAATAATACTCCATCGTCGTAGAAAATATATTTTTATCATTTATAACATTTACACCTTTCTTCCGTATAAAATCCATACAAAGAAAAATAGAGTAACAATATAGTCCAAACATTCAACTGAAAGACTAAAGAGTGGGTAGAATAGTAGAGTACAGACAGAAAATATTGACGTACGAGACATGATATTATACAATCTTATTATTGATAACATGTAATAGTACCAAGAATTAACGTCGTGAGGAGAACACATCGCTGCTAAATATCCGCTCTGATTTTATCATTTTGTGATCTCTCCTCCTTTGCCTCAAATTTGATTTCTCGCAATTGTCAAGCTCTCGTCCAGATCTTTTTCATCTGGATTTTGAGACCAATTTTTGCTTCAGTATTCTCAAGAAGAATGCCAATTCCTTATGAGAGCTATGACTTATGAGAAAATATGGACAGAATAGTTGTTAATGTTCATAATTACCATTCATTCTTGAGTTAATACCTACCATGAAAATTGTTGTTACAAAAGCAAATTCAACGTTTTTTAGGTGTAGTTAATATTAGTAGAACTTTTGAGTGTTAGAAAAACTTTTGAGCTCTTCAACGGTTTTTTGGGCTTTTATTAGACAAAGCAAACAACTAATTACTCTATTAGGATTTATTGACTATTTTGGGTTAACACTCGTTTCAGGCATTTTTATTGATAAATTTATTCCTATTCTTTGATTTGATAATTAATGAGAAGAGTGAAGGAAAAATGTCCAAAAAAGGAGATAATAGATAAATACAATTGCGGGGCATTAGAAGGTGACACATCACCTTGCCAATTCCCATATATATATATATATATATATATATATATATATATATATATATATATATATATATATATATGTTATACAAAAAAGGAAAAGAGAAGNAATACTTATTTCGCCGATAAATGAAGCTTCTAAAAAATTGATGAATACGTATAAAGATACTACAATAATTATTGGGATTATCCTCTAAATTTTTGTCTAAAAGTTTTCCATAGTTGTAAAACTTACCTCAAGCGAATTCCTCTTGCTATTTGTATCATACAGGGCCCGCGTAGTTGGGGATTTGAGTTGAGATTTCCATATATTTCTGAGCAATAATATCTTCCTCTTTCCGCTAAGTTTTTTCAACTTTTTCTAAAGTTTAAGCAACTCTCCACTATCTCCCCCGTTGACCTCCATTTGTTTGAAATTACAATGTTATATTCTACTAGTAATATTATTTTTGCACAGAAATTTCCCCCTTTGGCGAGCATTTGTATCACCGTCCTTCTTCTTCATTTAATTTGCACAGCTTAAAGCAGCGTCTTTTAACTTCCCATGGCTTTATTAACTTCTGGTACTAAGAGAAAGAAATCGTCGTTAGCATGGTCTTGCCTAATACCTTGTCTAATCCTGCTTTCCGCTGCTTTCTTTATAGGAAGCGCCTTCATTGTCACTGAATGTAAACAGGTAATTATTAATTAAGGCACATATTACTCTTCTCTTCATTCACATAACTCTTCAATATATATTCCACGCTACATGCAGTGACTTCTTTTGATTTTGAATTTACTAGACGTTGAGTTAATTTATTGCCTTTCTTCGTACAGAAAATTTTAGGATGGCAATTGATTGAATCCCTCAAAATGACTAAACCTACAATCTGTGAGGTTTGTCTATCAGATCATCTCTTTTGGGTTTAGTTATAGAAAATGTGTAATATGCAAAATATTGTGTTGTTATACTTTTTTGTTTTTATTGTATTATAGGATGAGTGCAGGCCTGAAGGAAGCGAGACACTGCCCAGAGGTATTGTGGCTAAGACCTCTGATTTAGAAATGCATCCGCTTTGGGGTCCCCCCAATAAAAAGGTACTAAGTGTAATTATTGTTTTGGTAAAAGATTTTAATGATGGCCTTAAACTTTAAGAGGCAATGTTCTTTTTCCTTGTAGAAATCAAAATCACCATTGAGTTTACTAGCTATGGCAGTTGGAATAAAGCAGAAACAGAATGTCAATGAAATTGTTAAGAAGGTGAGAGGCAATAATTTATCTGCACTTACACAATTCTCATCCCAGCCTTTGACTAAAACAACCTTTCTCATTTGCAGTTTCCAGAGAGTGATTTTGTCATTATGCTTTTTCATTATGATGGTATCGTGGATGAATGGAAAGATCTAGAATGGAGTAGCACTGCTATTCACATTTCTGCTATTAATCAAACTAAATGGTATCCTAGGTCACACTGGTCTTAATCTTTTAAGACAATGTGTCGGTCAAAAGCATTAGCTGACTCTTTATTCTCTTGTTATCTAGGTGTTGCCAAGAGGTTCTTACACCCAGATATTGTTGCAGAGTATGCTTATATATTCCTGTGGGATGAAGATCTTGGAGTTGAAAATTTCAACGCTGGACGGTATTATCACTGATGTAGCTACTAAACCTATAAAAGATGCAAAATCTATCTTCCAAACTGCATACTACTAGTATAAATTTGTTGCAGTATGACTTCAATGAGCTCTAAAAGGCAATCCCTCTTTTCTATTAGAAGGTAACTAGCATTCCAGTCAATAGGCATCTGATAGTGGTCATTTTGACCACTGGACTGAAAGTCTCAAAATAATCAATACCTTCCCTTTGTATATCCCCCCTGACAACCAACCTGGCTTTCAACCTTTCAATTGACCCATCTAATTTGTGTTTGACCTTGTAGACCCATTTACAAGGCAATGCCTTCTTGCCTGGGGGTAAAGGGACTACATCCCAGGTGTGACTGAGTTGAAGAGCTTGAATTTCAGCTTCCATAGCTTTTCTCCATCCAAGATCTTGGGAAGCTTGAGTATAGCTAGTAGGTTCAGAAACTGTGGAGATAGATTTGAAGATATCCTGATTGTTAAGAGAAATGGCTCCTAAAGAAAACACATTAGGATGAGAAACATGATGAAAACAGGATGAGGTAAGATCAGAGAAAACTATGCTATTGCAGACATAGTCATTAAGATATGTAGGTTTCTGGGAAATCCTCTCAGATTTTCTTATAGGAGGTGGTGGTATTGGGATTATAGGCTATGAACTAGGGTAAGCAGTAGGAGTTGAAGTAGGAAAAGCAGAATCTGGAGGGTTGGTAACAGATGGAGGAGTACCAGGATTATTGAGAGAAATAGGGCTGTTGTTCTCAGAAGTATTTGGATGTAGAGGGTCGGGTGAGTGTGACTGATGATTAATGGTTGAGGTGGGAGATGGAAGATCCTGAGAAGTAGGTTCAGTAGTGATAGACAAGTGAGGGAAGAAAGGATAAGAAGGGAAAAATGAGGTTGAGGTCATAGGAGCAGAAGCAAAAGGAAAAATTGTTTCATGGAATTTAACATCTCTGGAGGTAAAAACCTTCTTGGAATGTAACTCTAGCAATTTGTATCCTTTCTGATGTTGTGCATATCCCAGAAAAATACAAGCTTGTGCCCTGGGATCAAATTTGCTTCTGTGTTGTGATAGAGTAGAGGCATAGTATAAGCATCCAAATGACTTGAGTTGTTCATACTGTGGACTCCTTTTAAAAAAAATCTCATAAGGTGTTTTTCCTTTTAGAACTCTAGAAGGAAACCTGTTGATTAGATATGTAGCAGTTAAAACACACTCTCCCCAGTATTGAATAGGAACTTTTGAGTGAAAATACAAACTTCTTGCCACTTCCAAAAGGTGTCTATGCTTTCTTTCAACTACCCCATTCTGTTGGGGTGTTGACACACATGAAGTCTCATGTAAAATGCCTTGAGATTGAAAGAAATCAGACTGAAAGGATCCCTTTCCCAGTTCCATTGCATTATCAGATCTGATTCTTTTAACTTTCCTTGCAAATTGTCTCTCTACCATAGTTAAGAAAGACTGTAAGACAGTGAAAGCATTGCTCTTAGAACTTAAAAGAAAAGTCCAAGTTCCCCTGCTAAAATCATCTACCACAGTCAAAAAATATCTTTAACCATTGTAAGTGGTACTTTTGTATGGTCCCCATACATCAATATGAATAAGATCAAAAATTCCATGAGTTCTGATTTGACTCAAAGGAAAAGGTAATCTAGTTTGTCTAGCTTTTGGACAAATATCACACACACAATTGAAATTGGAAGGAAAATGAATGAACTGAAGATTTTTTATTACTAAAAATGGCAAATGCCCCAATCTAACATGCGATTAGAGTCCTGTGTATTCGAGCTAGAAATAGAACAAGAAACTTCACTAGGAACAAGAATGGAATCACTTCCTTTTGGAATTAAAAATACATTGCTATTTAAACTAAAACCAGAACCTATTTTAGGTGGGCTAGGCTCCAGCAGGTACAATCCTCCTCTTAATTCACCAAAAACTTGTCCCCTCCTCATTAAAGGGACCTGCATTATGCATCCACTAGAAGTTAGATTGAGTGAGCAATGAAACTGGACACAAAACTTATGGACTGGAGTAAATTATATTTGAAAGAGGGAACGTAAAGAACCCTTTCAAGAATCATATCAGACTAAATAAGAACTCTACCTATGTGTGTGACATATAATTGAAATGAGTTAGGAAGACTAATATGCATAGGAACATGAAGGGGATCTAAGGATAAGAAACAATTTGAATCAAAACACATGTGTTCAGAAGCCCCTGAATCAATGATCCAGGTTTTTGTGTTAAAAGCTGCCAAACAAGTTCCAGCATATTTAAGTATAGTACCAGCTACTGCATTTGCATTGATTGCAGTTCCTGGCGGTGTTGTATTTCCAAGTTGTGCCTGTTTGATCAGGTTCATCAGCTCAGACACTTGTTCCTTACTGAAAAACTGGGTTTGAGGTGTTGGATCATTGCTTTGAGTTCTCCCATTGTCATTGTCCTGTCCTTCAGTTATAGCATTAGCCTTGACTTGTGTCGATTTAGTGAATTGGAAATCATCTGGAAATCCATTTAGCCTGTAACAATCTGCCCTGACATGCCCAGTTCTCATGCAATGTGTACAGCTCACATTAGGATTAAATTTTGCTTTTCTTCCCTTAGTTTTATGCTGTGTGTTATTAACCTTTTGTGAGTTAGTCCATGTCTTTTGTTGTGGCTGATTGTTGTTTCTTTGTGGTCCCATACCTTGAACTCCTACCATGAATGAGGAAGAATCACCATTCAACTGTGGTCTTGCATATATCTCCCTTTGATTTTCATCTTGAAGAAGGAGTGAATAAGCAAAATCTATTCCAGGCAGTGGATTCATCATAAGGATATTTCCTCTTGCCTGGGAATAGACATCATTTAGTCCCATTAGAAACTGAATGATCCTTTGGTCTTCTAAGAATTTTGTGACTTTCCTTTTTCCATCACAAACACAGTCACAAGAGCAGACCAGGTGAGAGTTGAGAGAATCAAGTTCATCCTATAATTTCTTAAGTGTGGTAAAATATCCAGCAATAATGTTGTTACCTTGAACTAACATTGATATCTCTTTATGCAGTTGGTACAGTTTGGCTCCATTAGTTTGGCCAAATCTGTGTTCAAGGCTGTTCCACAAATCTCTTGCAGATTTTGAATAGATGACACTGTCACCTATCTCCTTGGATAAGGAGTTCAGAAGCCAAGAAGTCACCATGAAGTTGCATCTACTCCACTATGGGTGATCTTGTGCATCAGGTTTTGGCTCCTTACAGACACCATTTATGAAACCTATCTTATTTTTGGCTGAAAGTGCTATAAGGATTGATCTCCTCCATCATGCAAAGCCTCTACCATCAAAGGGAGTGGTTACAAGACTTAAACCGGGAGCATCAGATGAGTGAAGGAAATAAGGATGATTCACATCCTGTGAGATTGTTTGACTGGTTGAACCAGAGGCAATGGGAGTAGAAAGAGTATGAGCAATTTCTTCTCCTGCCATAGATGAATACTATGTTCTGAGAGAAGGGAGATTTGGATCGAGCTACTGCTGCTCTGATACCATGAAAGAAAACAGAAGGAATTGTGAGAATTTTCTCTGTATGTTGTATTGATAGTGTAAAGTCCTATATATACAGATTTATCCTACTATAAAATAACAAATAAAGAATATTCCTATACACTTGTACTACTCCTATTTGTCTACAATGTAACAGAAAAACCATAAATTATTCTTTCCCATGTGCTCATGTGATAAGCACGTGAGATTTGCTTCTTGAATCTTCCATATGTACATGTGTTAAAATAATGATCAGATGGTTGAGAATAAAAAATCATGACCATCCATGATTCTTCCACGTGTAAGGCTCAACTTCAATTGATTAGAGACATTTAGACAACATAACATAGATAAGTCCGAAAAACTTTGGTATGTATCTGAGATGTCTCTTCTTCTTCTTCCTTCTCTTTTCTTTGTAAAAATGGCTGTGAAGAAGAAGCCATCGTCTTCTTCTCTTCATCAATTATCTAGAAGGGTCTAAAAGGTTTAATCCCAGCCATATATTTAAGTGGCCTTGGCTTTGGATGGCGACACGTGGATGGAAGAGTGGGAGGTGTGCGTGAGGGGTGTGTTTGGCGTGAGCTTTGGTATATAGGGTCGTGTGCTAATTGTGTATATGTGACCGTTGGCGCCTATGTGGCGTCTATAGTAGAAATAGCACGATCTAGCCAGTTTTCGGACTGGTCATTCAAAAATAGCCAGCGTTTACCAAGTCAATGAAAAATAGTCACTATTTTGCTGCAACAGAGACCGGTCAAGCATAATATACTGGAGTTCGGTGCACCTGTGTATGAACTTCCAGCATATTATGGTGGACCGGTATACTTTGCTGGCTCCAGTATAATATACTGGAGACTGGAGCATCGGTGCCCCAAACTCTAGTATAATATGCTGGACCAGTATATTATGCTGGAGTATTTTTCCGGATTTTGAACAATGTTTTTGTTCAAATTTATCTTTACATGAAAAGTGACTAATTTCGATTACTTTTGAAATTGTGGCTATTTTTGAATGATCACTTGTAAATCTGACTATTTTTGAATTTCTGGAGGAAAGAACATAGTAAATGGGCTCGTAGGTATGGGCCTCGATTTGGGCTATTTTGTGGGCCGAGTTGGTTGATCCAGGGGGTCTAAAAATATGAAAATGTATTATAAGAATTGGCCCCTTTTTGAATGATATTGGACTTTACAAAGATGATCCAATTTACATTTAAAAATCTTTTTCTCTTTAACTTTCACTATGCTTCCATAATTCTAATAATTTATAATAGAATATTATATTTTATAGTTATAAAAATTCATGCATGTATACATATAATAAATCAAAATTAGTAAATAATTCTTTTATGCATAATAAAATGATGGTGATAAATTAATTAACTAAAAAGATGATAATATAACTATAATAAATCCAATATACTAATTACATTAAAACTAATAATTTTATTTCTTAACTTAAAAAATCGTGATTACAACAAATATTTCGGATAAAATAAGGTCAAATATATTTAGTAAATTACTAATAATTTGGAAGCATAAAGAAATTGATTAAGAAAAATGAGGGCCAAAATTGATCGTCAACAATAGTGATATTAAAATTGTTGAGAGATATCTTTACCCAGTGGCGGATGCATGTTATAGATTATGGGTGCTTAAGCACCCATTACTTTTGTTGCCATACACTATTATTTATATTGAAAAATTAGTAATTCACACAAATATGTTACTTGAGCACCCAGTCTCAAATGTAATTTTCAGATAGAAATATTTATGCACCCATAATTTAAAAATCCTGGATCCGCCACTGTCTTTACCATCCAGAAAAGGCCAAAACAAGCAATACATTCCTTCATATAACAACTAGAAAAATGTGAGCAGAAATTAGAATATTGCAACCGACCTAACAGAAATTAGTCTTTTAGCATTCCGCTACTCTGCTTAGCTGCACTTTGTTCCTTCCATGCAAGGCGTCTCTTCCATTCCACCTCTATATCATTTTTTCAAATAAATACTTAAATTTTATAAAGTTCTAAGATGTCGTGTATTAGTTAATGTCTTTCAAAATTATCATTCTCTCTACTGTTTTTAAAAAAAAACTATTTTATATTTTCTAGGAATATAGCATTAAAGAAGGTAACTGGGAGAGCAAAAAGATACATTAACAAATTACTTCTTAATTAATGTCATTAGTTAACTTTCGGGTATGCCACACCCCAAAAATCCAGTTTTGGAATGGAGGTGGCGACTTACAATTGTAACGAATTGCAATCGCACTCTATATTTGTGCCACGTTTTAACCTATACTCTATTTTTAAAAATTATTGATTTGGTAGCCAGCTGACAAAAAATCCGTAATAATATGACAATTATACCCCTGACAAAAGATACAAAAGATGCATCACACATAAATCGTTTTACCGTTCTCCTCCATCACTCCCTCCCTCCTCAGATCTCCTCTCACATCTACCATAATCACGAAACCAGAAAGTTGAAATTCCAAATTCAAAATTAGAAAATACATTGTAAGTATTGCAATTCATACTGATTGATCTTCATAATATATATTTTCTGCAATTATTTTCATAATTCGTCATGCTTTTTAAGTTTTAATTCAATCAGCGTATAGATTTTTTCACTTATGCTAATTAAATCACACTTGCATAAACATGAAGCTTTCATTGATAGATCTTCAAAAACTTTGCATGAAAGATATAAAATGCAGTTGTTTCACGTTGAATTCTAATGTTTTAATAAAACACAAGCTAAAATTTCATGCTATTGTACCAGAAGATTTTTCACGTTAAACCTAAGTTAGCGTGAAGTTATTTCATGCTCAAGCTAAAAATTCTTGCTAATGTATGCTGTCGAATGCAGGACAAACATGCTAAAGTTTTGTCCAGCATTCAACAGTTTTGTCATGAGGACAAACATGCTAAATCTTCAGGACAAACATGCTATCCTGTATTTTGTAATTTTATAATGAATTTTTGTTAATGCATGCTGAAGTTATTTAGTTCATCTGCTAAAACTTCATATTAAACAAGCCGAAGTTTTTACATGATTTGCTAAAACTTTACACCAAAATTGCTGAAGTATTTGTCTTGCAGTCTAAACAAGCTAAAGTTTTTAGTTGATTTTCTAAGACTTCGGCACTAAAATGCTGAAGTTTTTGTCTTGCATTATGTTACTTTTCAGTGAATTTTTGCTAATGCATGCTGAAGTTATTTAGTTTATTTGCTAAAACTTCATACAAAACAAGCTGAAGTTTTTACATAATTTGGTAAAACTTCACACCAAAATAAGCTTTTTTCGGAACTTCAGCATAAATTTAGTCAATTTCAAACACTTCAGGACAAACGTGCTGAAGTTTCCTCCTGCAGTATGTAATTTTTTATGAATTTTAGTTAATACATGCTGAAGTTATTTAGTTCATTTGCGAAAAGTTCATACCAAAACGTGCTTAAATTTTATCCTGCATTAAACAGTTTTTTCCTGAGCTTTCTTTTTCGAAAACTTCAGTATAAATAATTTTCATTCTGCAGGATGAGTTCGATTTGCTTTGTTATTACTTTCAATGGGAGTTGGACTTTCGATTATAAGTACTTGGATCATGACAAAACTTGTTCTGTTTAGTAAAGAAGTATCATTCAATACTTTCCTGAAGAAAATTAGTGAAGTTACAGATTTTGATTCAACCAAATATTCACTAAAAATATGGTTTGATGTCAAACTAAATAGAAGCAAAGGGATGCTTGTAACTTCAGATGAAGAACTCAAAACCTGTATACATTTGTTATATCATAAAACTAATCCTAAATTAAAATCCCATACACAGTTAATGCAATGTACAAAAGCAACCATTAAAATCGTACTTGTGATTATACTTCATTTTGTTGGAGAAGAAATAGTTGCTAATCAAGCAGAATGCAATGACGAAAACCATTTGATTTCAGAGAATAATCAAAAACCTAAGAGAGAGAGAGAGACAGAGACAAGAGACAATATGTCATATACTTAGAGAGAAAGTAGTCTTTTATCAAAGAAGGGCAAAATTATCTTTTTAAAATGCTTTTAACAAAAAAAGGGGTACGGATGCAAACAGAAAAAGAAAAAAAAACGGGTACAAGTTAAAAATGGGCAACTAAATAGGGCACCCCATGCAATTTTGTAGTTATTTAGTTCACGTGATAAAACTTGAGACTGAACATGCTGAAGTTTTTTCCTGCAGTCTAAGGGTTAGCAATGAGTTTTTCCTAAAAACATCAGAAAAAAATACTGAAGTTATTTAGTTCATGTGATAAAACTTCAAGTTAAAAGGTGTCATAAGTGTTCACAAAAATCCGAAAGATCGAACCAAACATAAAACCAAACCAAACCGACTAAAAAAATCGATACTTTTTTGTTTGGTTTGGTTTTGGTTTTGAAATTTAAAAACCGATCAAATTTGGTTTGATTTTGGATTTAATAAAAGAAAACCGAACCGAACCGAATATAGGAGTAGCTATTTTAAATTTATTATTACACCTATATATATATGTATACTTTTATACAAAGTTTCAAATTTTTTATAGTAAATGTTAATCGTTTGCGCTTTTAGTACAGTTCTTTACCTTTACATTCTAGTTTGATTAGTAGTTTTATTTTGTTAAGTGTAAGAATCTATTTCATGTTAAAAATAATATATTTTCAATTGAGTCCTTAAATTATTCATCACTATTTGATTCAATTATCATCAATGTATCTTGGTAAATAATAGATTTCTCAAAGGGCAATTGATTTGATAGTGTTACGTTGAAAATGTGGTCGCCGAAATATGTGTTTGATAGTGTATGCCTTATATTTAAGAAAAAATCGATAAATAACCGAAAAAACCGAAAAACCGACATAAACCGAATCGAGAAAGAACCGACTTAATTGGTTTGGTTTGGTTATATTTGAAAAACCGACTTACTTGGTTTGGTTTCTTTTTAGGGAAAAACCGATCCAATCCGAACCATGAACACCCCTAAATATAGGGTACGACTGCAAATCGTCACGAAAAAAAATATACTCCCTCCCTCCCAAGTTATGTGATACCTTTTGGATTTCGATATTCAAATTTTTCTATATATCTTTTAAATATTTTAAATTGTCAATTATTGTAACTTATAGTACTTTTTTTACATAGCTTCCAAATACAGAAAATTTATTTCAAAATTTAAAAACAAAAAATCTAAGCCTGAAATATACAGTCAAATTTAAACTGTGCCACAGTTTTTGGGAGTAATTTAGCGGAAAAAAATTAAACAAGGAATACAGTCTCACAAGAAATTGAACTCCAAGAAATTGAACTCCGTACTCTGTGAAAGTAATAGCTGCAGTTCTCTACGTTCCACTACTCTGCACAGGTGTGCTCAGTACCGTGGTTAACAAGGTAGCTACTATAATCAGCCTTTCCCATCTCCCCATAGTAGCTCGTTAATGTAACGACCTGACCTGTCGTTTTAAGAATTAGCGTCTCGTTCAACGGTTTAAGACCTCGAGGAGCTTCGTAATACGCATTATGACCCGCATGTATGGTCAAGTTTGATTTTCGTAAGATTCGGAGTTAAATTTAAAGAAAATCAAAACCTTAGTTTTGAAGCTCAAATGGAAAGAGTTGACCGAAGAGTTTACTTTTGAGCAAACGACCCCAAATTGGAATTTTAATAATGTCAATTGCTTCGTATGGTGATTTCGGACTTAGACGTGTGTCCGAATTTGGATTTGGAAGTCCATAGGACAATTCGGCGCATTTTGGCGAAATAAGAAGTTTGACGTGTTCTAATTTATATTTATTTTTATATGGTAGGAAGAGGTATATTACCATGATGGATACCAAATGGATATGATAGCAAGTGTACGAGGCTTACTATAAGATATATGGGGTCTAAGGAAAGTCCTAAGTCTAAGCCAAGTTGGAAAATTACATAATAGACTAAAGTTGCAAATGAGTACGCGCAAAACCTCACTTTGGACGACCATATCTACATGGATATAACGAGTTGTATGATGCACAACCTATCAAATTAAAGCTCTTTGAGTCTAGTTTCCAGAGCATCAAACCGTTCATCAATTGGACATTTGTACAAAAAGTTATCATTGATTTACTGAAGGCGGGTAATGCTGTATTCTGGGGCAATGTAAATCGTAAGTACCAAATGCGGTTTACAAGTCACATTTGACGCCTGCGACTTGCCTGGACAGATTACAATACGCGAGTTTCAGCCATTTTTAACACATTTGGAGCTATGGAGCTCGGATTTGGGCGATTTCAAAGGGGTTTTTCACGATTTCGACTTGGGTAAGTGTTCTATATCCGGAAGTGACTACATTTCATAAATCTATATCAATATTCATCATTTATTTCGGATTTGGATGAAAGAAATTGTAGTTTTTGTAGAACTTTCCAAAAATGAAAATTTAGGATTTGAAGGTCCATTTGACATCGAAATTCGATAATTTTTGTATGGTTGAACTCGTATCGGAATGGGTTGTCGGATTTTATGAGTTTCGTCGGATTCCGAGACGTGGGTCCCACGAACAATTTTGAGCTAAATTTCGGATTTTAATTCAGAAAATAAGTAAATTCATATGAAATTAGTTCCTACAATTCGTGTTGCGTATTTTGAATTATTATGACTAGATTTGAAGCTTCGGACGAATTCGCGAGGCAAAGGCTTGTTGGAATTTCGAATTGGTAGCAAAGCGAGGTAAGTGTTTAGTCTGACCTTAGCTTGAGGGATTAGGAGTTGTGTCCTATTTGTTATGTGTTATTTGTTGAGTACGACGTATAGGAATTAGGGCTGTGCATTGGATCGGATATCCAAAATCCGATCCGATCCACTCTATTCGGATTTTTGGATTTCGGATTTCGGATTTTCGGATTGGATACGGATTGTGTTTTATAAAATTTCGGATTTTCGGATTGGATTCGGATTGGTATGATCTAAATCCAATCCGATCCGAAATCCGAAACTATATGTACCTATATAAATACTACACTAAAATTTTAGGGTTAGGCTTATTCATTTTTTACACACCCCCTCACTCACTTAGATTTTTCTGCCTCTCTTCTCTTCAGTGAAGACTGAAGAGTCTCAAAGACTCAAAGTCTCAAACTTCTGATTTTACTTTGATTTTTATGTCTCTTTCTTCCGCCTCTCTTCCCTTCTCTTATGTCTTTTATGTCTCTTTCATGTTCTATTTTTCAACTTTTGATTTTACTTTAATTTTTTTTTGTTTTGGTAGATGGAAGATGAGACAGAGACACCGAATAAACTTCAAATTGTTGAAAATTTTGGTGAAAGAGATGCTTCAACTTATTCCACAACCAACAACAGTGAATCTCAATATGATTGTATGGTGTTTTAGGAGATGAATGGTGTTTATTCACTCAATTTTTTTGATTATGATTGAATGGTGCTTTAGGAGATGAATGGATTTTTCTGATTGAATGGTGTTTTAGGAGATGAATGGTCCTAAGTCCTAACCAGCAATTTTGTGACAATCCGATCCGACAATCCGAAAAATTATCCGATCCAAAATTTAAAATCCGATCCAATGTTAATTCGGATCGGATTCGGATTGCCCTTTTCAGAATCCGAAATCCGAAATATGCTAAATCCGATCCAATCCGATCCGTGCACAGCCCTAATAGGAATGGTGATGAGTATCTATACGTTGGTGTCAAGCATGCCCGTGAGTCTTATACTTTGATTAATGAAACTCCGTTTCGTATTGTATATGCTATATATGATAATTTCTATTGAGGAATATGACTTGTGGAAGTAATATTGTTAATTGAACATGGTAGAGCGTTGACTCAAGTTGAGAATTGAATTGTTGAACATTGTAGAGCATTGGCTCAAGTTGAGAATTGAATTGTTGAACATTGTAGAGCATTGGCTCAAGTTGAGAATTGAACTGTTGAACATTGTAGAGAATTGGCTCAAGTTGTGAATTGAGTTGTGAAGTAAACGTGAAAGAAGAAAGGAGAGAGAGAGAATCATGATATTGTCTCCCTTGCCGGGATGTTATTATTTTGATGTTGTTTTCCCTGCCGAGATTTGATTGTTGTTCTATTGTTCCCTTGCCGGGATGTTATTGTTTTGATGTTGTTTCCCTTACCGGGATTTGATTGTTGTACTATTGTTCCGTTGCCGGGATGTTATTGTTTTGATGTTGTTTCCCTTGCCGGGATTTGATTGTTGTACTATTGTTCCCTTGCCGGGATGTTATTGTTTTGATGTTGTTTCCCTTGCCGGAATTTTATGATTGATGATGATTTGTAAACGGGATCGGGTTGCACGCCTGCAACGAGATATATGGAATGGGATCGGGTTGCACGCCTGCAACGAGATATATGAAATGGGATCGGGTTGCACGCCTGCAACGAGATATATAAAATGGGAGCGGGTTGCACGCCTGCAACGAGATATATGAAATGGGAGCGGGTTGCACGCCTGCAACAAGATATGAAATGAAAGTGAAATTTTGTGTTTGTTTTCCTTATCCTTGTTAGTAATTGGATTTTGGTTCCGTGCACTTTCTGTTTGCTGCGTTTACTTGTTATTAACAATTCAAGTGTATTAACTGTTTAGATCTCTTTACTGTCGTGATCCTTTGTGTTGGAATTCATAGTGTTTATAATACTTCGTCTTATTTTTTTTTTATATGTTCAATACTTCAAATTTCAACAATTGTTACATTTTTAACTCAATGGATTTCTCAACTAAATTTTCCTTAAACCGTTTGAGGTTGTACTTTACTTAAAAAGCAATTTCTACTATGTTTTGATTTATTGATTTCTCGTATTAAAGGTAATGATTCATTCGATATTGTACTTTAATTGAAAAGGGTATTTTGTTTATCAAATAATTTCTATAAATAGCTTCATCTTTTCTTGTTGATATCCTAATTGAGTTGGAAGTTGTACTCTACTTTATGTTAAGTGAATGAGGCTCCTTGAACATTCTTAATGGTATTGGGTATGGAAACTATGAACTGAGTAATATGAAAATATTGTTGTACAATGTGAGTACAGAAATATGTGGGTCGA
>NC_031995.1:111630400-111641083 GCF_001879085.1 Nicotiana attenuata | reverse complement strand
CACAAGGTGCCGGGGAATTATTATGGTGTTACTTTAATGGCACGTGAGTTGTCGTTGGCGATTGTAATAAATATGGGCACGAGGTGCCGTGTAAATTGAAAGTGGTCTGAGACCTATATTATTTATGATTTTGAAATGAGGCGCACAAGGTGACCTTTCCTCGAAAGGAAAGTATATTCGAATATATTTATTGAAAAGCATATTATCTTAGAGATTATTATCTTAAGGATTTTATAGGCAAAAGATTTATATTGAAGGACTTGATTAATTGATTGCACTTGTACTTATTATTTGTTGAGAAACATTATGATGTTCTTGTTGCATGCTAATTTTATATCAACTGGTTGATCAATTGTTGCCCATTATTTCTGCTTCCTATTATTTTGTATGCTTATTGCACAGGTTTATTTGGTAGCTTGTCTAGCCTCGTCACTAACTTCACCGAGGTTAGGCCTAACGCATTACAGCACAATAGGGGTCGGTTGTGCTGATACAACACTTTGTACATTTTTGTGTAAGATCCGGGTTGATTGGCATAGTAGCTGTTTGTGGGTCAGCGGTGGAGACTCAAGGTAAACCTGCATACAATAGCGTTCGCAGTTCGGAGTCACCTTCATTTGTGTTTACTTCCATTTGCTCCTTTGTTTCGGGCAGTGATGTATTATTTTGTGAAATTACTCTTAGATAAGACTTTGTGATTTGTCGCACGGTTTTGGGAATTATAAATTGTCAAGATTATTGATTTAAAGTTGGGCAAATATCAATGTTATTTCAGTTAATGTTAGGCTTCCTAGTTTAGAGACTAGGTGACATCACGACTCCTTCGAGGGATTTTGGGTCAGACAAAGTTGTATCAGAGCTCTAGTTCTAGGTGCTACAAGTCATAAGCGAGTTTAGTAGAGTCTTGCGGATCGGTATACGGAGAACGGTCTGTTACTTATCTTGAGAGGTACAAACTGTAGGGAAATTCCCCTTCTTTCATTCCTTATCGTGCGATATTGATTGTTCGACAGTATATAACTTAATGTTCCTTTACATCACTCGTGTATGAAATTGCGCACTCGTTAATAACTATGCACCAATGGTCTGTGATACTACAGAGGGGTTATACGGGATGCAGGGTGCCTCAATCATTGTTACCGACGTGTACCAAGATTGAAGATGCGGATGTATTGAGAGATCATTCAGTTGTGCAAATGGAGGTGCAACAGGTTTCTGATATTGGTTGTAAGTATGATCTAAGAAGGCTTAAATTGTTGCCTAATCACACAATCCGTGCATGGTCACGAGGTGGATGTATATCTGAAGATAGTTGGTGGTATTAGAGACTATGTGTTCATATGGGATTTCTATTTAGCGAAGGTATAACTAGCAACCAAAACACTGGAGGAAGCGAGTTTAACTATCACGAGGATGACATGCGCCAAGATAAATGGCTTGAGGTGTCTTATGTCCAGTGTCGTACGAGCGATGAAGGTTATATTGTGATCGTCGAAAATGTGTTCTTGGTATCGTGTCAAGTATAAATAAGAGGGGAGTCCACTATCAAACGATCAATTGCGGGGTCATGTGTTATATATTTTGCCTGAGATGTATTTATGTGGTATTGAAAAGGTTTTACAAAACTTGTATATGATTAAGAGCTGAGAATTTGAATGGGATGATGATGGGACTCGAGATATTCCCTGCATCCTCAATAAATTCTACATTTCAGTATCAGCAGGGACAATGGAAACAATTTCAGAATAACTCATAGTGCCGAGTTAATCAGGGCACTCGCGTGGGGCAGTCATCTTTTAATGACGCACTGGTATGGGAATTCCCTACAATGGTTTATTCCTAGTTATCCGGCAAGACTCATATGAAGCAGGTGGACCGCAGATTGGTTGTTATGAATATGGTGATACAGGTAACATCATGAGAAATTGTCCGCAGACTTGGGAGAAATCTATTCCAATTAGAGCACACGTGCCACGTACTCCATTAAGTTACACTCAACCTTCACTACCAATTCGGGTGGAGGAAAAGAGGGAGAATGGCGCCTAAGAGGTGGAGGCCCGACCCATGATATATTTGCTATGGTATAGCTTGAGGTCGCTACACCAGTGGTGTCAATTGCATAGCACGATCTTCGAGTTATTATAAAGTAACTATTTCCTTAACTTGATTCAGTTCTGAGTAATCGAAGGCAAGTCCTCTCTAAATATGCTCCAATGACATAAGTGAGCTTTCAACAATCTTAAATTTACTTATGTGAATACTTTGTTGGAGTTATATGTACGATTAGCTATGTCTATCATTATATGTTGGTCACAATGGTAGGACTACTATAACTAAAAGTGTCGTCTAGTGTACCGTGCCAAGTGAGGGGAGTCCACTATCAACGATCAAATTACGGGGTCATGTGATATCAATTTTGGCCTGAGATGTATTTATGTGGTATTGAAAGGTTTTACAAAACTTGTATATGATTAAGAGCTGAGATTTGAATGGGATGATGATGGGACATGAGATATTCCCGCATCCTTAATAATTCTACATTTCAGTATCAGCAGGGACATGGAAACAATTTCAGAATACTCATAGTGCCGTAGTTAATCAGGGCACTCGCGTGGGGCAGTCATCTTTTAATGAACCACTGGTATGGGATTCCTACAATGGTTATCCTAGTTATCCGGCACAGACTCAGTATGAGCAGGTGGACCGCAGATTGGTTGTTATGAATATGGTGATACTAGGAACATCATGAGAAATTGTCCCAGACTTGGGAGAAATCTATTCCATTAGAGCACACGTGCCACGTACTCCATTACAGTTACTACTCAACTTACACTACCAATCAGGGGTGGAGGAAAAGAGGGTAGATGGCGCCTAAGAGGTGGAGGCCCGACCCACTGATATATTTGCTATGGTATAGCTGAGGTCGCTACACCAGATGGTGTCATTGCAAGCACGATCTCGAGTTATTATAAAGTAACTATTTCCTTAACTTGATTCAGTTCTGAGTATCGAGGCAAGTCCTCCTAATATGCTCCAATCATAAGTGAGCTTCACAATCTTAAATTTACTTATGTGAATACTTCTGTTGGGAGATTATATGTAGATAGCTATGTCTATCATTATATGTTGGTCACAAAAAAAAAATGTGAGGCTAAAAGTGACTATTGTTAATAAATTCGATGAGTTTGGTGTAATTTCTAAATAATTGATTTCAGTTGTGAATTATGTGCCCTACCAGTATGAGGGATCATTGTATATTGTGATTTTGTTTAACATAAATTATTTGAAAGAAGGAAAAAAGGAAATGGAAAATTTTAGTTGGCACAATGTGCAAGATACTTGTGATTCAGAGTTGAGGACGAGATCCTCACATTTTTATATGATATGAAATATTTAAACCGGGCTACAAGCTGCAGTGGATGTTATATAAGGACGAGGTCCTGGTGGTGAAAAGTTTATGTGTTTAAATTCTCCTTTTATGAAATTAAAATTTGTAATATAGTACTTATAGGGAGACATGCCTATGAGGCTTATCTGAAAATTCTTGTATGAATATCTCTGCGCATAATTTGCCAAATTGTATTGTAATTATTGAATTATAGCCTACGAGGTGAGTGCCCAGGTGGCGTTAAATGTGAGTCGTTAATTTGCGTAAGTAATAATAAGGTCTTCATGCCTCGTGCCTCGTTGTTAGTAAAGTGAAAGCTTGAAACAAGAATTTGTTAACATGAAGTTAATTGGCAATTTTGTAATCGATTATGTACAACTATTAAAACCAGAAATGTGGTTAAGGTCATACATATGATGTATTTCATGTCGAAATATCTTTACGATAGTGTCACACTTGTAATGCGGAGATTGGTGTTATTGATAAATACATTGTGGTGATTTGTTGGGTTGTGGATGTGTTGTCAGGAGTTGTTTTGGTGTTACTCTGACAGGTGGATAGGCTTAATTACAGGGAAGACTCTGCCAAAATTTCTGAAAATTTTGGGAGTTAGAAAAATTTGGGACGCTGAGATGTGCGAAGAAAGAGATAAGTTACGTGTTGTATGTGAGGACGAATGACCCTAAGTGGGGGAGAATGTAACATCCCGGGAAAATTTCGAAGTATTTAAGCGCTATTAAAAGTTGATGTGTGTTGACATGAGACTAATACCGTGTGTTGATGTGAAAAAAAAAATTTTGGACCATTTTGAAAATGTTTGGAGAGTAAGAAATTTGGTCTTAAAGTTACAAATACGGATAAAGGAAATAATCTCAACTGAGATGGTGTTGTTGGGATTGTGTCAAATGCGGTAACGTGAGATCAACCGAGAGTATATGTGTAAAAGTAAAATCATCAATTTGGTAACCTCGGAATAAGTCTTAGTACGTTCGAGGACGAACGTTTGTTTAAGAGGTGGAGAATGTAACGATCTGACATGTCGTTTTAAGAATTAGCGTCTCGTTCAATGGCTTAAGACCTCGAGGAGCTTCGTAATACGCATTATGACCCGCATGTATGGTCAAGTTTGGTTTTCGTAAGATTCGGAGTTAAATTTAAAGAAAATCAAAACCTTAGTTTTGAAGCTCAAATGGAAGAGTTGACCGAAGAGTTTACTTTTGAGCAAACGATCCCAAATTGGAATTTTAATAATGTCAATTGCTTCGTATGGTGATTTCGGACTTAGACGTGTGTCTGAATTTGGATTTGGAAGTCCATAGGACAATTCGGCGCATTTTGGCGAAATAAGAAAGTTGACGTGTTCTAATTATATTATTTTATATGTGGAAGAGGTCTATTACCATGATGGATACCAAATGGATATGATAGCAAGTGTACGAGGCTTAGTATAGATATATGGGGTCTAAAGAAAGTCCTAAGTCTAAGCCAAGTTGGAAAATTACATAATAGACTAAAGTTGCAAATGAGTACGCGCAAGACCTCACTTTGGACGATCATATCTACATGGATATAACAAGTTGTATGATGCACAACCTATCAAATTAAACCTCTTTGAGTCTAGTTTCCATATCATCAAACCGTTCATCAATTGGACATTTGTACAAAAAGTTATCATTGATTTACTGAAGGCGTGTTCTGGGGCAGTGTAAATCGCAAATACCAAATGCGGTTTACAAGTCACATTTGACGCCTGCGACTTGCCTGGACAGATTACAATACCCGAGTTTCAGCCATTTTTAACACATTTGGAGCTATGGAGCTCGGATTTGGGCGATTTCAAAGGGGTTTTTCACGATTTCGACTTGGGTAAGTGTTCTATATCCGGAAGTGATTACATTTTATAAATCTATATCAATATCCATCGTTTATTTCGGATTTGGATGAAAGAAATTGTAGTTTTTGTAAAACTTTCCAAAAATGAAAATTTAGGATTTGAAGGTCCATTTGACATCGAAATTCGATAATTTTTGTATGGTTGAACTCGTATCGGAATGGGTTGCCGGATTTTATGAGTTTCGTCGGATTCCGAGACGTGGGTCCCACGAACAATTTTGAGCTAAATTTCGGATTTTAATTCAGAAAATATGTAAATTCATATGGAATTAGTTCCTACAATTCGTGTTGCGTATTTTGAGTTATTATGACTAGATTTGAAGCTTCGGACGAATTTGCGAGGCAAAAGCTTGTTGGAATTTCGAATTGGTAGCAAAGTGAGGTAAGTGTTTAGTCTAACCTTAGCTTGAGGGATTAGGAGTTGTGTCCTATTTGTTATGTGTTATTTGTTGAGTACGACGTATAGGAATGGTGACGAGTATCTATACGTTGGTGTCAAGCATACCCGTGAGTCTTATACTTTGATTAATGAAACTCCGTTTCGTATTGTATATGCTATATATGATAATTTCTATTGAGGAATATGAATTGTGGAAGTATTATTGTTAATTGAACATGGTAGAGCGTTGGCTCAAGTTGAGAATTGAATTGTTGAACATTGTAGAGCGTTGGCTCAAGTTGAGAATTGAATTGTTGAACATTGTAGAGCATTGGCTCAAGTTGAGAATTGAATTGTTGAACATTATAGAGCATTGGCTCAAGTTGAGAATTGAACTGTTGAACATTGTAGAGAATTGGCTCAAGTTGTGAAGTAAACGTGAAAGAAGAAAGGAGAGAGAGAGAATCATGATATTGTCTCCCTTGCCGGAATGTTATTGTTTTGATGTTATTTCCCTTGCCGGGATTTGATTGTTGTACTATTGTTCCCTTGCCGGGATGTTATTGTTTTGATGTTGTTTTCCTTACCGGGATTTGATTGTTGTACTATTGTTCCCTTGCCGGGATGTTATTGTTTTGATGTTGTTTCCCTTGCCGGAATTTTATGATTGATGATGATTTGTAAACGGGATTGGGTTGCGCGCCTGCAACGAGATATATGAAATGGGATCGGGTTGCACGCCTGCAACGAGATATATAAAATGGGAGCGGGTTGCACGCCTGCAACGAGATATATGAAATGGGAGCGGGTTGCACGCCTGCAACAAGATATGAAATGAAAGTGAAATTTTGTGTTTGTTTTCCTTATCCTTGTTAGTAATTGGATTTTGGTTCCGTGCACTTTCTGTTTGCTGCGTTTACTTGTTATTAACAATTCAAGTGTATTAACTGTTTAGATCTCTTTACTGTCGTGATCCTTTGTGTTGGAATTCATAGTGTTTATAATACTTCGTCTTATTTTTTTTATATGTTCAATACTTCAAATTTCAACAATTGTTACATTTTTAACTCAATGAATTTCTCAACTAAATTTTCCTTAAACCGTTTGAGGTTGTACTTTACTTAAAAAGCAATTTCTACTATGTTTTGATTTATTGATTTCTCGTATTAAAGGTAATGATTCATTCGATATTGTACTTTAATTGAAAAGGGTATTTTGTTTATCAAATAATTTCTATAAATAGCTTCATCTTTTCTTGTTGATATCCTAATTGAGTTGGAAGTTGTACTCTACTTTATGTTAAGTGAATGAGGCTCCTTGAACATTCTTAATGGTATTGGGTATAGAAACTATGAACTGAGTAATATGAGAATATTGTTGTACAATGTGAGACAGAAATATGTGGGCACAAGGGGCCGGGGAGATGGTGTTATTTAATGGCACGTGAGTTGTCCGTGCGATTGTGATATAAATATGGGCACGAGGTGCCGTGAAAATGTGAAAGTGGGCTGAGACCTATATTATTTATGATTTTGAAATGAGGCGCACAAGGTGACCTTTACTCGAAAGGAAGTATATTCGAAATATATTTATTGAAAAGCATATTATCTTAGAGATTATTACTTGAAGGATTTATAGGCAAACGATTTATATTTGAAGGACTTGATTAATTGATTGCACTTGTACTTATTATTTGTTGAGAAACATTTATGATATTCTTGTTGCCTGCTATTTATATCACTGGTTGATCATTGTTGCCCCCATTATTATCTGCTTCCTATTATGTTGTACGCTAAATTGCACATGTTGATTTGGTAGCTTGGTCCTAGCCTCGTCACTACTTCGCCGAGGTTAGGCTACGCACTTACCAGCACATGGGTCGGTTGTGCTGATACTACACTTCTGTATATTTTTGTGTACAGATCCAGGTGGATTGATAGTAGCTGTGTGGGTCATCGCGGTGGAGACTCAAGGTAAACCTGCTACAGCGTTCGCAGGTCTCGGAGTCACCTTCATTTGTATTTACTTCCATTTGCTCCTTTGTTTCGGGGCAGTGATGTATTATTTTGTGAAATTACTCTTAGATAGACTTGTGACTTGTACCACCGATTTTCGGAATTGTAAATTGTCAAGAGTTATTGAATTTAAACTTGGCAAATATCAATGTTATTTCAGTTTATGTTAGACGTACCTAGTTTAGAGACTAGGTGCCATCACGACTCCTTCAGAGAGATTTTGGGTCGTGACAGTTAACTATAATCAGCCTTTCCCATATCTTTTTCTTACTCTCCCTTACAGATTATACTTTTATACATACTCTGTCTTTTTTAGGGAAGTCTCTTTGATTTTTCTTCACCAACTAAGATGAGTGATTCTAAGTTGTTTGAACATCAAATATCTTTGGTCAAATCATCAATGAACATCGAAATAATAATTTCACAAAAGACCGGGATAAAGATCTTCATAAGTTAGCGAGAAAAGCCCATTGACTTCTCTGGAAACTTGATAACACTCCAAAAGGTAAATGTTTAAATTATTTTTAAAAAAATAAAGTTTAATTTATGTATATGTTAATTTTGTATTTTGAATTGGATAGAGGAATTGCTATTGAATAAAACAAAAGCACATTATCATTTCCTCAAAGGATTTCTCTTGGATGTATCTTCCCCCGATTATAATGTAGAAGCTGAAAATCAACTTAAAGAAGTAGTGAGTTATATGTTGATTTCATAGTTTTGTCTCTTTTTTTTTTAAAATTTTAATCATGTATATTCTTAATAGCTTAAGTTGGATCGGACATTGCTCGAAGCAATTATCTTTTAGTTAGCAATGGTTGAAATAAGAATGTTCGAAGAAAATGGTAATTATTTATCACCATATCTTTTATTCCTTGTTAAATATAGCCTCTAGTTATTTATTGATTTTATTTTTAGGCGGTGACATTGCCGAAGAAGTGGTTGATGAATGTATAGGTCATGCAAAGAGAGCAGTTGAGCTGGATGTAGGTGATGGTACATCATGGTGTAAGTGTAATAGAAGTAGTAGAGAAGTTGACATTTTAACTGTAGTATTGATCATTATCCATTACCAAAATTTGGTTTAATCCAAATTCCCCTTTCTTTAATGATCATATGTTTTGGCAGATATTCTAGGAAATGCATATACTGCTGCATTAATTGTGAGGGGTTACAGACAAAGAGAAAATGTTCAGTTGGCATACAAAGCATACAAGAGGGTGGTGAGTATGGGTTTTGCCAATTGGCATAAATCTTCCACACAATATGCCTACTCCATAATTAGTCTAAAGCTTCTCTGTTATCGTTTTTCTCATAAACTTTAGATTATTTGCTGACTGCATAAAGGTTGTCACATTTCTGAACTGCATTTCTTACTCATAGACCTCTTCTAACTTTGTGTTCTGCTTCAAACGCTAGATGAGAAGATGGTTAATGTTGATTGCCAAAAATTGTCCCACATCGGTAGAGGACCAAATTGGTTTGGAATTTTTCCCTATAAAAGGAGGCCGAATGTTTAGGATTTAAACACACCTCTCATTTGCCTTCTTATCTTCTTAAGGCATTTGTATCTTCTCTCTTTAGTATTATTTCACTTGTATTTTTGGAGTGGAATAAAATATTGGTTGTGTCCGAGGAAGTAGGCAAAATTGGCCGAACCTCGTAAGTTCCGGTGTTCCTTTTATTATTGCTTTATTGTCTTATTTATTATTTTGTGGCTGTCATAATTTTTGGTATAGTAGTCGTGACTCATTCACACTATATACATTTGGCTTCCGCAACAATTGGTATCAGAGCCAAGGTACTGTCTAAGTATGCTCTGTGGTTGCAGCTTAGTCTGATCTTCCACACCCGAAATGAAATAATCTTGATTTGTGTCGTCAGCTATTAAATAATATTTGTGTCAAAGATGGGAGACAATAAACAAGAAGAATCTACATCAAGTGTCAACAATACGTCATCATTGGCATCTTCGCTTATGACAAGAATTGTGTCAAATGCGAAATTCGCGGTAGAAATTTTTGACGGGTCAGGACATTTTGGGATGTGGCAAGGCGAGGTTCTAGATGTCCTTTTTCAACAAGGGCTAGATCTTGCCATTGAAGAAAAAAGACTAGATGTTATTGGAGAAGAAGATTGAAGAATTATCAACCGTGTTGCTTGCGGTATCATTCGATCCTACCCTGCTAGAGAGCAGAAATATCCATACACAAAGGAAACTTCTGCAAGTAAATTATGGAAAGCACTGGAGGATAAATTTTTGAAGAAAAACAGTCAAAATAAATTGTACATGAAGAAGAGACTGTTTTGCTTCACCTATGTTCCTGGTACCACGATGAATGAACATTCATCTTTGCTGGGTCTAGATCTTGACTTGGATCTTCCTTTCTTTGTCCTCGTTTGATTTTGAGGACGACCCCTCACAACCAGTGCTTCTCCTTCTCCGCCTTTCTGTTTTTCTCCCTTTCTTTGTTTATAGCTGTACAAAGCCGCCTTACTTGGTTTGGTTTCTTTTTAGGGAAAACCGATCCAATCCGAACTATGAACACCCCTAAATATATGGTACGGCTGCAAATCGTCCAAAAATTTGACGCACTCCTTTTATGAAAAAAATATACTCCCTCCGTCCCAAGTTATGTGATACCTTTTGGATTTCGATATTCAAATTTTTCTATATATCTTTTAAATATTTTAAATTGTCAATTATTGTAGCTTATAGTACTTTTTTTACATAGCTTCCAAATACAGAAAATTTATTTCAAAATTTAAAAACAAAAAATCTAAGCCTGAAATATACAGTCAAATTTAAACTGTGCCACAGTTTTTGGGAGTAATTTGGCGGAAAAAAATTAAACAAGGAATACAGTCTCACAAGAAATTGAACTCCAAGAAATTGAACTCCGTACTCTGTGAAAGTAATAGCTGCAGTGCTCTACGTTCCACTACTCTGCACAGGTGTGCTCAGTACCATGGTTAACAGGGTAGCTACTATAGTCAGCCTTTCCCAT